>NW_003852591.1:2525987-2534977 GCF_000181295.1 Otolemur garnettii | reverse complement strand
GGCTGGATTTGAACCCGCCACCTTAGGTGTATGTGGCTGGCGCCTTAGCCACTTGAGCCACAGGCGCCAAGCCGAATCTCGCTATGTTGCCCTTGGTAGAGCACCCTGGTGTCACAGCTCACAGTAACCTCAAACTCTTGGGCTTACACGATTTTTTTTTCCCTTTTTCTTTCGAGACAGAGCCTCAAGTTGTTGTCCTGGGTAGAGTGCTATGGCATCACGGCTCGTAGCAACCCAGCAACCTCCAACTCCTGGGCTCAAGTGATTCTCCTGCCTCCATCTCCCAAATAGCTGGGACCACAGGTGCCCGCCACAATGCTTGGCTATCTTTTATTTTTGGTTGTAGCTGTCATTGTTGTTTGGCGGGCCCAGGCTTGATTCGAACCTGCCAGCCCAGGGGTATGTGGCTAGTGCCTCAGCTGCTTTAGCCCCAGGCACCGAACCGGGCTTAAGTGATTCTGTTGCCTCAGTCTCCCAAAGTAGCTGGGACTTTAGGCACCCGCCACAACACCCAGCTATTTTTTGTTGCAGTTGTCATTGTTTAGCTGGCCTGGGCCTGGCTTGAACCTGCCAGCCTGCATGCATGTGACTGTGGGCACCGAGCCAATTTTAACTTTAAGAGGCATTGTCTTCGATCTGTCACCCAGGCTTCAGTGTGGTGGTGTGATCATAATACACTGCAGCATCGTCCTCCTGCCCTCAAGCAGTCATCCCACCTCAGCTTCCTGAGTAGCTGGGACTACAGGTGCATGCCACCATGCTTGGATAATTTTTAAATTTTTTGCAGAGTCAGGGTCTCACTATGTTGCCCATGCTGGTCTTGAACTCCTGGTTTAAGGGCTCCTTTCACCTTGGCCAAAGCACTGGAATTACAGGCATGAGCCACCTGGTCTCTTTCCCTATATTTCTCTAATTGCTTTTTTTTTTTTTTTTGGTTGTAGTTGTCATCGTTGTTTGGGAGCTGGATTTGAACCCACCCGCATTGCGGTATGTGGCTGGCACCCTAGCTGCTGAGCTACAGGCGCCGAGCCTCTCTAATTGCTTTTTATTAAACCGATAGACTCTTGAGACTCAGAAAGATGTTTTTTTCCTCTGGTGGCAGGAGGACACTTGATGTGAAGGTTTAGCACTCTTAGCTGAAGTAAACATAACCTATTTGGATCAGGAGCTTTGACCCCGGGGTTCTGTATTCTGAGACTAGGAGCTCTGAGCATCTTTCTTGAGCTCCAATCTGGGATTTCACTGGCTCCATGTTTTTTCCTTCCTGGCCTGGCTTTTTATAAGGACTTTTTTTTTTTTTTTTTGAGACAGGGCCTCAAGCTGTCGCCCTGGGTAGAGTGCCATGGCATCACAGCTCACAGCACCCTCCCCAAGTAGGTGGAATTACAGGTGCTGGCCATAACGCCTGGCCATCTTTTGGTTGTAGCTGTCATTTTTATTTGGCAGGCCTGGGCTGGATTCAAACCCACCAGCTCTCGTCTATGTGGCTGGCACCTTAGCTGCTTGAGCTACAGGCGCTGAGCCAATAAGGACTTTTTTATAAATTCTTTAAACTGTTAGCAGAGAAATTATGGGTGGATGAAGTTTAACAATTTTTTTTTTTTTCTCCGAGACAGAGTCTTGCTCTGTCATCCCAGGTAGGATATAGAGGCATCGTCATAGCTCACAGCAACCTCAAACTCCTGGCCTCAAGCAGTCTTCCTCCCTTAGCCTCCTGAGTAGCTGGAACAACAGGCACCCACTGCCATAGCCGGCCAATTTTTGTATTTTTTGTAGAGACAGAATCTTACTTTTGCTTACTAAATTGTTTTTTAAGTAATAACTTTATTGGGATATAATTCATATAACATAAAAATCACCTTTTAAAAGTATGTAATTCAGTGTTTTTAGTAATTTATAAACTTACATGTGTCTAACCCTTACCACTATCTAATTTGAGAACATTTTTATCCCTCCACATAGATACCCTATACCCATTAATGGCCTCTCCCTATTCCCGCCTCTTCTTAGCCTCTGGCAACCACTAATCTGTTTTCTGTCTTTATGAATTTACTTGTTCTGGATATTTATTTATTTTGATATAGAGTCTCACTATGTCACCTTCAGTAGTGTGCTGTGGTGTCACAGCTCATAGCAACCTCAAACTCTTGGACTTAAGTGATTGTCTTGCCTCAGTCTCCCAACTATCTGGGACTACAGGTACTTGCCACAATACCCGGCTATTTTGTTGTTGTTTTTTTTTGTCATTGTTGATTAGCAGCAGGCCTGAGCTGGGTTTGAACCTGCCAGCCTTGGTGCATGTGGCCGGTGCCCTAACCACTGAGCTATGGGTGCTGAGCCTGTTCTGGACTTTTATTAATAATATAAATGGAAACATACAGTAGGTAGCCTTATGTAGCTTCTTTCACTTCCCATGTTTTTAAGGTTCGTCCAAGTTCTAGCATGTATCAGAACTCTTTCCCCCTCCTTCCCCCAGAATTGTCGAGCAATTATTATTTGATACCCACTTACTTTCATTTCACAAAAATTTTTTTTTTGACAATTCTATCTATTTATTATTAGAGGGAAATTGTACTTTAGCCTCTCCACTTGATAATTGGGGGTCGGGTGGGTAGGAGGGTACAAACTGCTGCTTGTCCACTTCAGAAACATATTTGGCAGGTTGGATTACTAATAAAAAATACTTTGGAAATATAATACAGACTATTATAAATGCTGTAGTTATAACTGAAAAGCATTTTAATATCTTTAGAATAATAGAAATATGGTATTTCATAGATTTTTCTCATTTTCCCAGTCAAAGATTAGGTAAATGAAATTACCTAACTACCATGAGTTTAAGGAAAATCTGCCATCATAGTTATTGTTCCCCACTGAAAGATTAACTGAAATGATAGAGAATATATTTTCTTTTTTTCTTTTGCAGTTTTTGGCCAGGGCTGGGTTTGAACCCACCACCTCCGGCATATGGGGCCAGCGCCTTACTCCTTTGAGCCACAAGCGCTGCCCCACAGAATATATTTTCCAACAGAATTCTTTCAGATGTATAATTCCTTCCAAATACTAGTCTCATTCATTTCTAACCAACTATAACAAGTATAGAAAAATATTATGATAATTAGTATAGTTTAAAAAAAAACAACATACTGGGTCAGTAGATATTACTTCAATCCAAGGCCCAGTATTTGCCAAGTCTTGCTGTAGCATTCCAACCCCTTGTGAAGTTTAGTCAGCAAGTAATTAGGAAGAGTGTAAGGGAGGAACTGATGCAGTCATGACCTGAAGCATAGAGGTAGTTAAGAATTTCTACTGGCTCGGCCCCTGTAGCTCAGCAGCTAGGGTGCCGGCCACATACACCAACCGGCATTGTTGAGTTCGAACCTGGCCCCGGCCTGTCAAACAACAGTGACAACTGTAATAAAAACATAGCCCAGCGTTGTGGCGAGCGCCTGTAGTCCCAGCTACTCAGGAGGCTGGAGGCAAGAGAATTGCTTAAGCCTAAGAGTTTGAGGTTACTGTGAGCTCTGACACCCTGGCACTCTACCCAGGGTGAGACTCTGTATCAAAAAGAAAAAAAAAAAAAGGAATTATTACTGAGTTAGGTCAAAGTAAGGATACATTTAAGAAATATCCTAAAGGTGAGAAAAATAAACACATAACAAAGTAAGGAGAAGTGGATTTATTGCTTTTTATAGCTGAATGGTATTAATATTTGAGGATCTGACTCTACTACATATTGTTCAGCTGTTCATCAGGTGATAGCTATTTGACTGTTGTAACAGATAATGCTCCTGTGAACATTCATGTACATGCAAGGTTTGCATGGACTGTGTTTACTGGAATTAGTCACATAGCAACTCCATGTGTGACTGCCAGGCTATTGTCTAGAGCGGCCGTGTGATTTTTGTTCTCACTGCCATTGTGAGCATTGCCATTTCTGTACATGCTTGCCATCATGTGTTCTCTTTTTGAGCACACGCATTTAGTGGATGTGAAATGGTATCTTGTGGGTTGATTTGCATTTTCTTAGTAATTAATGATGTTGAGCATCTTTTTGTGTGTTTATTGGTTGATTGCATATTTTCTTTTGGAGAAATGCCTATTCAGATTCTTTGCTTAGTTTTTATTATTTATTTATTTGTAGAGATAGAGTCTTACCTTATCGCCCTGGGTAGAGTGCCATGGTGTCACAGCTCACAGCAACCTCCAACTACTGGGCTTAGGTGATTCTCTTGCCTCAGCCTCCCAAGTAGCTGGGACTACAGGTGCAATGCCCAGCTATTGTTTTGTGGTTGTAGTTTGGCTGGGGCCAGGTTCAGACCTGCCACCCTGGGTATAATGGAGCCAGTGCCCTACCCAGTGAGCCAAAGGCACCACCCTCTTTGCTTTTTTTTTTTTTTTTTTTAGTAAAGACAGTTTTTTTTTTTTTTTTTTTTAAGAGACAGAGTCTCATTTTATGGCCCTCAGTAGAGTGCCATGGCATCACACAGCTCACCGCAACCCCCAGCTCTTGGGCTTAGGTGATTCTCTTGCCTAAGCCTCCCGAGTAGCTGGGAGTACAGGCACCTGCCACAACACTTGGCTGTTTTTTTTTTGTTGCAGTTTGGCCGGGGCTGGGTTTGAACCCGCCACCCTCAGGATATGAGGCCGGCACCCTACCCTTTGAGCCACAAGTGCTGCCCTTTGCTTATTTTTTAATTGGGTTACTTGACTTCATTGTTGAGTTACAAGGTTTCTTTACATTCTGAACACCTTATTAGATACTTGATTTACACTTACTTTCTTTGATTCTGTGGGTTGATTATTCATTGTCTTTATGATGTTCTTTGCAGCACAAAGTTTTAATTTTGATCTAGTTTCATTTATCTATTTTTTCTTTTTTTGATCTAGTTTCATTTCTTTTTTTTCAGACAGAGTCTCACTATGTCACCCTTGGTACAGTGCTGTGGCATCACAGCTCACAGCAACCTCAAATTCTTGGGCCCAGGTGATTCTCTTGCCTCAGCCTCCCAAGTAGCTGGGACTACAGGTGCCTGCCACAACGCCCAGCTATATTTTTGTTGCAGTTGTTTAGCTGGCCCGGGCTGGGTTCGAACTTGCCACCCTCGTTATATGAGGCTGGCACTGTAACCACTGTGCTGCGAGTGCCGAGCCGTTGTCTATTTTTTTCTTTTGCTTCTTGTGCTCTTGGTGTCATATCTAGGAAACTGTTGCCCAGTCCAAGGTCACAAAGATTAAACTTCCTTGTTTTCTTCTGAGAGTGTTATAGTTCTTACACTGACTGAGGCTTCAGAGGCTCCTGTGAACTGTTTGCTAAGGGTGGGGGATGGTGTGCTCTTAACCTGGAACTTCCTTTCCTTGTTATCTTGACAAGTTGAGCAAGGACCTTGAGCCTGGGAAGCACTTGTTCTTATAGGTGCTTTGGCTATTTTGTAGTTTCTATATTTCACTGTCTTTTTTTTTTTTTTTTTTTAAGGTAACGAATGAAGAGGACTTTATTAGAAAATTGGACTGCAAACCTGATCAGCATCTGAAGGTGGTTTCCATTTTTGGAAATACTGGTGATGGAAAGTCTCATACTCTCAACCACACTTTCTTTTATGGCCGTGAAGTCTTTAAAACCTCCCCTGCCCAGGAGTCGTGCACTGTGGGAGTGTGGGCAGCCTATGACCCAGTCCACAAAGTAGCAGTGATAGACACAGAAGGGCTCTTGGGGGCTACCGTGAATCTAAGCCAGAGAACACGTCTGCTACTTAAGGTTCTGGCCATCTCAGACCTGGTCATCTATCGAACTCATGCAGACCGGCTGCATAATGACCTCTTCAAATTCCTTGGGGATGCCTCAGAAGCTTATCTGAAGCACTTCACCAAGGAGCTCAAGGCTACCACTGCCCGCTGTGGCTTGGATGTCCCTTTATCCACCCTGGGCCCTGCAGTTATCATTTTCCATGAGACTGTACACACGCAACTACTGGGCTCTGGTGAGTAAATGGGCTACTGCATCACACATCACCTGGATACAAGGAGGCAGCCACTGTACCGCAGTAGCAATGTGGTGGTGGTAGATGGCCTAGAACATTTCTACCCAGGCAAGACATAAGGATTTTTGTTTGAAGAAGGACCAAATGATTAACCATGTGAAAATCTGCTTGTAGGTCAAGTAGGAAAATGTTTGAGAGTTGCAATTAGCTTTGGCTATATAGAGGTCCTTGGTGATCTGGGTAAAAGCTGTTTCTGTTAGATGGTGGGCATGAAGCTTAATCAAAGTAGGATAAAGAGAAAATAGGAAGCTGGCAGTAGTGGCATGCTTATAATTCTAGTTGCTTGAGAGGCTGAGGTGGGAGGATTGCTTGAGCCCAGGAGTTCAAGGCCAGCCTGGGCCTCATAGTGAAACCCCATCTCTAAGACATAAAAAAAAAAGAATTTGAAAGTAAATATAAAAGAGAATAGGAGGAGAAGAGTTAATATAGTGAGTATATTCAACTTCTTTAAAGAGTTCTGTAGAGTGAAGCAGAATAATGAAATCATAGCTGGAGGCTGATGTGGGATTTTTCCCTGTTTAAAATATAAGGTGTGAGATGCTACACATATTTGTGTACTGATGAGAGTGATTCATTAGAGAGGTAACAACACAGATGTGAACAAAGAGCAGGAACATTTGGAGTGACGCACTGGCAGAAGGGTTGGACCTTAGGACCATGGACAGTTCATTCAGGACAAAAGGAGAGAAAGTGGAGTATATGGACACAGTTGCGGGTAAGTGGGTGGCTGTGGTGGTGGTATAGTGTGTGTGGAAGTTCTTGCTTTATTGTTTACACATAAGAAGCAAGATCATCACCGAGGGAGCAGGTGCCCCAACAGTAATGACTTTTTAATTTTTTTTTTTTCTTTTTAAACCACTAGACCACCAGGGACACAATAGTAATTAGATGGTGGGGGGGGGGCAGTAGTGTTGGTCCCTAAAACACTCACCTGTTCATTTAGCCATCAAAGTTTATTGAGTGCACCTGTCATGTGCTGAGCACTAAGGCATATGCTGGAAAAAAAAATAATTCCTACCCTCGAATGCTCATAGTTTAGTCAGGAGACCATACAGCGTTCTCTTCTGTAGATGGAGGCACTGGAGCTGTGGGAATGTGGAGGAGGGACTACTACTCCTGAAGGGATCTAGGCAAGAGGCAGTGACATTTGAACTCTGAGAGTTGGCTAGAGGAAGGGAGGAAGATATTCTAGGAAAAGCAAACCCCTCGTGGTTTCAAGGAGCAAGTTGTGTTCAGAGAACTGTAGGTAGTTCTGCGGTAGCTTCCAAAATTCCATTCCTGCTCCCTTTGGTGCAGTCTCTGCATAGTATCCAGAGTGATCTTTTTAAAAGCTTAATTTATACTTTAGATTGTGGTATACTCCTGCTTACACCTGTCAGTGGCTTTTGGCTACATCAAAATAAAATCCAAACTCTTTTTTTTTTTTTTTTTTTTGAGACAGAGCCTTAAGCTAATGCCCTGGGTAGAGAGCTGCGGCATCACAGCTCACAGGAACCTCCAACTCCTGGGCTCAAGTGAGTCTCCTGCCTCAGCCTCCCAGGTAGCTGGGACCACAGGTGCCCGCCACAACGCCCAGCTATTTTTTGGCAGCAGCTGTCATTGTTTGGTGGGCCTGGGCTAGATTCGAACCCACCATCTTAGGTGTATGTGGCTGGCGCCTTAGCCACTTGAGCCACAGGTGCTGAGCCCAAACTCTTACATATGGCCTCTTGCTTCTAATTCCTGCCTAGGTCTTTGACTTGGTTCTCTAGTTATCCCCTTCATTCATTCTCTCCCTAACTACTGAACACTCCATTGTGCCAGTGTGTCTGGAGCATAGCTTGTGTAGAACATAGATAGCTCCGATTCAGTCTCAAGAATAACAAGGAGTCCCTGAAGGCTCTTAGGCAGAGTTATATGAAATACAACTATATATCCATATCTATATTTTCTTTCTTTCTTTCTTTCTTTTTTTCTTTTTTTTTTTGAGACACAGTCTCACTTTGTTGCCCTTGGTAGTGTGCCGTGGCATCATAGCTGATAGGAGCTTCAAATTGTTGGATTCAAGTGATCCTCTGGTCTCAGCCTCCCAAGTAGCTGGGACTACAGGCATCCACCACAGCATCTGGCTATTTTTAGAGATGACATCTCACTCTTGCTCAGGCTGGTCTGGAACTCCTGAGCTCAGGTAATCCACCCACCTCAGCCTCCTAGAGTGGTAGGATTACAGGCATGCTAGGATTACATCCACTCCTGGATTTATATCTATATTTTCAAAAGATTCCCTGGTAGCCTATTGCTGGTATGTGTGGAGGCTGAGAGGTCGAGGTGGGTGGATTGCTGGAGCAAGAGAAAGACCCTGTCTCTAAAAATAGCTAGCTGTTTCGGCAGGTACCTGTAAGTCCCAGCTACTTGGGAGGCTGAGGTAAGAAGCACTTTACCACCAAGGGTGACAAAGTAAGACTCTGTCTCAAAAAAGAAAAAAGAGGGAAGTGGTGGAAATTTAATCCAGACAGTGGCAGTAGGAGGATGGTGGACAGATTAGGCCATAAAGGAGACTGAATATGAAGAACCTGGGATCAGGTGATTCTGGTGGTACCAATTACTCATGACCTATAAGACGATGAGAAATCTATATGTTCCAGAATAGACTGGGCATGGTAGCTCACACCTGTAATCCTAGCACTTTGGGAGGCTGAGGGAGAAGGATTGCTTGAGGCCAGGAGTTTGAGACCAACCTGAGCAACATAGCAAGACCCTGTCTCTACCCCCCAAAAAGGTCCCAGAACTGCAGAAGAGATTCATTAGCAAGTACTTAAAGGTAAGAAGAGGTGAGAATGCCTCCTGTGATTAGTACTTTTATGCCACTTTGGATTTTTATAATGTTGGTGAGGGAAAGGTTTAATTACTAGTTCAGGATTTTGAAATAACCAGCCTCTCAAAAGTTATGCATATTATATATGTATATAT
>NW_003852591.1:2524178-2525671 GCF_000181295.1 Otolemur garnettii | reverse complement strand
CCTTAGCCACTTGAGCCACAGGCGCCAAGCCACAAACTCTTGGGCTTAAGTGATTCTCTTGCCTCAGCCTCCCAAATAGCTGGGACTACAGGCGCCCACCACAACATCTAGCTATTTTGTTGTTGTAGTTGTCATTGTTGTTTGGCAGGCCTAGGCTGGGTTCAAACCCACCACCTTTGGTGTATGTGGCTGGCGTCCTAGCCGCTGAGCTACAGGAGCTGAGCCTATGTAATATATTTTATATACGTGTATTTTTTTTCTTGAAATAGAGTCTCGCTGTTTTGCCTAGGCTGGAGTGCCTTGGCATCAGTCTAGCTCATAGCAACCTCCGACTCCGGAGTTCAAGTGATCCTCCTGCTTCATCTTCCCGTGTAGTTAGAACTACAGGTTCCTGCCACAATGCTCAACTAATTTTTCTATGTTTGTTTTTATCTTTTATTACTTTATTTTAGAGACAGAGTCCTACTTTGTTGCCAGAGTGCTGTGGCGTCACAGCTCACAGCAACCTCCAGCTCTTGGGCTTACGCGATTCTTTTGCTTCAGCCTCCCAAGTAGCTGGGACTACAGGTGCCCAACACAACGCCCGGCTATTTTTTTTTTTAATTGCAGTTTGACCGGGGCCGGGTTTGAACCCGCCACCCTTAGTATATGGGGCCAGCACCCTACTCTGAACCACCCAAATTTTTGGGCACTGCCCAAATTTTCTATGTTCAGTAGAAAAGGGATTGTCCTGCTTGGCCTCCCAGAGTGCCAGGATCACAGCCATGAGTCACCATGCCTAGCCTATGTATTTATTGCTCTGTGCCATACACTATGCTAGGTGTTTCTTAAATAAATGTAATCTTATCTTTGTTATTCAGCCCAATCAATAGCAGCCCCATCTTCTAGGTAAAGAAACTGACTCGGAGTGGTTATGGTAGTAACCAAGGAAATTCTAGCTAGAAAGGCAACAAAATTGGAATTCAAAGCAAAGTTTTCTAACGGCTAAATCCAAAGCTGCTTTTGGAATAGAATGGCTGCTTCTTGAAACCTTGAGATGGAAATAAGGTAGCCAGGTTTTACCCAGGGTAAGATGAAGAAGAAGAAGAAGAAGAAGAGGTGCCAGAATTGTGGGCCAGTTGATAATTAGATTTTTCCGTTTCATAGAATTCCTAATTTTTTTGTTTGATTCTCCTCCTTTTCTAGATAGAGGATTCTTACATAGGAGTTTAAGTAGGTAAATGAATTATTTCTGTTTATAAATGGGAAGGACCAAGTGATTTGGGAGTAGTGATATATGTATCCAGGGACAAGTTAGGAAGTGATGTAAGGAGAAGGTCACATTGGGAAGAAGTGAAGTTAACCAGGTTGGGCTTCTGGGTGGCTTTGGGAGAAGTCCATAATTGATCAGCTACCCCTATGATACTGCCTGCTGTTTCCTTCAGAAGTATCTGCCTGGAAAAATGCAGGAGGAGATGAGAGTAAGGAATAACTGCAGAATTATGGCTACTTGT
>NW_003852591.1:2522519-2523909 GCF_000181295.1 Otolemur garnettii | reverse complement strand
GAGCCAGGCTACTTGTCTTTGATGACTATAGACACAGGGGTGTCCAACTTGTGGCCCATGGGCAGCATACTAATTTTATGAGGATATGTTTTGCTTATCTGTAGTGTGGGATATCATGAAAAGGATGCATGTACTTCTTTTTGCTCATCAGTTTTCGTTAGTGTTTATGTATTTACTTTGTGGCCCAAGACAACTCTCATTCTTCCAATGTACTGCAGAGGAAAAAAAAGTATAGATACCCTTGCATAGAGCCAGGCATGGACGCCCATGCCTGTAGCTCCAGCTTCTCAGCGAAGGCAGGAGGATAGCTGAACCCAGAAGTTCAAATCTAGCCTGGGCAACATAATGAGACCCTTACCTTTACCTCCAAAACATTTACTGAATCCGTCTGTACTACCATGGCCCAGATTCTGGACTTCTGTGGGCAAGCTAAGACCCTCAGATGTTGGTAGATTGCCTACAGCTTCATCACATAAGACCAGAATTTTCAAAGTACAGAATGTTAAGTGTTCATTAGTAGGTGACTGGTTAAATACATCTGTAGGTTGGAAGACAAAAATAGCTGTTGAAAAGAAGGAACTTCTCAGTATATTGTGACATGATAGAGACTTACGGTATATTATTAAGTGATAAAAAGCAAGTTACTCATATGTGTTGGTAAATGTGTAGATAAAAAGTGTGTCTGGGCTTGTTAGGATCTGAAAAAGAAAATGGCTGAAAGGATGCATGTTGAGCTATAGTCACCTTTGGGAATAGGAGGGAGCATTTCCCAATAGGGAATAGGACATGCATTTCTTTCCTTTTATGCTTTGGCATGTCTAGATTTTTCTTATAATGAATGGAATCTTATTTTTAAAAAAGACTTTCCCCCTTGAAGTACAATATACACATAGAAAACTGCACATCATATCAAAAATATTTAATGTGATGATGTCTTACAACCCTAATGCACCTGCATAATCAGTCCCAGACCACGAACGCTAGCCGTCTCCTCATGGAAGCCCTCCTCTTGTCCCTTTCCAGGCAAGGGGAACCTGAATTCTAACAGCATACGTTAGTTCTGCCTGCTTATGTACTTCATGTATGTGGAGTCTCAGAGTATCTTACTTTGTTTTTGTTTGTTTGGGGTTCATTGAGGGTACAAAGCATTAGATTACACTGATTGCATTTGTTAAAGTCCCTCATACTCGGGCAGTGTCTGTGGCTCAGTGGGTAGGGCACTGGCCCCATATACTGAGGGTGGTGGGTTCAAATCCAGCCCCGGCGGAACTGCAACTAAAAAAATAGCCAGGCATTGCGGTGGGTGCCTATAGTCCCAGCTACTTGGGAGGCTGAGGCAAGAGAATTGCCTAAGCCCAAGAGCTGGGGGTTGCTGTGAGCTGTGATGCCA
>NW_003852591.1:2520949-2522423 GCF_000181295.1 Otolemur garnettii | reverse complement strand
TTTTTTTTTTTGACTGAGAATCTCACTTTGTTGCCCTCCATAGAGTGCTGTAGCGTCATATCTCACAGCAACCTCAAATTCTTAGGCTCAAGCAGTTCTCTTGTCTCAGCCTCCCAAGTAGCTGAGACTATAGGCACCTGCCACAATGCCTGGCTATTTTTTTGTTTTGTAGTTGTTGTTTAGCAGGCCTGGGCTGGGTTCAAACCCACCAGCCCCAGTGCATGTGGCCGGCACCCTAACCACTGGGCTACAGGTGCTGAGCCAAGTATCTTAATTTTATAATGAAACACAGATCACTTTTTGTTAAGGGAGAGATCACTCACTGCTCACATGCCTGTGTTTCTGCTTGGACAGATCACCCCTCAGAGGTGCCAGAGAAGCTCATCCAGGACCGGTTCCGGAAGCTGGGCCGCTTCCCTGAAGCCTTTAGTTCCATTCACTACAAGGGGACGAGGACTTATAACCCTCCCACAGACTTTTCTGGGCTGCGGCGTGCTTTGGAGCAGCTACTGGAAAACAACACTACACGTTCTCCCCGGCACCCAGGGGTCATCTTCAAAGCCCTGAAGGTCAGTTGGCTTCTGCCCCAAGTGCTGCTCATTGGGTACCAGTGGGCAGTGAGAACATGCAGTTCTCCAGTGCTGGTGATTGGAAATTCGGGCTGGGAAGAGAGGTAATAGTAACAGGAGCACATGGAGGGAGTTGGACTTACTGAATGCCTTCATCTTGCTAAGAGTGCACGAATGGAGAGGTCATGAGAGATAGTAAAAAAGTGACTGATCCTCATCTTGGAGAAACAGTAGGCTTTGAGGGAGTAGGAAAAAGCATTCATTTGCATAGAACACGATGGGTGGTTTCCTCCGTCCCTAGTGAGCTGATGTCACGTTGAGGCTTACTTAATCTGCACAGCCTTTAGGCTTTTCTGTAAACCAGCTCACTTTTTTTCTTACCTATGCTAATTTATTCAAGAAGGAAATTTTTTATTATCACTATAAGTGGAAAACTAGCATCACAGGTGGAAAATTACCAAGACAAAACACAAAAATTTGACACATGATAACAGTTATTTATTATAAATCAAAATTTAGAGTAGTTTCTATGGATTAGTTCATTTGATCCTTATACCAACTCACGAATTAAGTACCATTATCATTTTGCAGTTAAGGAAGTTGAGGCACGGAGATGTTACTAGTTACATGTAGTTACTAAGTCACAGCAGGCACAAACCCTGGCCATACTCCAGAGCTCCTTCTCATAGCCAGGCAGACTCTCCTGTCTCTCAACAAGTATTTCTCAGTTAGAGAGTTAGAGAGTTAGTTGCTAATAGAAGATTCTGAGATGGAGGTCTGTTTTTCCTTCACTTAAAAGGGAATTGTTAAAGGTACACTGTTACCTATGTGAGACTTTCCTTAATAGAATATGAAATTTTAAAAATGAATTGGAATGATTTCTGCCGTAGAATTTGGTGTTATTT
>NW_003852591.1:2518773-2520083 GCF_000181295.1 Otolemur garnettii | reverse complement strand
AAAAAAAAAAAACTGGCTTGAGGTATTGCTGGTTACTGAAAATTGCCATTTTAGCATTGGTTAGGTAGTTTCAATGAAATTTGATGTGTCATCACAGGTGTATTGGTCTGAACATTCCCTGTACCCACTAAAGCTGGGGAAAGTTTTCACAGAAGAATTCAGAAGTCAGTTTTATCATTTTGAAAATAAGAATTCTGGCTCAGCACCTGTGGCTCAAATGGCTAAGGTGCCAGCCGCATACACTTAAGGTGGCGGGTTCGAATTCAGCCCAGGCCTACCAGTTTAATGTTCACTCAGCTACTTGGGAGGCTGAGGCAAGAGACTTGCTTGAGCCCAGTAGCTGGAAGTTGCTGTGAACTGTGATGCCACAGCACTCTACCCAAGGTGACAGCTTGAGGCTCTGTCTCAAAAAAAAGAAAATAAGAATTCTAATTTTAGGGTAGATTGTTCGATGGTCAGTTTATATAACAGTGTCTAAATTCCGATCCTTCTGGTTTACGTAAGGAATATAATGCAAAATGTGGAAAACATGAGTACTTCAATAGAGTCTAACAGTGAAAACCAAGACCATCTATAATCCCTTCTACTAGGGATAGCCAGCCTACTAGGGATGTTAACATTTTAATGTGTGTCCTTACAATATATATTCTGTGCATTAAAAAAGTACATTTATAGTTTGCCATCATATTATAGATGTACTTTCTTCTTGTAACATCAAAAACACTTTATTATTATGTAGTCTTTTTAGTTTTTTTTTCCTCCTGAAACTTCTGAGCATCATATAAGTAGTTTGGATAACTGCATAATATTTCACTGTTTAAATGTACCAAAATAGCAATTGATGGACAAGATATTTTGTGTAAATTTTCTCTATTATAAATGATACCACAACTAAATATCATAATTTGGAATTATTTAGAATTATTTTCATATGTTATAGTCTCTTGAAATAGAAGGTAGTATCAAAAATGTATGACTATAAATATATATATAGTATATATGTATATATATGTGTTTTAATACATTTCCATCATTTCACATTGAGGATTTCTGCATTTTTGGTGTCTTTTTCTATTTTGCTTATTTCTAGTATTTCAAGGATTTTTGCTTCAACACAATCGTTTATCTTAAATGTGTATTCTTTTTTCTTTCTTTTTTTTTTTTTTTTGAAGCAGAGTCTCACTATGTTGCCCTTGGTAGAGTGCCATGGCACCACAGCTCACAGCAACCTCAAACTCTTGGGCTTAAGGGATTCTCTTGCTTCAGCCTCCCAAGTAGCTGGGACTACAGGTGCCCGCCACAGCGCCCCG
>NW_003852591.1:2517112-2518413 GCF_000181295.1 Otolemur garnettii | reverse complement strand
GGCAGAGGAAGTGTTGCCAGTAGGATTGGAGCTTGGTATGAGAAGTCCCAGTGGGTTAGGGGAGAGATGTGGAACTAGAAGGGGTGGGCAGAAGGAGATTTAGCATAAGCCCTAGTTTACGTAGGAATAAACTTTGGGTGTACACTAGTTGGTGTAATCCATTGACTTTAAAAGGTTTACAGTGGGGCACAATGGAAACAGTTAGTGAATTGGGGTAAATTGTGTGTGGTATTTCCTTATATTGTCCTTGCACTTTATCTGCAAGTTTGAAATTTTATCACAAAAGGTTTGTGGTTTTTGCATAGTAGTTAAAAGCTTGGCTTCTGAAGTTGGATAGACCTGTGTTAGAATCCCAGTTCTGCCCATACCAGTTGCTTGGTCTGGGGAAATAAGTTTAATGTTCACTCATCTAACAAGTAAATAAGTTCCCCTATGTGTCAGGTAGAGTTTGAGGTGCTAGAAATACAGTGGGAAACAAAACACAAAAACATCTCTGCCTTGTAGTACTGCTGCTTCAAACTTTCCCTCTCATCTATACAGTGGAGATAATAATAGAATGTTCCTAACAAAGTTGAGGTGGGAATTAAATGAGAATATATTTAAGATACAAAGTACTTGGTGTATAGTAAATGTTCAGTGAATGTTAATTACTGTGAATAATATTAAGGAACAACTATGAAAAATGACTCATGAATAATTCATGAAATACATAGGAATACTTCTAGTTAGAATTTAAAGTGTACTTAGATATGCTGGCTAATAATGTCCTTGTAGTGGCTCAGAGGCAGTCAGAGTGGAAGATAATGCTTAGTAGTGCAAACGTTCTCAAAAGAGGCTGAATCCATGCTGTGGTGTGCAAAGAACTATAAATCTGATCACTATGAATCATAAGGCAAATAGGCCAGTGGCTGGGTTCTAGTAGGTTTTTTTGCTTTTCTGGAAGCTAACCCAGCTTAGTGTTTAAATGATGCCGTAAGGGACAATGAGTTCTGTCAGCAGTATTTAGTGCTAGGGGGTCCCGCAGGAGTCTTGGACGTCCTACCTCAGGCCAATTTGTTAGGCACTTTTGAGAAATACAGTTACGATGTATTCTTATGAGGTGATAAGATTCATGAAGTTTTCTGTGATTAAAATGAGCCTGGTCAGCTGGAATTTGGATGATTTTTAGTAACTGGTATCCCCAAATTTCACCTGGACTTAGTATTTCCTATTCTCTGTGGTGTGGGGCTGTACTCTAATGAGGAGTGAGACCTACTCCTTTTATCTATAGGAAGGAGTGATATTGAAGCAGGTGATTTGGG
>NW_003852591.1:2511830-2514973 GCF_000181295.1 Otolemur garnettii | reverse complement strand
ATATATGTTAGTGTTTGGTTATTTTACATAAAAGAAAAAGAAAGATATCATTTTGGCATGAAATTCTAGCACTTGGGGAAGTCGAGGTGGGAGGATATCTTGAGGCTAGGAGTTTGAGATCCTGTCTCTACAAAACAAGTAAAATTAGCCGGGTGTAAATATATAAACATATGCATATAATATATGTATTTTTCTTCCTGAATAAATGCAGTTTTCAAGAAACTAAATCGTTTTCTCCTAACCATGTCCTCTCTATTTTTTGGTTTTTTTTTTGTTTTAGAGTGCCCTGGTGTCATAACTCACAACAACCTCAAATTCCTGGTTTTAAGCAATCCTGCTACCTCAGCCTCCCAAGTAGCTGGGACTATAGGCACCTGCCATAATGCCCAATATTTTATTCATTCATTTTTTAGTAGAGCTGGCGTCTTGCTCTTGCTCAGGCTAGTCTTGAACTCCTGAGCTCAGGGAATCCGCCTGCCTTGGCCTTTCATAGTGCTGGGATTACAGGTGTGAGTGCTCTTCTCATTCAGCAAATAACCTGGAGAAATTTTCAGTGCTGTATAAATGCATGTATATATATAATTTTCCCTTCATAAATGACATTATAGCATTTATGCTATTCTGCAGGCTCGCTTTTCTACACTTAATTACACATATTGTGTTAGTACATAACACACGCCTCATTCTTTTTAGTGCCATTAGTATACTTTGAAACACTTGCTGCCTCTTATTTATGAGGTTGCAGCTGAGTGCTGCAGCACTGTTGGGGTCAGAAGGAACTTTTCACATTTGTTATTGATCAGGAAATATGGATTTGGAAATGTGATTAATGAGAGGGAATGAAGAGTTTGGAGAGAGAGACCCACGACTACTTTTTGCCCTAGTGGCTTGCCTGTGTGTGCCCTGGAGCCATTTCCTGTTCACTCTGCAGACAGGATCACTTTCCTTGCCATTCAGCCACACTGTGGCCCCCGCAGGCTCTACTTCCCTTTTTTCTCGCTGGGTTATTTCTCACTTCTTGACTATTCACTGCTTAGCTCTGCATCTGTGGTAGCAACAGCCCAGATTAAAGGAAAGTCTATTGAATAGAGGAATAAAGGAAAGTTTATTCCTTTATTCAAATAGTTGAATAAAGGAAAGAGATGCTAAGGTTCCTAGTGAGTGAAAGAACTCATTGAACAGAGGAGTTGCATGTTGAGTTAACTATGGTTGTCTATACTTAAAATTCTGAATAATTGGGAGAACCATTTTAAGGTTGAATTTGTATAGGTTTAATGTAATTCTTTTGGCTTATCTCTAAATGAAGAAACTGGCTTTCTAATCTCATCAGGAAGCATCTATTAAGTAATTTTTTTTTTTTTTTAGAGACAGAGTCTCACTTTATCACCTTCAGTAGAGTGCTGTGGCATCACAGCTCACAGCAACCTCCAACTCTTGGGCTTAGGTGATTCTCTTGCCTCAGCCCCCTGAGCAGCTGGGATTATAGGAGCCTGCCACAATGCCGGGCTATTTTTTGTTGCAGTTTGGCTGGGGCTGGGTTCGAACCTACCACCCTTGGTATATGGGCTGGCGTCCTACTCACTGGGCCACAGGCGCCGCTCTATTAAGTAATTTATAATTTTATTGTGTTTTTTGGGGGGGGGCATGGCACCTTTGATTATAGAGGGGTGTCCAATTTGAATCAGAAAATTCACTGCTAGCTCTTGATGACTGGTGCTAACCCTATAGGCACAATAGAAAGAGCTACATTGTTGTCAAGGCAACTGAAGTTCAAGATCATGTGGTCTCCAGGCAACCTTTTCCAGACTGGACTCAAATGCTTTCCCAAGCTTTCTCAGGAGGGGCCCTTCCCTATCTTCCTCTTCCAGCTTTGGGACCTCAGGCGGAGGACAGCCCAAGAAACCATGGAATGATGTGAGGTTTGGAATTTTGAACCAGCTAAGTATGTGGATCAGGTGGTAGGTAAAGATCTAGGAAAGAAAATTCATGTTACAGAGAAAGGAGGACAGTTTATCCCTACCCTTGTATCTAAAACACACTAACCTGGATTAGTTGCTATTATATTCCCATACTCTTGATTCTTGTAAGGTTTCCTGAAGCTTGTCATGGTTTGATTCATTACTTTCAGCTTGTGACTTGTGAAAGAAGTTGTTTGTTCTCTTACCCAGCATGTGAGAGGATGGGTAGACTACCATCTAAAGTGACAGCCTGGTTTGTCTGGGAGTTCTTCTTTTCCTGATGTCATAAGAGGTTACTGTTGCCTTGGGCAACATAAGCTGATAGTGAATTTGTCTAGGACAGAGGATGCTGGTGTTTTTTTTTTTTTTTTTTTGGCATAGTACTATGGGAAATCAGGCTACAGATTGTTTCATGCCAATCTTTGAGATATTCAAATCTGCAATTGCAGTGATGAGGGAGGATCTCTTGAGGCCACGAATTCTGAACCAGAATTGAAATCCTCTCTAAAAATGTGAAAAAAATATAGCTGAGCATGGTGGTTTGTGCCTGTAGTCCCAATTACTTGGGAAGCTGAGGCAAGAGAACAGCTTGTGCCCAGGAGTTTGAGGCTATAGTGAACTATGATCATGTCACTGCACTCCAGTCTGGGTGACAGAGCAACACCTTGTCCCTTCAACAACAATAACAACAACAGCAAGCCCCCATTTTTCAGAAGAACTTGCCAAGAAGTACTTGGGCTGAAATAGAAAGAACCTTGTGCTGTTGGGCCCCAGTTTTATATTTACTGAGGATTGGCATCCTATGTGAATTCAACCCACCCGTTACTTATAATCATACTACGTTTCAGATTTGTCCTTGGGAAAACCAGTACTGAGGCTAGCTTTTTAGTTACTTGTTTAAAAGAAAAAACTCTACTGGGCATGGTGGCTCATGCCTATGATCCCAGCACTTCAGAGGCCAAGATGGGTAGAGTGCCTGATCTCACAAGTTTGAGACCAGCCTAAGCCAGAGCAAGACCTCATCTCTTAAAAAGTCAGGCATTGTTGTGGGCGCCTGTAGTCCCAGCTACTGGGGAGACTGAGCAAGAGAATCACTTGAGCCCAAGAGTTTCAGGTTGCTATGAGCTAAGATGCCACGGCACTCTACCAAAGGTGACAAAGTGACACTCTGTCTCCAAAAAAAAA
>NW_003852591.1:2510522-2511591 GCF_000181295.1 Otolemur garnettii | reverse complement strand
CTCAGCCTCCCAAGTAGCTGGGACTACAGGTGCCCGCCACAACACTTGGCTATTTTTTTTTTTTTTTTGCATTTTGGTTGGGGCTAGGTTTGATCCCACCAACCCTTGGGATATGGGGCTGGCACCCGACTCACTGAGCCATAGGCACTGTCCTATTTCCTCATTTTTTTCTTACTTTCTCTGTCATCTCATTAGATGCTTGAACATCACTTTGCTTCCAAATTCCCCTGTACCCCCAAGCAAATGCAATTAGCTGTGGAGACTAGTGAGCTGTTGTTGAAGGGAGGTTCTAATATACTCTGTACATTACCTGAATTAAGTAGTAAGAGTGCCTGCTGAAGAAAATAAAATAATTCTCAGCATTAAAAATTATAAAAAAGTGGATTTCTCCCTAGTCAGGAATCTCACCCCACCTGCACTCCATGTGGAATAAAAGCCACTTTAATTGCAAAAAAAAAAAAATGATAAAAAATACTAATAATGGTAGCTAACATTTCCTGAGTGCCTAGTCCATGTCAAGTGCTCCATGTGGGGGGCCTCATTCCATCCTCACAGCATCATCTGTGAAGAGACCTGTAGTGGCCCCGGTGTGCACAAAGTTGCCAGCTGCAAGCCGAAATGACTTTAGCTATCTCATGTTCTATTCATGTAAATTTTCTGTTTAGTGTCATACTGTATCCATGTTTGGTTTTTATGTAACAGTAGCTTCTTCCCCAAATCTTCAGGGAGTTAATGCTTTAGGAGGATCATGCTCTGCTTTCCCTCCAGGTATCCCCAGAGTGTTGTGCACATACCTGTTTCAGAAACACAGCCTCAAGAGTTATCAATTGATTGCCCACTCAATTCCTCATTTAGATGTGGAGCACAACGGGCTTCAGAGAAGGCAGAGAGGGATATGGGTGGGAAGGCTTCATTGAAATAGGTAGGAGACCAAAAAAAATCTCTGAAAGCCGGTTCACATTTAGAAGTAGGAGAAAGGAGAGTGGTATAGGCTGAAGAGTGATTCCACTTGCCGCACTCTTACTCTCTTCAATAGTCATACATATATTCACTCATATTTTCTTTTCTT
>NW_003852591.1:2506201-2507830 GCF_000181295.1 Otolemur garnettii | reverse complement strand
CTTTCATCATAAATGTTTCAGTTTGCTTTGCAAATACTTTATCGTTCTTTTTGGCATTTTATTTTGGCCATTTGTTATTTTCTAGGTTAGTAGAGGTGAGATATGGCTGCCAAACACTGTAATAATTCAATTCTTTCCTGTTTTTTTTTTTTTTTTTTTTGCTGAGGTTTTTCTATGTTGAGTGAGTTCTGTGGCTCAGTAAACTCTAAGTGCCTGTGGTTAGGACTGGGATATAAGCCCAGCAAACTCCCAGCTTACTTCAGGGCTGTGCCTGACTTAAAGAGGAATCGCCCTCTCAAGTCTTGGTTTCGAAAGGCCCCAGCTTCACCACAGTGAAATGGGCATTAGTCAACGTCTGTAATCCTCTTGAATGAAAGACTGGATCTGTGAGGTGTTTATAACCGCCAAGGCAATTAGGAGAGAGTAACTTTGCTTTCTCTTGACCCCCTGGGAACTGGACCAGTTCTTTCCACAGTTTCCTCTGGTGTGAGGATTGGTGTGAGTTGGACCAGGAAAGTCAAGGGTAATGATAAAAGTTATTCCCTCTCTGGCTGTGGTGCCTATAAGAAATAGGCCAGCAGTGAAGACATCTTAGTAAGGCAAGTAGCAGAAGGGCTGAAGCACAGGGCTCTCTGCTGAGTACCAGTGTGTGCCACCTTCCTCTGCAGGCCTTGAGTGACCGCTTCAGCGGTGAGATCCCTGATGACCAGATGGCACACAGCTCCTTTTTTCCAGATGAGTACTTCACCTGCTCCTCCTTATGCCTCAGCTGTGGGTAAGTGAAGCCATCCTCCCCGGGCCCTGCTGTGAGCATGGTGGGGCAGTTAGGGTGGTGCTTCTCACACTTCACTGAGCCTGCAGATCACCTCGGGTCTGGTTAAATAACATGTTTTTATGATTTAAGTCATCTGGGGTGAGGCCCGAGATGGTGCATTTCCAGCAAGTTCCTACAAGATCCTCCTCAGCCGGGAACCACACTTTGAGGTAGCAGGGACTTCAAGAACACGTGTTTGTAAAAAATCCCTTAGGCAGTTTTGTGCTGGAAACTTTGGCTTACTTGGTTTCCTGTATTTCTTCTACCACAGCTTTTAATCATTTATTCAATTAATATTTGAGTTCCTCCTTGTGATTTCAGTCACTGTGAGGGCATGTTAGATGTTGAGAGCATGTTTGAATTTTCCAGGGAGCTTTCACAATTATTGAGGCTGGGGCTCCTGCTCTGAGGGTTCTCATTTAATGGATCATTGAGCCTTAGCAACAGTGTATTTAAAAGGCTCTGCAGATGACTCTAATGTGTAGCCTTAAAGAGAACATTGAGTCAGTGTAGTGCTTCTCAAACTTCTATCTGTACATGCATCGCCTTGAAAATTTGTTAAAATGCAAATTCTGAATGAGCATGATTGGTGAGGCTTGAGATTCTGCACTTCTAACAAGCTGCTGGGTGACGTAGTGCCGCTGGTCCAAATTAGAGCAGTGATTCTCAGATTTTTTTTTTTTGTTTTTTTGAGACAGAGCCTCAAGTTGTCGCCCTGGATAGAGTGCTGTGGCATCACAGCTCACAGCAAACCCCAACTCCTGGGCTCAAGTGATTCTCCTGCCTCCGCCTCCCAAGTAGCTGGGATTACAGGC
>NW_003852591.1:2499998-2504822 GCF_000181295.1 Otolemur garnettii | reverse complement strand
GCCTGGCTATTTTTTGGCTGCAGCTGTCATTGTTGTTTGGTGGGCCTGGGCTGGATTCAAACCCGCCACCTTGGGTGTATGTGGCTGGCGCCTTAGCCACTTGAGCCACAGGCGCCGAGCCATTTTCAATAAATTTTAAGGTGATGCTGGTGTTGCTTGTTGGGAACACACTTGGACAATCTTTGGATGAGCTTTTGATGGCTGTTAAGTCACAATCTGATTGATGATTTGTCTGATGGGCTCCAGAGGATTAAATGCAATATGTCAAGGTCAGATCCAAGTTTCCATGTCCTATAGACATGCCCTCCCATGCCCCTTCACCACTGAGTTGTCCTATGTTGTCTACATATGCTCTTCTAGAGGAAACCTGAGCCTACCTCCCTTGTGAATGGTCTTTTTGCCCTGACCCCTGCTGTGTACTGAAACCACCTCTGACCTTGGTTAAAATAACTTGGTTCTTGTGGGATGGCAAACTAATACCACCTCTTTGAAAAGAAATATGGAGAATCCTCAGAAAGCTAAAATGTCATTTTACCATAAGGACATTTGCACTAGAATGTTTATTGTAGCCCTATTCACAATTATCAAGGTGTGTAATCAACCAAAGTGCCTATCAACCCATAAATGGATTAATAATCTGTGGTATATATATACCATGGAATACAGTTCACCCATAAAAAAGATGGAGGCTTTATATCTTTTTTATTAACCTGGATGGGGTTTTCTCCTTTGTTCTCATACAAGGGTAATAGTTGTTCTACCTCTGTAGGGCTGTAGGGTTGAAGAACATTCTCCTTAGTACAGTATCACAAAAAGAGGAAAAGCAAGTATCCAAGTATCCGTTACTCAGTACTAACATGAAACAAGTAAGTGCACAACTACATGAGAAAAACATAATTAAAATCATGTGGCAAGGTGCAGGAGAGGAGGGAGGAGGAGGAAGGGGGAAGGGGGGGAGGGTGGGAGAGGATGGCATGCTCTTTCCTAAAGGGTACAGTGTAAGAGTATATGGCACACCTCCTGGGTGAAGGACTCAACTACAACTTGGACTCCACTTAACCAGCAGTTCTCAACCTCATGACCCACAGGAACTATATTAAAGGGCCATTGCATTAGGAAGGTTGAGAACCACTGCATTTAACAAATGCAGACAGTATAACCTAATCATTTGTACCCTCATATTAATCTGAAATTAAAAAAAAAGAAAGAAACCACAGAAAGGTTACTAGAAACAGAATGAATTTATAAAAATTAATATTTATTCTAGCCATAATCAAATAGAAAATAACAACAACAAAAAAACCAACTTGGTTCTTGGATTATACAGCTTGGGTTAGAACTAAGGATTATCTTGGAGAGTTCAGCATGACAAGGAGAAAGGGATGTTGGTGTAACTTACTTTTTGCTCACTTGTGAGGCTTAAGCACTGTTAGATCATTGTTCCCCATTCTAAGCCTCGCCAGGATTTCTAGAACGTTCCCTTTTATCCTAATGAAAGTCTAAGTCCCAAACTCTGTTTTTGCACTGTCAGGATGACAGAACTCACTGTTCGTTTGGAAGGTTCCCTTGTGCAGCTTAAGCTTCCCCTTAATGCATTGCCAAATTTGGGGAGTTGGTTTTTGTTTTATATCTTGGTGGCCTGTTCTGGTTGAACTTTCCATTTCCTCTCGTTTGGGTTTTAGAGTTTTCTGAGAGCCATTCAGGTTTCATCTCTGGTCAGGTTGGTATCTTTTGGTCCTTCTATTCCAGCTAATCTTAGATAGTATTCTAAGAAGAGGTTCTTTTTCTCCTTTGTCCTCCTACAAGGGTAATAGTTGTTCTACCTCTGTAATGCTGTTGACTGTGAGAGCCACCCGTTCTGTGCTCACCATCTTAGGGCCAGCTGGTAGCTAAGGTCTGGCTTGGCCCGGAGCCTGGCTCAGGGTCAGACTGTGCTGTGTAGGTGGCACTGGCTACTTTAGCCAACTCATTGTTAGTTTTGGGGCTTCACTCAGGGTTGGATGTAAGAACAGCATGAATCATGGGAAGGAAGGAGTGCCTCACGAAGCTAAGAGCCGCTGCAGATACTCCCACCAGTATGACAACCGAGTCTATACCTGCAAGGTGAGTCCTCCAAGCTTCTCTCTGCTCTAGCCGCTGACTTGCTGGTTGTGCTCTCCTTTCAGCAGGGGTGTCCTTTGCTGCATCCCAGATTATTTGATATTCCAATTGATAATTGATTATCTCCGAGACCTCTCACCAGCTAACCAAAAGAGCTGACGTGTCTTCATTGCTGGGGCCCCCTTTGTTTAGTGTCATAAGCTTATTATCCCCCTCATTCTGATGAGTTTGCATGTCAGGGTCATATACATTGACCATTCATGATTCTTAAGAGCAGAAATGCTCTTCATGAAATTAGCTTTGATTGCTTTTTTCCTATCTGTGATAGGTCTATAATTTAAAACTCAATTCATTATCCTTCAGGGCACTGGTTTCTTCAGAGGAATGAACTTTCTTCTGAGGTGCCAAACTCAGGGTCTGAAACTCTCAGTGGGTGTGGGGAGGCAGGTGGTCGGGGGTGTGATCTAGCCATGGGGTCTGCTGGATATAAAACAAACTGGTGGAGTGCTCTGTTTCAGGCCTGCTACGAGAGAGGCAAGGAAGTCAGCGTAGTACCCAAAACATCTGCTTCCACCGACTCTCCCTGGATGGGTCTCGCAAAATATGCTTGGTCTGGGTGAGTGTAAATAACATGGTTAAGGTGTTTGGGTGTGTTTGTCTTCCCAGGCACCTAGTTGGGTAACAGTATTTTTTTTTTTTTGAGACAGAGTCTCACTCAGTTACCCTGGTTTGAATATCCTGGTATCACAGCTCACAGCAACCTCAGACTCTTGGGCTGAAGTGATTCTTTTGCCTCTGCCTCCCCAGAAGCTGGGACTACAGGCACCCGCCACAACACCCGGCTATTTTTTAGAGACGAGGTGTCACTCTTGCTCAGGCTGGTCTTGAACTCCTGAGCTTGAGTAATCCACCTGCCTTGGCCTCCCAGGGTGCTAGGATTACAGGTGTGAGCCACCACACCCTGCCTGGGTAACTGTATTTATTTGCCTCCCTTGCAGCTATGTGATCGAATGTCCCAACTGTGGCGTGGTCTATCGGAGTCGGCAGTACTGGTTTGGGAACCAAGATCCTGTGGATACAGTGGTGCGGACAGAGATTGTGCACGTGTGGCCTGGAGTAAGAACAGTTTGATCAGTTTGATTTACTCTTCTTGTTTCTCTTGTATCATCCAGTTATTCATGTGTGTAGAAAAGTGGAACTTGATTAGAATTAAAGTTAATTGTGGATTTCAATATACTGGTAGTTTAGGAAGGTATGATCTGAAGAAGTTTTCTTATTCAAGACCTTTGTTTCCTTCTTGCATAAATACTAGGGCAACAATTTTAAATAAACTAAAAATTGCCTTGTAGTTCTCTTTTGGCAAGTAGAACTTCATCTCTTCAAGTTCTCCTCATTTGTTCTCTATGCGCACATGTTTATACGTGCAGTTGTAATTTACACGCTGTGTTCTGCTCTTTTCTCACAACACTATTTAGTTTTATTTCTATGTTGCTTCTACTTTCCATCATTCTCATTTGTAGTCACTGTGCAATATTTTGTTCAGTGGTCAGTGGTATACTGTTATTCACCATTCTTTTCTTTTTGTACATTTATGCTGTTTATGATTTTTTTTTCTTTTTTGGAGACAGAGTCTCAGTCATCCTGGGTAGAGTGCTGTGACATCATACCTCACAGCAATCTCAAATTTCTGGGTTCGAGTGATCCTCTAGCCTCAGCCTCCCAAGTAGCTGGGACTACAGGCACCCACCACCACACCTGGTTAGTTTTTTTTTCTGTTTTTAGTAAAGATGGGGTATTGCTCTTGTTCAGGCTGGTCTCAAACTCCTGAACTCAAGCAATTTACCCACTTCTTTCTCCCAAAGAGCTAGGATTACAGGTGAACACCATGCCCAGCCTGTTTATGATGTTTTGTTATCAGAGAAAATGCTATAGTGATCATCTTCATGTAAGAATCTTTGTTATGGGAAATTTTCTTTTTTTTTTTTTGGCAGTTTTTGGCTGGGGTTGGGTTTGAACCTGCCACCTCCGGCATTGGGGCCGGCGACCTCCTTTGAGCCATAGGTGCTGCCCTGGAAATTTTCTTGAAGTATATTTCTTTTTTTTTGAGACAGAGCCTAAAGCTGTTGCCCTGGGTAGAGTGCTATGGCATCACAGCTCACAGCAACTTCCAACTCCTGGGCTCAAGCGATTCTCCTGCCTCTGCCTCCCAAGTAACTGGGACCACCGGTACCTGCCACAGTGCCTGGTTATTTTTTGGTTACAGCTGTCATAGTTGTTGTTGGGCGGGCCAGGCTGGATTCGAACCCGCCAGCTCAGGTATATGTGGCTGGCGCCTTAGCCGCTTGAGCCATGGGTGCCAAGCCTTGAAATATATCTTAAGCTGGTGTTTTTCAACCTTTTTTCTCTTACACTTGAACTTGTAGTTAAAGTTCTGTGGCACATGGCTTGGTGCCTGTAGCTCAGTGGCAAGGGTGCTGGACACATACACTGGGGCTGGTGGGTTTGAACCCAGCCTGGGCCTGCCAGACCACAATGACAACTACAACAAAAAAATAGCCAGGCATTGTGGGCTAGGCAGTAGGGTGGGCACCTATAGTTCCCGCTACTTGGGAAGCTGAGGCAAGAGAATCGCTTCAGCCCAAGAGTTGGAGGTTGCTGTGAGCTGTGGCGCCATAGCATTCTACCAAGTGCGACATAGTGAGACTCTGTCTCAAAAAAAAAAAA
>NW_003852591.1:2492985-2499809 GCF_000181295.1 Otolemur garnettii | reverse complement strand
AAAAAAAAAATCCCTGTTCTGAGCAGTGGGGTTTCCGTACACTCTTAATCACTGTTTTGTAATCTGACTTTTGAATTCTGGGTGTCAGAACAACAACTCTTTTTATGAGGAAGTGATACGGTCCTTTCAGTATGTATTAAATCACTTTTATTTGGATAGGGAGCCTGTGGCCTTCTGGATCCTTGAGTGCTACCTTTGACTGAATCTAAATTTTATAAAACAAATTCTTTTAATAAAGGGATTTGTTCTGTGAAGTTTGGATTTTATTGTGGGGCCACACTTGGGGGTCTGGAGGGCCACATATGCCCCAGGTAACTCAGCCTTCAAGTATGAAAGTATGAGTAGTGCAGTCGTTTATATTACAGGACAACAGTAGTATGGTAGGCTGCATTCCTTGTAGTTCTTGGGACTAGGAGAATACAGTTGGGTAATTCATTCATTCATTCATTTATTTAGTATTTTAACACAATTTATTGAGTGCTGTGTACCCAGAATTGAGATACTTTATAAGATACAAAAATGAAAGTGATATGTTGGTTTTCAGAGAGTTCACCATTTAATAAGGAGTCAGATACATTAATAGATACTGCACTTACACATAGAAATAGCATTCCTAGAAATATACAGGTATTAGAGGAACTAGGAGGAAGTCCTCCTAACCAAGCCTGGGTGGGGGCTTCCTGGCGTGGTGTCATCTCCTATATCAGTGTGGGCAAAGTAAGTCCTGAACTGAATAGCTGCACCTCGGCTGGGTGTGGTGGCTCAAATCTGTAATCCCAGCACTCTGGGATACTGAAGCCCATGGATTGCTTGAGTTTAGGAGTTCGAGACCAGCCTAAGCAAGAGCAAGACCCTGTTGTCTCTACTAAAAATAGAAAAACTAGCTGGGCATTGTGGCGGGTGCCTATAGTCCCAGCTACTCAGGAGGCTGAGGCAAAAGAATTACTTGAGCTTAAGAGTTTGAGGTTGCTGTGAGCTATAATAATACCACTACACTCTACCCAGGGTGACAGAGTGATACTCTCTCTCAAAAATAAAGTAAAATAAAATAAATGAATAAATAGCTACACATCACATCTTACAATCCCTTGTAAAGAACAAAGCCAGAAAGATTCTTAATCTGTTTCTGTTCTTTTATGCCAGAGAGTTAATGTTTTTCTTTTATTTTTAATTATTTTTTAAATTTTATTTTTATATGTCGTTCATCTCACTTGTGTATGAGCCAGGGAATTTATGGTTTTGAGATGGCCATGGTGAGTGGGCACTCACCAGAGCCCACTTTCCTTCCTTCCTTTCACTCCCTCTCAGAGCATGATGGGAGCCTGCATTTTCATTTCAGACCGATGGATTTCTCAAGGACAATAACAATGCCGCACAACGCCTATTGGATGGGATGAATTTCATGGCTCAGTCAGTGTCTGAACTTAGCCTCGGGCCCACCAAGGCTGTGACTTCCTGGCTGACGGACCAGATCGCTCCTGCCTACTGGAGGCCCAATTCCCAGATCCTGGTATGGTGTGGCAGGGTACCCCTGTGTCCCTGGCACAGCCCTTGCTGCATAGGCTGGCTGTGCTATGCTTGTTCTGTGAGAGATGTGCAAACATTTTCTCTCAGAAAAATTAGCTCCATCAGTACCAGGAAGGGTGGGATTTGTTGAGGTAGTCAGTTTTCTCTTTGCCCACTGATTTCCCTTTGTGTTATTCTCCAAGTATTTGCTTTGTGGTGGGTTTTAGGTCCTTACCTGTGAGGGCCAGTTACTGCTGCTCGGATGTCTGAGGTTGCACACAGAATGTGGAGAGAAAAGGGCCTGTGGAGGTCATTTGGGTTTGATACATAAGTCTCTATAGCTCCTGCTGCAGGGGAGGACCCAGCTCCAGCCCAGACACTTTGTGGCAGGAAACTCACTCCTTACTAGTTTTTCTTTCCACTCCCAGACACTCCCACTACTAGGCAAAGTTTTGTCCTGATAGAGTGGAAACCTACCTCCCTTATTTCTGGCTTTCCCCTGAGTCTTGTTGACTTTCTGAGCTAGCAGACACGTACCATACCTCCCTCTCTGTTTTGTTTTGGGCTTGGAACAGAGCTGCAACAAGTGTGCGACGTCCTTTAAAGATAACGACACTAAGCATCACTGCCGGGCCTGCGGGGAGGGCTTCTGTGACAGCTGTTCATCCAAGACACGGCCAGTGCCCGAGCGGGGCTGGGGCCCTGCGCCTGTGCGGGTGTGTGACAACTGCTATGAAGCCAGGAATGTCCAGTTAGGTAATGTGGGGCCCGGCTGCTGCAGGCGTGTAGGGGAAACCTCTCTCCTTGGCACTGGAAGTTGGAAGCTGGACTCTCATGTGCCCCTCCTTATTCTTAACCACATCATTCTTCTGAGACTAATTAATTGCTTGTCTTGGCCAGTTGTCCTCTAAACTCTCTGTTACCAGAGTCCTGTGGGTGCCTTTCCTTAGGGAGAGTGTTTCAACCTGTTCTGCTCTCTGAGCTCCAGAAGCTTCTGAGAGAAGGAAGTACTCACCTAGCAGCTGACTTCTGAAAAGGCTACAGTGTTTTCCAGAGATGGCTTAGACTGAGGTTCTAGGTCATGCTCCTAGAACCATTCTGCTTTATTTTAAAACATTGGTTCTCAACTTGTGGGTCACGACCCCTTTTTAACAATGAAAATACATTGCGGCATTAGGAAGGTTGAGAACCACTGCTTTAAAAGAATATTATAAAATAGTCTTAGAGGGTTGCAGGTAAAAGACTAATAGATGTTACCAAATTTCAGGGAATGGGCTGTCTGACCCATAGCGGTCATTGCAGGATAGTATGGTGGTGCCCAGGGAAGAGAATCCAGAAGTGTTCTGCTATTGCGTACTGGGTTTTGCAATTGGGAAATGACTTAAGAGGTGACAGCTTTTCCTTATTATTGTCTACAGATGTTACTGAGGCACAGGTGGACGATGAAGGAGGAACAGTGATTGCTCGGAAGGTGGGCGAGGCTGTGCAGAACACTCTGGGAGCTGTGGTGACAGCCATTGACATACCACTGGGTAGGCCTGGCAGTGCTTCTCTCCTGTGTGGTGTATGTGAGATGAGGGGTTTAGGAGCGTCCTGGGCTATCATTTTGTCAAGGTCTTGCCAACCTAGATTGAACTGGGCAGCAAGGAATAAAAACTTCACATTTGTTAGTTTCTGCTGAGTGCCATAGTGGTTTCATATTTATTCTCTTATCCCATCTAGTGCTGTGTAACAAACTATCTTAAAATGTAAAGATTTAAAACACCTACCATTTTATGATGTCTTACAACTTTGTTGATCCAGAAGGTGGGAAGGGTAATAATTTTACTCCAAATGGCATTGCCTGGAGTTACTACTTGGTATTCCAGGGTGGCAGGTCGTCTTGAGGGTACATGGTAACCTCACTTTCATGCCAGGTACCTTGGCAGGGACAGCTAAAAGGCTGGGCTGGCAGAGCCCCTCTCCATGTATTCTCCAGGCCTTTTCATGTATCTCTCCAGTGATAATTGGACTCCTTCAGTATGGCTCAGTGCTCTAAGAGTTAATGTCCAAGAGACAGGAAGTAGAAACTGCCAGTCTGTTAAGGCCTGGGCCCATAAAGTGGCACTTCTGTCGTCCAGGATCCTGTATTCTGTTGCAGTCACAGAGCCTGCTTAGATTCAAGAGAGGGGCAGGCGTGTGAAAGATGAAAGCCCTGTCAAAGATTGGTGGCTAACTTTAAGCTGACACACTAGCCACGCTGCTGTTAACTTAGGATTTAACACAGCTACCCACTCTGATGTGAAGCCTGAATGGCAAGAGGGCAAGGGAGGGAAATCAGTGTGTGGCCAGCTTCAGCAGGGTTGTCCAGACATGGGGTAGTTGGCTGCATTGTCAGGGAGAGACCAAAGGCTTCTCGGTGGGTGGTGATGAAAGTGGCTTGGATCAGATTTCATCCTTGTGGCCCACAAAAGCAGCAGACTATGAGCTTTTACTCAAGGATGAAGGAATGGATGAATTTGTCCAGGCTGGAAGTTCAGGTTACATCTGCTGCCAGGGCACCTGGGCGAGGGAAGGGCCGCCCTGGGGGCAGATGATGTGCCAGTTGTGCTCACCAGGTGCCCATGTGCTGAGCACTCACTAAATGTGGAGACCCAGTCCAGTGTGTTAGACATGCTATTTTGTGTCATCCTCATAATAGTAACCTGTCTTAGCCCTGCATCTCTAATTAATTTGTCCTCAGCGGGACTGGGATTTGAGTGTGACTCCAGCCTCCTCTGTAGCTCCCTCAGTGGCTCTTTCTGCAGATGCTCTCTAGGCCACCTGGAGAGCTTTTTAAGTATGCCAGTATCAGTGCCCTGCATCTGCGATTTTTAAAGTCTGTTGGTGAATCTGTGTGTGGTTGTGATTATGAGCCAGTAAGTGTCTGAGGATGCCCTTTTGCTAGCTGGGACTTCGGTATGGTTTTTTTTTTTTTTTACACAGTCTTACTATGTTGCCCTCAGTAGAGTGCAATAGCATCATAGCTCACAGCAAACTCTTGGGTTTAAGCAATTCTTTTGCCTCAGCCTCCCAAGTACCTGGGACTTAAGGCGCTCGCCACAACACCCAGCTATTTTTTTGTTGTAGTTGTCATTATTGTGTGGCAGGCCTGGGCTGGGTTTAAATCAGCCATTTCTGGTGTATGTGACTGGCGCCCTGGCTGCTGAGCTACAGGTGCCGAGCCAGGGTATGGGGTTTTGTGTGTCCTGATCATTGTCATTCCTTCCCTGCCATAGGTCTGGTCAAGGATGCGGCCAGGCCAGCGTACTGGGTGCCTGACCACGAGATCCTGCATTGCCACAACTGTCGGAAGGAGTTCAGCATCAAGCTTTCCAAGCACCACTGCAGGGCCTGCGGACAGGGCTTCTGTGACGAGTGCTCCCATGACCGCCGGGCTGTCCCCTCTCGTGGCTGGGACCATCCTGTCCGAGTCTGCTTCAACTGCAATAAAAAGCCCGGTGACCTTTAACCCCAGCCCCCTCTCCGAGTCCTTCACAATTCCTTAGGTTCTCAGGGTTAGGAACAGAAGTCTCATCGAGGTAGGCCCTCCTCCTGGTCACCTGCTGTGGTGTGTGTCCTCTCCTCTACTCCTCCTGGGGCCACTTTCCCTCAGTGGGGGGGTGATCCTGGCGTCAGGACCGAAGGCATTAACCCCTCAGGGCAGGGGCCGAGCAACTCATAACAAAGGGGAAGGAATCCGAATCCGTTGCATTTGTTTGATTTAACAATAGTAAGTACATGTGTGTATCTCTCCATATATACATGTGAAAGGAGCCTGGAATGTGTTGGGACTGCTGCTGGCTGCGAAGACCTAGCCTGGTCTGTCCCCAGCACAGGGATAACGGTAGCAGTGGCAGCAGGTCTTCCCCACAAACCCAGCCAGGTGCAAAGCTGCTGCGTTGCTGGTTTCCTTTCACTGCTCCTCTCCCATCTCAGAAGCCTCTCCTTCCCTTGCCCTTTCCTGTCCTGCCTCAGCTGCCTGGGAAGTGAGCTCCCAGGGGCATCTTGTTTCACACAGCCTGAAGGGAACTCTACCTGGCCTTGGGGGGTTGAGTCCCAGTTCTTAAGCCTGTGTCGGAGACCACCCAACTTAGTGTGCAGGTCACCCTAGTGGGTGGAGGGTCAGAGGTTGGGTCTTCAGCCCTGAGAAGTCAAAATGCAGGTCCGTGCTGTCCCCTGTACCTGGGAGAGCAGGGAAGGCAATGGGCCCTCCTGCAGCGCTTCCTGTTCCTGGGTGCTTCCCTCTCCACTAGGCTGCACCTCCCTCCTGTGCTGAAGCACCTGCCACCTCCTACCCTCTCCATCTCCTTCCAGCCCATGATTTGCTTCTGAGTGTCGCACTAGGATTTTTATTGCTTAAAGTGTCTTAAATCTTTGTTCCCAGACACAAACCCTCTAGCTATTGGAGGGATGATCATGAGAAACCTTCCAGGGAAACAGAGCACAGAATGGACTGTTAGTTTTTTTAAAGTATATATAAATATTTCAACAAATCATAAAGAAAAAATTCTCTTTTCAGTCCTTGCAAGAGAAGTCAAATGAACTTTTATTTTCTTGTCAAGAGCTTGAACATCTATATCTATTGTGACTGGAAAGAGACTGTTGTGCTGAAATCCTGTCATCATGGTGGATTTTATCTTCAATGGCCAAAAAAACGAAGACTTAAAAGCATAGTTCTTGACTGAACTGGTGGGTGGGTTGAGCTTCAAGGAGGTGCATGGGTGGTCATTCCTGGCGTATCAGTTTGACACAAGCCCTGGAGTGTGTTGGTCCTTCTCCAACCTGCTCCTTACCGCCTGCTGTGGCCCAGTGCCTGAGGCCCTACTCTAGAACTGTGTATTATCAAATTTGCCATTATAAAGGAATCTTTCCTGCTGAACGTGGACTGTGCTTTTTCCTCTAACTCCATCAGTACAGCTGCTTACCCCTTCTTTCCAATTGATGGGGAAATAGCTGGTGGCTTTGTGAACAGAAGTCAAGAGGCATATTTCTAGGTGGAAATATTTACCTGTAAACATCTGAGTTTATACTCTGACACATGAGAACTTTTATTTATTTATTTATTTTGAGACAGAGTCTTTGTTGCCATGGGTAACGTGCCATGGCATCATAGCTCACAGCAACCTCAAACTCCTGGGTTCAAGTGATCCTCATGCCTTAGCCTCCCAAGTAGCTGGGAGTACACCACCACAACGCTAGCTATTTTTAGAGATGGGGTTGTGCTCTTGATCAGGCTGCTCTCAAACTCCTGAGCTCAAGCAATCCACCTGCCTCAGCTTCCCAGAATGTAGGGATTA
>NW_003852591.1:2491601-2492373 GCF_000181295.1 Otolemur garnettii | reverse complement strand
AGTGCCTGTGGCTCAAAGAAGTAGGGCACCAACCCCATATACTGGAGGTGGCAGGTTCAAACCCGGCCCTGGCCAAAATAAAAAGGCAGTGCCAAATACCACAAATCCATTATCATAGGAGTGGGTTTTAATTCTATGACAACAGACTGTTTTCCCCATCTAGCTTTTAGATGGATGGCAGCCCCAGATGGCATGTCCCAGGTTGGTACTAGGACCAAAACTCTGTAATTGTCACGATTCCTGTATTTAGGGTGATAACTGATGGTCATGGAATTTTTTCTAGGGACTGTATGGTGCTGCATATTCTCACCCATACTTGGGGCTGTTCCCAGACCTCCCTACAGTTGGGGCAGGGTTAGGTGAGAGCCACAGGGCAGGCTGAGCTGCGCTGGCCTGGCTCTAAGTGGGCAGCCCAGTAGGGCACTGTGCCGCTCAGTGGAAGCTGCTTCATGGATTGGCTCTGAGTTTCAATCTCGTTGCTGTCACTTAAGGGTCCCCAGGGGACTCCTTTCCCTTCCAGTAGAAGAGACAGGGTATTATGGTTTTTTTTGTTTTTATTTTTTGAGACAGTCTTACTATGTCCCTGTTACCCTTGGTAGAGTGCCATTGGCGTCATAGCTCACAGCAACATCAAACTCTTAGGCTCAAGCCGTTCTCTTGCCTCAGCCTTTTAAGTAGCTGGGACTACAGGCATCTGCCAAAACCCTGGCTATTTTTGTTGTTGTTGTCATTGTTTAGCAGGCGCAGGCCGTTTTTGGTTTTGAACCTGCCA
>NW_003852591.1:2480094-2489866 GCF_000181295.1 Otolemur garnettii | reverse complement strand
TACTCCTTTGAGCCACAGGCACCGCCCAACCTGAAACTCCTGGGCTCAAGTGATACTCTTTCCTCAGCCTCCCAAGTAGCTGGGACTATAGGCGCCTGCCACAACACTCAGCTATTTTGAGAGACAGGGTCTGGCTCTTGCCCAGGTTGGTCTCAAACTCCTAAGCTTAGGCAATCTGAGGCAGGTGCCTCAGCCTCCCAGAGTGCTAGGATTACAGGCGTGAGCCACCACACCTGGTCTTTGGGAATTGGAAAAGCAAGGAAAATCAGTATGTAGGTGCCTGTTACATGCTGGCACTGTGCTAGGAGCTTTATAAATAAATACATATATAAGATACATAAAAATACATGTATATATGGTATATATAAACTACATGACATATATTAAAAATATGACACACAGATGCACCCACACATGTATGGTTAATTCTCATAGCCATAATAGAAGTTAGGCAGTAGCGTTCATACTTTACAGCCAGACATTGGCTCTGAGATTCTGAAGCCCAGAGTTACCTGGCAAACAAGATTCAAAGCCAGCCTGAGTCCAGCAGGGCCCAGGCAACTCTGAATGAAGAGTCTGCACTCTGCCTTGATCAGCCTTCTACCAGTTTTCTCCCTGTAGAAGGTCTTCCTTTAGGTTTTCCTTCCTCTTCACAGCTTGTGAATTCTTTCCCATTTCCAGATTAAGTATCTTTTCCTTAAGGGGAAAGTTAAAAGATCAAGGTACCTGCTACTGTTGTGTCAGGAGGGCTTAGCTTTACATCTAATTATTTCCATTGTCTTAAGAGGTTCTGGTGGCAAAGGACAGTTAATACTTCTCTATCACTAAGGAGACAGGGAAACTGGCCTGGAGATTAAACAAGTTGGTCTAGCCTGTAACACAGGAGCTAAGCTTCTGATTGTTAAAAAAAAAAAAAAAGTGATTTAATGGTAATTGCGCTACCATATTTGCATTTTCACAAAGTGAGACTCTTTCTCAAAAAAGAATCATGCATATTTGTATTTTCATTTTCAGAACTGCCATCATTCAGGGAGAGAAAACTGAACCCACAATGGTAGCCAGCAACTCTTCTTGTCATTAATGGAATTAGTTTTAGTTACAGTACCTACTATACTCTATTTTTCTAATTGTTAAATTGTACTTGGTTACAACTTTTTCTTGTACTTAGGAAACTGTCACAGACTGTGAGCAATAAAGCCCATATGGTGTGTGTATGTGGAGGAGGGGGGACTATGCGATTAGAGAATATCTAATTTGGCAATAGGCTCATATGACCAGAGCCATCTTTAAAACATCTTTGTAGACAAAAGTCTGTGCTTGGTGGGGTCCTTCACTGCCACGTTTGGGTTTTTTCTTTTGGGAGACAGAGTCTCACTCGTCTGTCTCCCTGGGTAGAGTGCCATAGTGTCATCATAGCTTACAGCAACCTCAAACTCTTCAGGTCAAGCCTTCCTCCTGCCTCAGACTCCTAAGTAGCTGGAACTACAGGCACCCACCATAACTTCTAGCTAACTTTTTCTGTTTTTAATGGAGTCTCACTCTGACTCAGGCTGGTCTTGAAGAAATGCACCTGCCTCGCCTCCCAGAGTACTATATTACAGGCGTGAGCCACTGCATCTGGCCAAGTTTTCTGTTTTTATTTGTTATTTTTTTGTAGAGACAGAGTCTCACTTTATTGCCCTCAGCAGAGTACCGTGGGGGTCACAAAGCTCGCAGCAACCTCCAGCTCTTGGAGCTTAGGTGATTCTCTTACCTCAGCCTCTCCGGAGTAGCTGGGACTACAGGCGCCCCCACAATGCCCGGCTATTTTTTTTGTTGCAGTTTGGCCGGGGCCAGGTTTGAACCTGCCCTTAGTATATGGGGCTGGCACCTTACTCACTGAGCCACAGGCACTGCCCAATTTTTCTATTTTTAGTAGAGACAGGGTCTCTTTCTTGTTCAGGCTGGTCTTGAACTCCTGAACACAAGCAATCCTCAAGCCTCAGCCCAGTGCTAGGATTACAGGAGTGAGCCATTAAGCCCAGTCAACTGCCATGTTATCAATGGCTACCTTACCTTGATGATACCTTTAACTCTAGGGTGAATCTTTTAAGGCTCTGGCCCCATGCCTAGACAGTGCCATTTGGTGTCCCAGAGGTAGTGTAATTCAACCAGGGCCTGAACAGACTTTCCAATCATGTTCTCAGTCCTCACTGTCCTGGGCTATGGTAGCATTAGGGTCTGTGTGCCCTTGCTCAGATTATGGCCTCTGAAGAGAATAATGTCTTTTTCCATATTGCAACAGTTGCTTTTATTCACCTGGAGCTGGTAGTAGGAACAAGCACATAAGCAAAGATATACAGGCCAGGAGGCATCTGTAGGTGTCTAAGTCACTTAGTCATAAGGGATGCTGAAGGGAGAGAAACTACTGAACTGGACTCCAAGAGCTCTTAAACGTACACAGGAAAAGTAAAAAGCCCATTCTGTCCAACATAGGGGGCCTGACAGATACTTGGACTTGAGTAAGAGACCCTGCTGGCTCTGCTGCTAATGAGCAGAAGCTCTTGGGCAAATCAACTTTCTTGAGACTACTTTTTCTTATGTAAATTAGAAACCTACTTCATAGGATTATAATAATTATTGTGGCAAATTTTTTTTATTAAAATTCTTCTACATATATACAAAATTTTATATATATAAACACTGGCCAGGTGTTGTAACTGGTGCCTATAGTCCTATCTATGTGGGTGGGAGGCTGAGGCAAGAGGATTGCTTGGGTCTGGGAGTTTGAGGTTACACTCTACCCAGGGTGACAGAGTGAGCCTGTCTCTAGAAAAAAAAAAAATTAAAATTTTTTTTAATTGTTGGGGATTCATTGAGGGTATGTACATAGAAGTGGGTTACATTGATTGCTTGTTAAAAAATTTTCTTTTTAGGGCGGTGCCTGTGGCTCAGTGAATGGGGTGCTGGCCCCACGTACTGAGGGTGGTAGGTTTGAGCCTGGCTCCGGCCAAACTGCAACAAGGAATGGCCAGACATTGTGGTGGGTGCCTGTGGTCCCAGCTGCTTGGGAGACTGAGGCAGGAGAATTGCCTGGGCCCCGGGGTCGGAGGTTGCTGTGAGCTGTGATGCTGTGGCACTCTACCAAGGGTGACAAGGTAAGACTTTGTCTCTTAAAAAAAAAAATTCTTTTTCTTTTTAAATCATTCATTCAGTATACCAAATTATCTAGTTATATTGAGTGCTGGAGAAAACTAATTTCCCAGAGGTGTCTTTCAAGCTGAGCCTTCAAAGTTTGACTTTCCTGGATGAAGAGGAATGGAGAGGGGCTTAAAGCACAGGCCCCAGGGAAGGAATAGTGTGTGTGGAATGTGGTGTCCTGAGAGCACCAAGAGGAAGGCAGAAATGGGGCAATAGGACAGAAGTATGTGATCGGATCACAAAAGCCACACATTCTATTCTGAGGCACAGGAAGCTATAGAAAGCAAGTATCTCCTAACAGCATCTTCCAGAGGCAGTATGGCAGACTGGAGAGGACAGACTTAGAGGTTTTTAATCATATAAACAAATGGAGAAATGAGAGAAGAAACTGTTTGTTTTTCCAGATGGGTTATGTGAAAGATTTTGACAAGGACAGATCTGGAGCTTAGTCTCAAAGGACACCTCTGGAGATCCTCATTAGGGGACTAGGGGACATCAGGTGGTTGTCTGTGCTCTCCGAGCATGATGGGCCAGCTGAATTCTATGGTCATGACACATCAGTGTGGAATGTGAAGCAGGTGTTTGTGGGTGCTGTGGATAACCAGGGTGTGCCACTGTTCTCTCATCTCTAGGAGGCTGATTTGCAAGGGTTAGATCCTAGCTTGGCGCTGCTGTCACTCTCTGCCTGTCACCTGAGGAGTAGGGGAGAATGCTTGAGTAGACCTGCAAGTATTCAATGCCGAATCAACTTTTTAGCCAAGTTTATCCACTTTGCATACAACCTAGACCAAAGGTGAGGTGCAGTGATTGCCAACTAGCTATCAAGAACAAGTTGCTGGGTTGATGTTAGAAGTTCTGAACAACCTTCTTTTGGGAAGTCTTTGGGAAATCTAATAAAATATTTCAGTCCAACACTGTACTTGCCTAAGCAAAAAATATGGGCTGTGGTGTAGTTGATAACAAGGATTCAAGAAGGTACATGGAGATAAGGCCATTTGTGTCACAACTCATCTGGCATTGAGTGGTGAGACTGTCACCACTATTGAGGAGAGACTAGAACTGAGCTTAACAGCCAGCTACCTGCAGACTCACAGCTGCACTGAGATAGTATAGAATGATGGGAAAGCTCTGCATTAATGTGCAAGACCAGAGTCTAAATTTCAGATCCAATAATGAATGTCCTTGAATGTTCTGTCGTGGTATCTTGCTTGGAATGTGAGAGGAACAAAAGGATGGTGAAAACTCAGCATTCACTGTGCTGATTGGTATCTTTGGCACACCAAACTTAATCCAAAAGACCCTGTAGTGACAGTGGTCACCTGGACCCTTCAATGTGTAGATATTTCCAAGAGACTTATGTGCACAGCAGCTTACCAGGGTTGCAGGGACAAATCTAAACAATTATAAACATATGAGAACTTCGCTAGCTAGCAAGCTTCCTAACTATTTAAGTTATTGAACCTAGCTCTGAGAGCTCTTCAAGAGAAGCTGTAGCCTTTGGTCACAGCCCCCAGAGCCCAGCAGGAAGGAAGCCAGGGAACTAACACTCCCATTTCACTCTCCTCTTGCCCACTGCTTTCCTGCTGGTACTTCCCACTGGCTAAGCCCATCTCTGTGGGTCATCCAGATGTCAGTGTCCTGGGGTGTGCATAAAGCAGGGTGGAGATGAAGGGCAGAGTGGGTTTAAGGGGTCACACATGGGGCTCTCCTGAAGGATATTAAAACTGGTCTCAGTCTCACGAAAAATCTGAGTTGACCAGCTGATCTGCTGCTTCTGCAGCACAAGCTTCATCATCTCCTAAATCATTATCAGAAGCAATATGCTGGGTGGTGCCTGTGGCTCAAGGAGTAGGGTGCTGGCCCCATATACTATAGGTGGTGGGTTCAAACCCAGCCCTGGCCAAAAACTGCAAAAAAACAAAACAATATGCTGTATCATGGTTCTTTTTTTTGTTTATTTTTTAGTAGAAAAACAGGTTCTTTAATACTTAGTATCAACATTTTACCAACTGCCACTGCTAGATCACAAAAAGTCAAAGCCAAATTTGTTTGACATTAGGCCCTTAAATCTGACATTCACATCACCAAGTACTACAAGCTGGAGCTGCGTACCCTGCTGTCTGGAAGGTGTTTCAATGAGGGCAAATTAAGGATTGTTTGAAACTTACAGTATTTAAGAATATCCATCATTCCTCTTAATGTCTATGGTAACAACAAAAAGAGAATTCAGAGATATGTTATTGATACAGAGTTTAAGAAAGCTATGTTTAATGATTCTAAACTCCAGCCTTAGATTTCTGTGTAGAGACTCAAGTGAAAAACCACCCCCCTTCCTCTCCTCTCCCGCTTCACCATGCCTCCTGGGGCCCAGGCACCAACTAGTCAAGCAGCCTCACCAGTCTCATCATTAGGTTTCTTCCCAACAGCTTGTGGTGAGAGCAGCAGCTTTAATTTGGTTATTTTAGTTTTCACCATCTTTAGTCCTTAGAACTAAATTCTTTTTTTTTTTTTTTTAAAAAAAACAAGAAAAACAGGACGGGTATAACTATTCTATGGAATTTAACAAGAAAAATAGGTCCCTTTTATGAAAAGGACTTTCAAGCTCTCTGAGCACACTATTTAACTGAAACAATTTTACTGAAGCATCTCCACATACAACTTAGTGTCCTGCCCCCAGCAGCCAGATGGATGGGATCTGTGTTACAGTCAAAAGGCTCTCTTTACTCCCTTAAATCAAATCCACACTCCTCCTGGCTGCACCCACAGAATTACCCATAGGAGAAACAATAAAGATCCTGCTGGACAGCCATGAGCAGCCCCGGTCCTCCCCGGAAGCCCCCCAGCCGAGAAGAGAAGGCCACGCTGGGAATGTCGGCCTTGGAGGCAGGGTACGGAGAAGGTATGGTTCTGAGCAGCTGGGCATCATTGAGGCTCCAGATTCTTGTGTAGCAGTCCTGGCCCACTATACAAGAGGGAAGACACAGGCAGGTTAGCTGGAGAATGCAAAAGGATATGTAGACATGCCTTCTGAAGACTGTTTAGAGCTAACCATGATTTCATGAGAGCCAAAACACAAACTCACTAACAGGAAAGTATTTCTATTGGTAACAGGAGTCACTCTGGTGCTCCAGAACCGTAACTAGTTACAGGTATTTAGTGACAGGATGCACTGGTTGGCTGTGAAATGCTGTGGGCGACTTAAAAGGCATCCTGGCTAACAGCTGGGCGTTTTGCTTCTCTTGGGAGCCCAGCCCACCAGGTCTGGAAAACAGGCAACTGATGTCCTTCTTATTGAAACGGTGACCAGGAAGATGTGTTAACTTCAGAGCAGGTTGACAACTCCCCAGAGCTCTTTTGGTTTAATGGTTCAGTCTTCAGGGCTTGTAAATTCTGAGGAATGTGACCACAGCACCAGGGTTATAGGAGCCCAGATGCATGCTGACTTGCAGCTGCCTGGCAACGCAGCTTAACTCTTCTCTACTTTCTAGCACACAGAAGCTCTTCTGAGATAAAATTTGTGAAAAATAGATTTTAAAAGGAAGATAAGTGCCTGCACTGATAGGAGTAGTATGACTAAGAAAGTTTTAACAAAGTGATTATTTCTTAGCCACAAAAGCATTTCATGGGGAGTAAGGACTTTCTGTAGAAATATATAGTATTACCAAACTTGAGGATTCATGAAGACTGAAAATGTATTTCTTAATGTCAAGGGCCTATTTCACATGTAGAAACGCTGATCTTTCATGCTATCACACGGGGATGGTGGTAAAGGGATGAGGAAGCAGTTACTTGACAATGACCCTAACTTCTTTTCTCAGCATCCCCGATGCAAATGTGAACAGAACAGGGAGCCCTCATTTTTAGATAAGCCTGCACATGATAAGATGATGCTGGCCTGATGGACAGACTCAAGCCAGGTCCCTCAGTACCTCACCTGCCTGTTTCTGAAGTGATGTTTGCCCACTGACATGTAGAAAGACACAGGCTCTCTAACTGGTGGACATTTAAAATGCTTATTCCTTCCAGTCTCCCCACTCAACTATCCCTTGTTTCAGTTCTACTTCTGAGTAACCCCCCCCCTTCTGCTGCTGAGTTTCTGGGGCTGAGTGATACCTGCCACCACGATTCCTTCTTCCTCGTGCACGTGCAAGGGCAGGTAGGCATGCTCGTTAACGTGGCCTTCATATTGCCTTATACACTTAGTGGTCCTCAGGTCCCACAGCTTGATCTGTGGGGAGAAGCAGGCACATGGTAAACCCTAGGTGTGAAGCCAATAGAGCGAGGAGGTCTCCAGTGCGCTCTTTAGGTCATGAAGGTCTATATTTCAAACTCCTGAGCCCTTCAATCCATCAAAAGCAGGTGACTAGGTAACCCCACCCTCTTCACTCTAGCTCAGATTATGCTCACATGAGCAGCAAAGCGGCCCTTGTGGACAGCCTACAACTTGCTTGGTCTCCAGCTACCTTTCTTGTGCATGATGTCTTGGCACAAAGGTTTCTTCTGCAGAACCCCTTTACCTGGCAGGGCTCTGGGACACACAATTCTGTGCTTGAGAAGGCAGTGTTTCCTTACCTTTCCAGCCATGTCTGATGCCATCACCCACTGCTCTTCTTGGAGAATTTGCACAGAGGTCACTGCTGAGTCATGGAACAGGCGAGCAGCCCTCCACCCGTTGCCTTGATTTCCACAGCGCAGGTCAATAGCAAAGATCTCCCCAGAGCGACAGCCATTAAACAGCAAAGGAGCCTATGCGAAGAGGGATTGCTTAGTGCCCAGATACTACTACAGCCCCCCGAGACTGGGAAGGGCATATCCTCCTGAATACATTCCTTTCTTGCCTCCCCCCTCCCAGCCCCTGGGTCAGAAGGTGTAGGTAGATATGTGTTTGTCAGGTTTTGGGTCTCAATGGAGTCAGGAGGGAGGATTCCTTGTGAGAGGGTAAAAGTACTGGGGAACACACAGGACACAGCTGGCTGCACTGTCCCCTTCATCCTGCTTGTGAAACCCCAGTGATGGCACCCTGTTTCCACCAAGGTCTTTGGTAAGGCTCATAATGATGAGTATGGAGTAGGAGAGATCAGATGTGGGGTTCTGATTAGGGGGGCAGATGGCCAAAGCAGGCCTTAATAATGAACTCTGTGCTTGCTGCCAAAGCAACAGACTCCTTCCTCCCCACTTTCATAAAAAGATAGCATTTACCACAGGGAAGCCTTTGAAATACAGTATTACTAAAATTTTGATTTCATATATAAAATGGACAATTTTGGGTTTTTTTTGGAGACACAATCTTAACTCTGATCCTCCTGCCTCAGGCTTCCAAGTAGTGGGACTACAGGCGCCCGCACAACACCTAACTAATTTTTTTATTTTTAGTAGAGATTGACTGGTCTCAAACTCCTAGGCTCAAGTGATCCTCTTGCCTTGGCCTCCCAGATTGCTAGGATTATAGAGGTGAGCTGCCATGCCTGGACTAAAATGTACAACTTGGGAAATGCATATGAAACTATTAAATGCTGTGAATCACTAACAATTATTCTAAAGCCAGCTTAGGCAGGCCTTTCTGGATCAGCCAATATTCACTTGGCTCAGACATATTCACAAAGTGACCTATTAATCCTTTCTGAAACTCTTTTTCCCCTATAAAAGAGGGAGGAGTAGATGCTGCACAGGGGAATCCAATTTTTATCTAGTCAAATTTCCATTCTTGGCAACTTTATATTATACCCTTCCCAATCCAACGAACCAGGAGAGCAAACTGCTGGGTCAAGACATCACTGCTGGTCCCAAATGACTGCTGGTGCCCAGTCACCACATTGGTTAGTAGCACGCGCCGAGATAAGCCTGGCAGAGACAGAGATGGGCAGGTAAGACAACGTTACATGTAGTCTGGGGGAAGGGATGCTGGACGGAACCTTAGGGTCTGCTAAATCCTCTCTTCTGAGCACCTTGGCAAGGCAGGCTTACCTGTACTGAAACAGTTATTTGCCTGGATGTTCAGGGACCATGCACAGGACCAGGCACCAGGAATCCGGAAACTGCAGAGCATGCCAGGCCGGTCCACTCCTGCTAATCAGAATCAGAATATAGAGCATGGATGTCTTCCAGGTAGGATAGAAACACCCTTATCTGCCCAGAGGTGCTGCAAGGGTCTATTCCTTTGCCCCATTGGGGGTTTCATGGTTGCGAGAGAGAGAAATTCAGCTGGGCTCTGGGCTCAAAAGTGGTTATTCTGAGAGTTAACATATAATTTACATTCCCAGTGGTGTCAGGAGTACTATCAGCTAATAGGGAGGCAGTGTGGTATCCACAGATAAGTTGGTTTTGATCCCAGATCACACTTCCAGCTCTGTGATCTCAAGGAAGACATTTTATTTATTTATTTATTTATTTTTTGGAGACAGAGCCTCAAGCTGTAGCCCTAGGTAGAGTGCTGTGGCATCACAGCTCACAGCAACCTCCAACTCCTGGGCTTAAGTGATTCTCTTGCCTCAGCCTCCCAAGTAGCTGGGACTACGGGCGCCAGCTACAACGCCCAGCCATTTTTTGGTTGCAGCTGTCATTGTTGTTTGTCAGGCCTGGACTGGATTCGAAC
>NW_003852591.1:2472948-2479580 GCF_000181295.1 Otolemur garnettii | reverse complement strand
GGACTACAGACGCCTGCCACAATGCTTGGCTATTTTTTGGTTATAGCTGTCATTGTTGTTTGGCAGGCCAGGGCTGGATTTGAACCCGCCAGCTCAGGTGTATGTGGCTGGCGCCTTAGCGGCTTGAGCCATAGGTGCCGAGCCGAGTTATCCTAGTAGAGATGGGGTCTCGCTCTTGCTTAGGCTTTTTTCAAACTCCTGAGCTGAAGTAATCCACCCACCTTGGCCTCCCAGAGTGCTAGAATTATAGGTGTGAACCACGATGCCAGCACTAAGTATTCTTAACTCCCCAGGTTAAGAATTCAAAACAGTTCAGTACCCCCAAAGCCCTCTCATATTCCTTTCCCATTTACTACCTCCCTAACTCCCCCCACCAAGGAACTATTCTGATTTCTAATGTTCAAATTTAGTTTTGTAAGGCAAATTATGAACCCTTCTTTGCCCCTGTTTCCTCATTTATAAACTAGTGATAAGACACACCCCATAAGCTCACTGTGTGAAGAAATGCCAGGCACTGGGCCAAGTGTGCATTAGCTCATCCAGTTGTCTATGGAAGTGGATGGAGGATGGAATGGTGCTGTTTTCACTTTACAGAAGGCTTTAGCTGTCTGTTTGAACTGGTAGAGGGCAGAGCTGGGATCTGTGCCAGGTCTGTGGGCAGCTTACAAGCTTAGAGGCTCGATCCTTGTCTTGATACTAATTCTCTAAAACGCTGAAAACCCAGTATCTAGAATGCTGCTAGGAAGGAAAAACCTAGTATCTAGAATGCTGCCAGGAAGGAGTAGTCAAACTGCTTTCAGTCAGTCAGACTATAAGTATCTCTCATAGTGCCTGTCATACAGTAGCAGCTTAATAGGTGTTTTCTGAATGATCTATATAGGCAGGCCAAATTAATGCTCTCGTCTCTTGCATTGGTTACTTACACTTTAATCCTACTCTGGTTGCTGAAATGATCCAAAAGGAATACAAACAGGAGCAGACACTGTATAAACTCGTTTCTGGTACTAATCCTGGGACAGGAGTAGAATCTTCCCACAGTGCTTCTTTAGAGTGTCCCCACCTTGTAAGCACTGACTCCAGCTCAGCCAGCCTGTGGTCCTCATACCTCCCCTGAGCCACCACAACACCGTTCCCAAGGGGGAGAAGACAGAGACCTCCCACAGAACACTGACTTCTGGAAAGGTAAAGGACCCTGTACCTGGGTGACTACTGACGAATAATGATGCTGGGAGCAGGGTGGCACAGCCTGGAGTCTCTGCAAGGCCCATGAGGCATAGCCTAGAAAAAGCTGTTAAGGACAGTCAAGTACAAGGCTCCTCTCTGGGAGAAGAATGGGCATTTACCCTTCAAAAAATTATGCAACACACAAAGCAGGACAAAGAATAACACCTAATATCCAGATTTAACATGTTTACACTTAGTTTTTTTTTTTAAGGAAAATTCATGGAAACAGTTAAAAGCCTTCTCTGACTCCTCCCCAGTCTAATTCTCCCTTATCCTTTACCTGGAATTGCCCTTCTCCAATTGGTGTAGTTCTTTCTGGCCCATGCTATAATATTTTCAGTTATTTGTCCATGAACTCTGTATAATACCATCTGTTTTTAACTTCTTTTGTTACCCACAGTAGAGTGCATGGTGTTCCAGCTCACAGCAACCTCCAACTCCTGAGCTTAGGCAATTCTCTTGCCTCAGCCTCCCAAGTAGCTGGGACTATATGCACCCATCACAATACTCGGCTATTTTTGGAGACGAGGTCTTGCTCTGACTCAGACTGTTCTCAAACTCATGAGCTCAAGCAATCCACCAGCCTTGGGCTCCCAGAGTGCTAGGATTACAGGTGTGAGCCACTGTGCCTGGCCTAATCTTTTTCTTTTCTTTCTTTTTTGAGACAACAGTCTCACTCTGTCACCCTGCGTAGAGTGCCTTGGGGTCATAACTCACAGCAAGATCAAACTCTTGGGCTTGAGCAATCCTCTTGCCTCAGCCTCCTGAGGATCCAGGACTACAGGAGCCCACCACCACCATGCCTAGCTAGTTTTTATTTTTTTTGAGACAGAGCCTCAAGCTGTCATCCTGGGTAGAGTGCTGTGGCATCACAGCTCACAGCAAACTCCAACTCCTGGGCTCAAGCAAGTCTCCTGCCTCCGCCTCCCAAGTAGCTGGGACTACAGTAGGGTGACCAGATGTCCCGATTTTGGCGGGACAGTCCCGCTTTTCAACAGTTTGTTCCGTGTCCCGCGGCATTTTAAAAGTCCTGATTTTTGGAAAGAATGCATGAACGGGCTGGAGAACAAGAAGGGAATATGTGGTTTTCGGCCACCATATGACTATTTCACCAGAATATGAGTTTTATATTATTTTTGTTAATTTTATAATGTTAAACTGTAATAAATAATTGCTGAGAAGTGATTATCAAGAACTGCTTATCAAAGTTTGCCTTGTTGTCAGGCCCTGCCCTGCGCCGTCCCCTGGCCATGTTGTCCCGCCTTACAGATGTTAAAATCTGGTCCCCCTAGACTACAGGCACCTGCCACAATGCATGGCTATTTTTTGGTTGCAGCCATCATTGTTGTTTTTTGGCAGGCCTGGGCTGGATTCAAACCCACCACCTTAGGTGTATGTGGCTGGCACGTTGGCTGCTTGAGCCACAGGCGCCAAGCCGCTAGTTTTTCTATTTTTTAGTAGAGATGGAATCTCGCTCTTGCTCAGGGTAGTCTTCTGAGCTTAAGTAATCCACCCACCTTGGCCTCCCAGAGTGCTAGGATTATAGACATGAGCCACCGAGCCTGGCCTTAACTTTAATCTTAATTACTATTTTTTTAAAAATTTTTTAAAAGATGAGGTCTCATTCTGTCACCTAGCCTGGAGTACAAGCAAATGATCATAGTTCACTGCAGCCTCCAAATCCTGGGCTCAGATGATCTTCCCAAGCGCTAGGACTACAGGTACATGCTACCATACTCAGTTTTTTTTTTTTGAGACAGGGTCTCATTTTGTCACCCAGGTTAGATTGCAGTAGCATCATCATTGCTCACTGCAACCTCAAACTCTGGGGGTCACGTGATCCTCCTGCCTCAGCCTCCCAAGTAGCTGGTAATTGTAGGTTCAAATCCAAGTAATTTTTATATTTTTTGGTAGAGGTGGGATCTTGCTCTCTTGCTCAGGCTGGTCCTGAACTCCTGGCCTCAAGTATTCTTCCCACTTTGGTCTCCCAAAGTGTTGCTAGGATTATAGGTGTGAGCCACAACTGGTTGATGCCAACAATCTTTTAAATTTAGAGATGGGTTCTCACTATGTTACCCGGGCTGTTCTTGAACTCATGGGCTCAAGTAGTCTTCCTCCTTCAGTCTCCCAAGTAGCTGGCATCATAGGCACGAGCCACTGCACCTAGCCAGCTTATTTTTAAAATGCATGGCAGTGGCACTGCAATGAGAGTCTTCTACAACTTTCAGTCTCCATTATCCCTTAGATTCATCTATGTTGATGCATACAGTTCCAGTTCAGATGGACTAGATAAACTGCAAATATACCACAATATATCCAGTCTCTCTTGATGACAGCACCTAGGCTATTTTCAGTTTCTTTGCTCTGCTGCTGGAATGGCTATCTCTTCTTGTTGCCTTGTTTCATGTGTGAGTTTCTCTTAAAGCAGAGTTTCTCAAACCCATAGTAAGAGCTTCATTTTACAGTGAAATGTAATATACACAAATATTTAAAAAGTTTCATAAGATATTAGCCCTTATTAATTATTTTTGGTTATTTCATTAAGAAAAAAACACTTCTCTTTCCTTCCGGCCAGAGATGCCATCTTTCAGTTATTCACGAAAATGATGAACACAGAGAGAAAGAGGAGAGGCACCCAGTACATGTTCTCTAGGCCTTTAAGAAAGCAGGGAGTAGAGCGGTGCCTGTGGCTCAAAGGAGTAGGGAAATGGCCCCATATGCTGGAGGCCAGCCCCAGCCAAAACTGCCAAAAAAAAAACCAAAACAACAAAACATGGAGTTGTTCTGTTCCTTTGGCCATATACATGCAAATCTGCAAGAAAGGTGACACTGTAAACAGCAAAGCATGCCCCACACGTGACCATGGCAAAGTTAGAAGAGTCTACAGTGTTACCCAGCATGCTGCTGGCATTGTTGTAAACAAGTAAGGGCAAGATTCTTACTAAGAGGATTGATGTGCATATTAAGAACTCTAAGAAGCCAAAGAAAAAGGTACCTGGGTTCAACTAAAACACCAGCTTACCCCACCCAGAGAAGTGCACTCTGTGAGAACCAATGGAAAGAAGCCTGAACTGCTGGAAACCTATTCCCTAAGAATTCAAAGTATAAGGATGTAAAAAATAAAAAAAGTCTATTATAAATTATTTTTAAAAAAGCCCACTTCTCAAGAAATTGAGTTAATAGCTCACTGAAAAATCATAACCTGCAGTCTGAACAGGCCATGCCACTGTCTGTACCTAAGGTGGAATTGTGGGGTTACAGGGCACATTCATCTTCAACCTAAAATATCAGTTTACTTATGCCAACAGTTTTCCATAGCCTTTACATGTGAAAAAACTTGGCATTATCAGCCCTTATAACTTTTGGTTATCTGAATTATTTTAAGTTGCTTTTCCCTTACTACATGTGGGGATAACAAGTCACAGGATTAGTCATTTAGGTTTCCTTTTCTTTGAATTGCCTCTTTATCCCCTTTACCAATTAGTGTCTTCTGGTTTATTTCTCTCCCCTTCCCTTCACAGTCAAACTTCCCTCCAGAGAAGCTTATGTTTATCCCTATTCTTTATGTTCCTTTCAGGCTTGACCATCATCTTTCCAGTGAAATGTTCTCCCCATGGTCTAATACTCTAGTTTCTAAATCTGATGGAAACAAGCCAGTCCCACCTTGTGGCCACATAACCCTGTTTCAACAATACACTTTTTGGCCTCTGACTTACCTCTTGGTCCATCTTTGGCCCTTCTAGACCCTAAGCCTGTCTCTTTAGTCCCTTTCCTCACTCTGCTGCATTAAGTTCATGCCCCTACAGTCTTGCAGCAGCCTTCCATCTGAGGGCTCATCCTCACCAGCCTGTCCTCCCACACCAACAAAACTGTTTAAACATGTTGACTCCACAATCACAATCCTCTAGGGGGATCCCACAGCCCCAAGGAGTCAGTCTTGAAAGGCTCTATACCCAGGGACATCATAGATACCCAACTGCTTCTAACCCATACCAACTCTCTTAATTCTTCTGTTAGGAGATCCAGTCTCTTCCTCCCACGTGGTTATCACCTCCAGGAAGGGTGGTGCAACTCCTGCATTCCTCTTGCATGCAATTTTCCTCAGACTGATTGCCTGTTAACAGTCTGTCTCTAGCACCTTGCACAGCAACTGTATTTTTATTTATTTTTATTTTTGTAGAGACAGAGTCCCACTTTTATCACCCTAGGTAGAGTGCTGTGATGTCACGGAGCTCACAGCAACCTCCAATTCCTGGGCTTAGGCAACTCTCTTTCCTCTGCCTCCTGAGTAGCTGGGACCACAGGTGCCCACCACAACGCCTGGCTATTTTTTTGTTGCGGTTTGGCTGGGGCTGGGTTTGAACTGCCACCCTCGGTATATGGGGCCAGCACCCTACCCAGTGACCCACAAGCGCTGACCGTTGAACAGGGACTTTATATGCTTAAGAGATGTTAGATGACTACACAGATACCTCACTGAAAAATGCAAATATCTGCAAAACCACCAAGCAACACTATTGACCATCTGAATGTATGATGTGTATGTGACATACTGCCTTGGGTGGTAAACTCCATGTTAAACATCTCTAGTATATGAAGGCTGTTGAAACTCTAAATGGGAACACTGCTGCTTCCTAAGTAAACTTTGGCCTCTAGGTTTAGAGAGTAAAGAAGTTACTGTGTGAAACCCAGCTTACACTCAAACTCTATATAGTACGTATGGGACCAGTATTGCAGATATAATCCGTTAACAGGCCACAGGTTAACTAAGGGCTCGGTAAATATACAAAGAATTCACTTTAACTTCCCCCTACCTTTGGGGGGAGGGGAAATGCAAAGTATAGGTCTGAACAAGACAACCATTTTTATAAAGGGAAAAAGCTCTATGAACTTCAGTAGAAACACAAACTCTCCAGCACAAAAGCCTGATTACCCAAAATAACCACTAGAAGATAAGCCACTGATCAAACTACAACAGACCACACTCTCTAAGCACCAGTATGTGTATTGTTATTCTTTCCTTTGCCCACAGAGAAGAGCATGAGAACACGCCATCGTGAGAGGTGAGAGTGAGAGAAATGAGAGGTTCTTGTTTTTTTCTCTCTGCAAAGCTTGGCCTCTTCTGTCCTGATTAGTTCATCATTCATTTAACAGGTGGTCCCATTGGCCTACTGAGTCAAATGGAGGCCACATAAACCTTTCAATTTATTGAGCACACTGTTTTGTGCTTTACAGTGAATTTATAATCAGATCTCCAATGTACTCTAGGCTTTAAACTGTTTGAAATCGTGCCGTGAAACAGATTAAGAAAAAGTTCTGATTCAACTATCATTTGATGAGGTTTAGTGATGTGCCAGAAACCATGCTAAGTGCATTCATCGAAGTTAACTAATGTTTTTTTTTTTTTT
>NW_003852591.1:2469396-2472704 GCF_000181295.1 Otolemur garnettii | reverse complement strand
CCTTAGCCGGTTGAGCTATAGGCGCCGAGCCAACTAATGTTAATATAATGATAATTCATGAAATAGGTGTTAAATGCCATGCATGAATGGTTGATAATTTCAAAAACTCATTTAATATAAGATGAGACCAGGCAAGGTTGGCTGATGTCCATGATCTTAGAACTCTAGGAGGCTGAGGCAGGAGGATAGCTTTTTTGAGATAGAGTCTCCCTTTTGTCACCCTGGGTAGAGTGCCATGGCATGATAGCTCACAGTAACCTCAAACTCTGGGGTTCAAGTGATCCTCTTGCCTCAGCCTCCCGAGTAGCTGGGACTACAGGTGTCACTACTATACCCGGCTAGTGTTTTTCTATTTTTAGTAGAGGGTCTCACTCTCACTCAGGTTGGTCTCAAACTCCTGAGCTCAGGAGATCCAAGTGCCTCGGCCTCCCAGAGTGCTGAGATTATAGGCATGGGCTACCTCGCCTGGTTAGGAGGGCTGCTTTGAGCTCAGGAGTTCAAGACCACCCTAAGCAAGAGGGAGACTCCATTTCTACTAAAAACAGACAAGTGGGGTGGGGCACAGTGGTTCACACCTATAATCCTAGCACTCTGAGAGGCTTAGGCAGGTGGATTGCCCTGAGATCAGAGGTTCGAGATCAGTCTGAGCAAGAGCGAGATCCCATCTCTAAAAATAGCTGGGCTTTGTGGGGGTGCCTGTACTCCCAGCTACTTCAGAAGCTGGGGCAAGAGAATCACCTGAGCCCAGAGTTTGAGGTTGCTGTGAGCTGTGACACCACAGCACTCTACTGAGGGCAACAAAGTGAGACTCTGTCTCAAAAAAACAGAATAGAAATGTTAGCTGGGTGTTGTGATGGGTGCGTGTAGCTATTCCAGAGGCTGAGGTAGGAGGATTACTTGAGCCCAGGAGTTTGAGGTTGCTGTGAGATAGGCTGATGCCATGGGACTCTAGCCTGGGCAAAAGAGTAAGAAAACTTGGTCTTTAAAAAAAAAAAAACAAACAAAAAACGAACGAAGGGCAGGAGGCACTAACATAAAGCTTTGGGTCAAACAAGTCCTATGCAACATCAACAGCCTCCAAGGGTCCCAGAGAAAGGACCCAGTCATCATGATATTGCACTACTGTGCTCCTAGCAAAAACCTCTTAACTATCCTCTGGGAAGGCAGAGACTAGAGCAATCAGTATTGTAAAAAGCCTATTAAAAAGCTGTCATTGACAGGGACCCTAGACACAGAGCCCACAGACTCATGTCCAGTAGCAAAGGAACCTTGTTCTCTGACCCTTCCCTCAACCTACCCTGGGAGGGCCCTTCCTGCTTTCCTCCTTAGCCTGGGAGGATTGAGGGTTCGAGCCCGATGCCACATACCACAGTGGAAGAGTGGGCAGACTGCCTGGGTTCTAATCCTGTCTCCATCACGTACACATCAAGTTTCAGGACAGCCTCTGGCAGATAGTGACGTTAATGTCATCCTGAGAAACAGCTATCAGGGGACCTACCTCCTCAGTGCTCCTTTTTTACCCAGGGGCACTGTTTTTGTGTAAAAACATTGTGGAGGCAGGGTCTTACTATGTTGTCCAGGCTGGTCTCAATCAAACTCTTGGCCTCAAGCAATACTCTTGCCTTGTCCTCCTAATTTGCTAGAATTATAGGCATGAGACACTATGCCTAGAACCACTACTTTTTCTAAAGTGTGAGACATTAAGTATAGAATGGCCCAGCTCTCTGGCTACCAAGATGCCATCTCACAAATCCCACAAGTGCCTAGGTCCACATCAGGGCATGGCCTACCCACCAGACCTTATCAGATCTGCCAAAGGATACAGAATGTGGGAATCTAAGTGATTCAGCGAAGCCCAGCACACAGAATTCACCTGGTAAGGAAGCACACAGCAAGATGGAAATATTGTTTTAACTGCCAACTGATGCAGAAAAACAGTAAAATGCTTCCCTGTAGAATAACTTGTGGGCATATAGACATGTTACTTCTTTAGGTCTTGCTCCTCTCCAAATGAACTAAATAAAAATTCTGAGGACAGATCTGTCTGCCATGCCAGGTAGGACCTTCAGCAGGACAGGGAGATATTTGGTATATATGGTATCCCATGTAGGCTGGGCTGAAGTCTCTATAATGGCAGGGGACAAGCCTAACTCCAAAAATGTACTGTATCTTACTTCACTTATGGTTTCATCTTGTGGCTCAACTGAGCATCAAGTCTCAGCTTCTCTGAGATGTAGTCATCATCTCACTATAATTTAAAGGTCACTCCCTCGACAAGGAGCTCTGCAGATTTGTTTAAACCTCAGTGTTGGCCAGGAATGCTAACTGCTGCATTGTCCCGGTGCACAAGGCAGGACACCTCCCCATTGGGCACGGTCACCACAACTCATGTCCCAGGAATTCTATGCCTTGTGGGGGCCCCTTTGGAGCAACTCTTGACCCTCCTGAAGGTAAGGTCCTTACCACTAGTTAAAGCACTGCCTCCACCTTCCCCAAGCATCTAAATTCATTTCTCTTCTAAGACAAGAAGGTCCTTTTTCTTCCCTTATGGTTCTCAGGAACTAGAAATCCAATTGTTCCATGGGGAAATGAGAACCACAACTTGCCTTCTTCCCAAAGTTCTCTACTCTGAAGTTGGCTGACCACCCTGAAGACAAATGTGCTGCAAGGCTAGAGGGACGGGCAGCGCACCTTCCGGTTGGTGAAGTAAAGGTTTTCGTGCATGTGCACCTTGAGCGAGGGGATCTTCAGGCCACGCAGGTTGATGATCCCGTACTTGGAACCTCCAACTTTAACATCGTTCACCGTGAAGAGCCGGTCACTGTTGGTATCCGCCTAGAAGAGGGCAGTGGGCAGCTGGTGACCTTCCAAGCTGAGCTGGGTTGGCTGCTTAGATCACCTGCCCACGTCTTCTGGCCTCATGCTCTGTGCATTTTCACTAGGGAGAGCTTCTCTTCATGAGGGAGCATGGAGACACCTCACTCACTCCACTTGGGGGGCTATCTCTGGGCAAAGACAACAGGAGTCTGGTCCAACAATTCAAAGCAGGGAGGGTGGCGGCAGTGTGACGGCACAGCCACTACGTCTAAGATCTACCCAGACCGGAAACCCCACTCAGAACTGAGTTTGGTAAAGTCCCAGCACGTACCCAGAGGATATGTGTCCTGTGCCATCATAAAAGCCATGCAGCAATATGGAAAATGCTAGTTTCTATCCTTAGGCACAATTATTACCACCAAGGAAAGAAAACACTGCACTGAATAAAAAGTACAATAGAGAAAGACTACCTCAAGATGTGAGGTTTTTTT
>NW_003852591.1:2465504-2468815 GCF_000181295.1 Otolemur garnettii | reverse complement strand
GCCGAGCCAAGATTATCTTTTCTTATTTTAAAACATGATATAATTAATTATTTCAAAGCAAAAGCTCTATTTATGTGCTCTGTATATATTAATAAAGATACACAAACACATGGGTTTAGATACTGGTGAAACTGCACCAACTCAGGAAGAACAGTCATGTTCCTGGAGCAATCAATACTGGTGACTTGAGTCAGATCTGAAAAATTGCTCTGTGGGTGGCAAACTGCCTTTCCTGGCTCTCTGGCCACACCAGCCAGCCTGGATTACCTGTAATGTTGGGCAACAAGGAAGATCTATCAAGGGCCACACGCACACAGCTTGTGTAAGGTGACACAAGCATGATCGAGGGGCCTGGGTTCTAATACATAGCAAGTGCACACCAGACTCCACACACACTGACCTCCACTGGCCCCACCTGCTCTACCCCAGGGAAGGGGATTTGAAGGGGAAACTAGAAACAAGAAAATATTCTCCTGATTCAGATACAACTGTACCCCAGACACATGGAGAGAGTAAAGTCCAAGGATCAGTTGGTAGCATTAGCCTCTGCTCCTGCCAGTAGGATACAGGCTTTTTTTCCTTTTGTGTCCTCCTCTCACTCTTCTTGGCCACCAAGAGAACAGGGAGAGCTCCTCTTCACATGGCCCATAGAGAGGTGAGGCTCCTTCTGTTTGCAGTGGACCCTCTACCTCTCTGCCAATACTTCTCTGGCCTCAGCTTTCAGCTCAGGTTTTAACTGAAAGCAGAGAAAACTTTCTACTCCCTGCAAATGATGTGGTGGAGGTGTGCCAATGTGCAGGCCCAGGGACACAGGCCTACAGGCCCCTGCCACTGATGCATGTTGGAGCTTCAGGTTTAACATCAAATCCTGCCCCAGTTTAGGAAGGATTAGAAGCCCCTGGGCTACTGTATACTTTTCCACCTGCATATACAACACAACCAAAGAGAAGTTATTTTGTAATGGTTCTTAGGTGTGGCTGAGCCCAGGCGCTAATGCCAAATGACAAGAGCTGAAGTGGAGGTGCTAAAGTTCATAGCACAACCTGCCCTGCCAAGTCAGTTCCTACCAATGGGTAGCTGGGAGGCAGGTAAGGATGGTAAAGAAAAGACACCACCACTTTTACAGCAACTGGCTCCCGCACAGCTTGGCTTGATAACCACCATCACCAAGCCACAAAGCATCCAGGTAGCCACAGATGTTTCCCCCCAACTCACCAGTATGAGGTTAAATCGGTCGCTTGCCAAAGCAGAAGGATCTGAGCTGTGAATGTGGACCTTCTTTCTCTGCATGCAGCTCACACGCAGCTCGTGGGCTAAACTGCAGAGGGAAGGGGGGTGGGGAGCATGGATGCCATAATGGACATCCATGAAGATTCAGGGGTTTCTCCCCTTCCCCACCCCCTAAAGACCACTTCTCCTAGTTGGCCTTCTTCATGTTACTCCTTAGCAACGCACTTGACCAAAACTCCAGGTAATCTGAAAGCTGAGTTTTCCTACAGAACGCAGAGGAAAGAGAAAACAAAGAACTGGGTGGCCATTCACAGAATCAAGAGAGCTGGAACTAGAGGAGTCTGTTTCTACATTACCTAGCACAGCTGCTGCTTCTGTGATGTACCTAGGGATGCTACCACCCACTATACTGTCCCTTTTCTCTCCCACAGCACTTCCCTACAAACAATGAAGCCTATTTTTTAGGATGAAAAACAGATCTAACTAGGCCTCTAATGCTCTCTTAGCACCTGCCTGATAACCTCCCTACATGGCTGGCCTTCCCTGAAGGGGCAGTGCCCCAAGATGAAGAGTGTTGTGCCCCCAGGAAGCACTTCGATTGCACATTTCTTCACCCAACCACATACAGCCAGTGTTAGAAGCTCAGATGTCAGAGTCAGATAGATAGTTCCCACCCTTCTAGCTTGACTTTAGCAAATCATTCCCCTCTGAGCCATAATCTCTTCTTCAGGAAACGAGAAGTATCTACTTTTCTCCCAGGATTTTAGTTAGAACTGTGTCAGCCAACCCAAGTATTTTGATTAAGCTTAATACACACACCCATTTTTTTTTTTGAGACAGAGTCTTAAGCTGTTGCCCTGGAAGAGTACCTTGGTGTCACAGCTCACAGCAACCTCAAACTCTTGGGCGTAAGCAATTCTCTTGGCTCAGCCTCCCAAGTCGCTAGGACTATAGGCACCAGCCACAACACCTGGCTATTTTTTCGTTGTAGTTGTCGTTGTTTGGCAGGCCCAGGCTCTGATGTATGTGGCTGGCGCACTGAGCTACAAGTGCCAAGCCCACACACATCCATTTTTGGTGACAACTCATTAGATGGAAGAGAAGGAGGCAGAAATCTCAAAGGAATGAAGACTTAGAACCTTCTGTTAAAAATGATTTGTGGGCTCGGCACCTGTGGCTCAAGTGGCTAAGGCGCCAGCCATGTACACACGAGGTGGTGGGTTTGAATCCAGCCTGGGCCAAACAACAATGACGGCTACAACCAAAAAATAGCCGGGTGTTCTGGCGGGTGCCTGTGGTCCCAGCTACTTGGGAGGCTGAGGCAGGAGACTTGCTTGGGCCCAGGAGTTGGAGGTTGCTGTGAGCTGAAATGCCATGGCACTCTACCCAGGGGGACGGCTTGAGGCTCCTATCTCAAAAATAAAATAAAATAAAATAAAATAAGAAATAAAAGTGATTTATGAGTAACAGAGTAAACAACTTGAGTAATTTCTGCCTCAACCTCATCCTTTCTTCCTAGCCTCCTGCAAAAGTCTCCTTCTTGGGATAGACACAATGAGTGCCTCAAGGCTGGCTGAAGCAGCAGACAGCAGACTGTGAACCGGAGTCCCTCAACTGTTAAGACTCTCGCAAGGTAGCTGCATGGTCTAGCCTGATTGGATTCTTGGACCATGTAAATAAGAAAGAGGAAAAGAACATTCATGAGAGAAATGTAACAATGAGGCATTGTCTTACCGGCAATAATTGGTGACATTGAGAAAACCCAGCTGGCTTTTTCGTAGCATGGAAGTTGCATTAAATCCCAATCTGGCTATTTTCTAAGTTAAAAAACAGAACTTATTCATTAAAGGATAACAGAGAATGTTTTTAGTTACATAGGATGCAATAAAGGCAACAGGTACTAAACTGGCAGAAAATCTGATGGTGTCTTTTGTAAGCCTCATCTCTTCGGCAAGAGGAAAAGCCCCACACAAGAAAGTACATGTGAGTTGGAAAGTCTGCTCAGCAACTCTATGCTATCTCCCCCTCCACTCACACCTGGACAGATGAAGCCACCAAGCTAGTGAGCATGGCAGTCGGAC
>NW_003852591.1:2461701-2465215 GCF_000181295.1 Otolemur garnettii | reverse complement strand
GGTGATACTTAGCAAACAAAAAATGGGAGGTGGGAGGAAAGGATTTCTTGCTTGCTCTTATTCTTATCATCATTTCTTCTTAGGGACTATCTGGGGTCACATGTCCTAAAGTGTCCAAGCTAACTGTCACAGGGGCATTTAACAGACATCTCTTTTAGCATCGGATGGATGGGTACTGGCAGGAGTGGAGGGGAGAGGGTGACCCTAAGGGTGTGGAGCCCACCTTTTTCTGATTGTCCTCTTCCTCAAGCAGCTGCAATCTTTTTTTCTCCATTTCCCTCTGCAGGATGCTCTCCCTTGTGAGGGGGTTGCAGTTGTTATGTCCAGGGAGCAAGCGGAAGTAGCGTTTCTTTTCCGGGTCGAAGTAATACCCTGGTAGGTCTTTAGTCAAAAAAACTAAATTTACTAACTTACAACACTGTGAACTGACCACCTAGTAAGGAACTCAGTGGCCTGTCTACCACCCCTCACAATTGCCTGTCCTCTATAGGCCAAGGGGCAGGCTGCCACTGTCAGGCACTATCCTGACTCAGTTCAATCCTAGGGGAGACCATGTGCCTCAGGATCACTGTTCCTGATGCACCCAGATCCTTCATCGAGTAGTTCAGTTTGCTCCTAGAATTCCTTCCAAGCCAGCAATGGGCTGGTAATACACATTCAAGTGAAGAGACACACAGATATATATCTGAGCCTGGGCTGAAGAAGATCAGCCAGCTGAAAAGGCAAGATTAGGTTTCATCTATTTCCCAGGGGCAGGCCCAGAGGAGTCCTACCTAGCAGAGCGCCTTACCTGGCACAGAAGAACTCCCAGTGCTAGATGAGGTGGATGGGGACTCATCATCTCCAGGACTTGAATCCCGAGTACTTTGCAGTGCTCCTGGGTTGTAACTGTTGACATATGGTGGTGGTAACATGCAGCTCAGGACACGGGCATTCTCTGACTTAGAGGCTTTATATAGGTAGTTATGTAGCTTCCCCTCCTGAATGTCTAACCTTTCTGAGTCCTAGGGGAGCACTGAGCCCCCTATTACAAATATAGCAAAATAAGGACAAGGTTTTAGTTTCTGGTTCTTTTTTTTTAGAGATGGACTCTCACTTTGTTGCCCTCGGTTGAGCAACCTCCAGCTCTTGGGCTTAGGCGATTCTCCTGACTCAGCCTCCAGGTGCCTGCCACAATGCCTGGGTTCAAACCCTCCACCCTCAGTGTATGGGGCCAGTGCCCTACTCATTGAACCACAGGCACCGCCCTGTGTTTCTTTTTTTATAAGAGGATGCATGTCACAGTAATTCCTCTTACCTCCTCATTCTAGCATTCTATGAGGTCTTTTGGAATTTTTCAGATAAAAGAGAACAGAAATCTTTGACAATGAGAATACTACCAACTGGGCTCATTTGTCAGCTTAACAGCAGTTTTAAGGCTAAGTGAATTTCATTCTTTGTTGGACTTGGTAGTAAAGAGTTTAAATTTACAGATTGAGAAACTCGGGTTCAGGGAACAGAGATTATTTGGGATAGAACTATGATTAACATACTCAAAGTGTAAAGTCACAAGCAGCTTCTATGGCAATTACAGGCTGAAGGATATGAAGATTAAGTGAGATCTTATTTTAGAATCCAAATAAAATTCACTATAAAATAAAAAATACTGGCTGGGTAAGGTGGCTCACGCCTATAATCCTAGCACTCTGGAAGGCTAAGGCAGGTGGATCGCTTGAGCTCACGAGTTTGATACCAGCCTGAGCAAAAGTGAGACTCCTGTCTCTACTAAAAATACAAAAACTGAGGCAAAAGGATTCTTTGAGCCTAAGAGTTGGAGGTTGACACTCTACCCAGTGCGACAGCTTGAGACTCTGTCTCAACAAAACAAAACAAAATAAAATCAAGAATACCCTCCACATACACCAAAAGGAACACAAACTGCCCAACTAGGTTAAAGGAATGAAAGAACATTCTCTTTCTTCTATAAATACTAATGTTATACACAGTTTTAGGGAAAATTATTTATTCTTCTTTTTATGGCCCAGAGTTTCATGAGGCAGCTCATCTGTCATCAGCAGGAAGAGGAAGGATTATGTATTATGACAAATGTCTTTCTAGCCCAGGGACTGCTGCTTCATTCTTTCTCTACAGAGCGCAGAAGGTGGCTGTCCAGCGGGTTTCCACACCACTCTGCCAAAGCCGAGCCTAGATGCTCTTCTTCCACAGATCACACTTTACTACATAATGTGCTCTGTGGAAAGGCTTGGGGCCCAAGAGTTTGAGGTTGCTGTGAGCTGTGATGCCATGGTACTCTACCAAGGGCAACAAAGTAAGACTCTGTCTCAAAAAAAAAAAAAAAGTATCTATCAGGCACTGTCTTGATCTTTCTACAATATGGGTCAGGTTTAGGAATCTGATCTAGTGAGACCCACGATGTAACGAAGCCTACTCAAAATCAGATGGTTAAAAGACTTTTACTTACATTACCTCATGAAAGGTTTTATTCACTGTTTTGTACAAGAATTTCCATGACTCGGAATGATTAAATAACTTCCCCAATTTCACAGAGCAAAGCAGGGTGTCCAACACAGGTCTCCTGACCCTAAAGCCCTTGTTCTTTTTCCATAACCTCTAAATGATTTTTATTACAGTTTGGGTCAATTTGTTTCAAAGGAGCATCTTCTGGCCCTATAACTATAATTCTGTCCATTTTATTTTTATTTTATTCTTAGAGATGAGGACTCATTCTGTTGTTCAGGCTATAGTGCAGTGACATCATCATAGCTTACTGCAACCTCAAACTCCAGAATTCAAGCCATGCTCCTGACTCTACAGTAGCTGAGATTGTGTAAGTGTGAGCCACTGCATTGGTGACACTGGGTTTTATTCTTTATACATTTTTGAGTAGTTTGTTACATACACATTTATAACATAAATATATATTTTTATACAGTCACGTCCCACATGATATTTTAGTCAATAATGGATAATATATGTGACAGTATTCCCTTAAAATTATAAAGGAGCTGAAAAATCCTAGTGACACTGTATCATAAGTACTTTATTTTTTGAATAAATTCAGTGCAGCCTAAGTGGCCAGTGTTTATAAATTCTACAGTACTATCCTAGGCCTTTATATTCACTTATTACTTAATGACTCACCCAGAGCAACTTCTAGCCCTGGAACTTTCATTTATGGTAAATACCCCATATAGGTATGCCATTTTTTTATATTTTATACCATATTTTTACTGTACCTTTTTTATCTTTTGACATGCTTTGATACATAATACGCACTATTGTGTTCCAACTGCTTAGAGTATTCAGTACAGTTAATATGCTGTGCAGGTTTGTGGCCTAGGAGTAATGGGGCTATGTTATACAGCCTAGGTGAGTAGCAGGCCACTCACTCCATCTAGGCTTGGTATGTGTACTCTATGATGTTTGTACAACAATGTGTCTAACAACGCACTTCTCAGAACATGTCCCCAGAAGCCAGTGTTTTTCAACCTATGTATCTCACAGTACACTTGAA
>NW_003852591.1:2458336-2461468 GCF_000181295.1 Otolemur garnettii | reverse complement strand
GAGTGTGTGAGATGTGCCATGCTGGACAGTGCCACAGCAGTATCAGGGACAAGCTGGTGCCCCAGCCTTGGCATACTTGCCTCTCATTAGAATCATGGAGCCTGAACCAAGGATTCTGTAGGAATCTTCTCCCATGTCTTCTCCTACTCTGCCAGTTTTTGCTCATTTCTGAAAAGAGAAAAAAGAAAATTACATACATATGTTTGTGTCTGTGCTTGCTTCTTAACAGTTGTTTCATGATCAAAACTAGGTTAGGAGGATGGCCCACCCTGGGTTATCATCAATCTGCCACACCAAGCCTTACCTATAAAAGAAGGCCTCCAGCTTTCTCTCAACATCCCTTCCCACTTCCTTCCCGTTTCCCACACTAGACAGCACAGTTCTCTAGCCCATAGAGAAGAGATGTTACCAGCCATGAATACCTTAACTTTTCTCCCATCCAGTCCATGAGTACCTGCTTTTACTAATTATCTCCCCTCTTGTCTTGGACAAACATGTGTCCCTGAGCCTTTTCAAGACAAACCTGTTCCACCTGGCAGTTATCTCATCTTTTTCCAGGGACTCTGCAGACCTGTATTCCCACATATGTTAGTATCTCCCTCTCTTTATCTCAGCTTATAAACATGCCCACATTTTTCGTTTGTATTTTTTCTTTCTTTTTTTTTTTCGTAGAGACAGAGTCTCACTTTATCGCCCTTGGTAGAGTGCCATGGTGTCACACAGCTCACAGCAACCTCCAACTCCTGGGCTTGGGTGATTCTCTTGCCTCAGCCTCCTGAATAGCTGGGACTTTGTAGCCACTTGAGCCACAGGTGCCCAGCCTGTATTTTCATTTTCCATTTGCTCCACCTCTAATGCAAAAGAAATAGAAATATTCTAAAGAATGGTCCACAAGTATGTCTTCATTTCTCAATATTCCTCAACCCACTCCTCCATCCTCACCTTTCTCCCAAAATGTTCTTGCTGACATACCTAATGTTGACCTACTTGCCATAGTCAGTGGCCTCTTTTTAGCCTTTATCCTGCAGCATGTGGCACACACCATGAAGTTTCACTCCCCTCTGGCTTCTATAATATCTTTCTCTTGGTCGTCTTCTTACTTGCCAAATTAGTCCTTTGTTCATTTCTCCTGAGTCATACACTATGTGTGTGTTTCCCAGGAGTTGTGTAGTTGTATCCTAGATCATCATCATTTTTTTTTTTTTTTTTGAGACAGAGCCTCAAGCTGTAGCCCTGGGTAGAGTGCTGTGGTGTCACAGCTCACAGCAACCTCCAACTCTTGGGCTTAAGCGATTCTCTTGCCACAACCTCCCAAGTAGCTGGGACTACAGGCGCCTGCCACAATGCCCGGCTATTTTTTGATTGTAGTTGTCTTTATTATTTGGCAGGCCGGAGCTGGATTCGAACCTGCCAGCTATGGTGTATGTGGCTGGCGCCTTAGACGCCTGAGCTACAGGTACTGAGCCAATCATCTTTTCATACTTAACACTATGTCATCCATCAGTACAGGTGCACCTCAACCCCTAGCATCCCTAGTGAGTGTCAAGCTCCTAAATGGCTCTTTCACTTCCACAGTCCCAAAAGACTTAACAGGTTGGAGAGTGAGTTCGTGATCTCTTCCTAATCCCCAATTTGCTTTCTGCCTATCTATATTTCCCTTTACAGTAAATAGTATCACTGCCCCCACCAAGTTCAGTAGTACCATCGTTCTTATTCACTGTCCTCAATGATGGCTCCTGAACACATGTGTGGGTTTCTCTGTGAATCAATTATCTTATCTCCCAAAGAATAAAGTTGTATTTACTACTAATTAAGTTACAAGCTGAAAGGCACTGTACACAGAAAGGCAAGCATGTATGGACAGTATTAAGAGGTTCAGGAAGCCTGTTTTCCCAAGTAACAGGAACGTTTTATATTTCTGCCAGCAGTGTATGAGGGTTCTTATTTCTCCACACCTCACCAACAGTTATCTACCTTTCTTTTCTTTTTTCTTTCTGTTTTTATTTTTTTTTAGGCAGAGTTTTACTCTGTCACCCTGGATAGAGTGCAATGGTGTCATAGCTCACAGCAACCTCAAACTCCTGGGCTCAAATGATCTTCTTATCCTGCAAAGTATGTGCTGGGGTACAAGCTGACAAAGTCGCTAAAGGACATCAACTCAAGCCTCCAACTTGTTATGAAAATTGCAAAGTATGTGCTAGGGTACAAGCAGACTCTGAAGATGATCAGACAAGGCAAAGTGAAAATGCCAACAACTGCCCAGCTTTGAGATAATTTTAAATAAAATACTATGCCACTTGGCCAAAACTGGTGTCCATCACTACAGTGGCAACATAATGGAACTGGACTTAGGACTCGGATAATACTATAGAGTATGCACACTGGTTATCACTGATCCAGCTGATTCTTACAACAATCATTAGAAGCATGTCAGAACAGACTGGGGAGAAGTAAACCATGCAAAGTTTTTCTTTAATAAAACTTGTCAGAGATTATTAAAAAAAAAAAAATGGGCCAGGCCTATAATCCTAGTACTCTGGGAGGCCAGACTGGGAGGATCCCTTGAGCTCAGGAGTTAAGAGACCAGCCTCAGCAAGAGTGAGACCCCGGTCTCTACTAAAAACAGAAAAATTAACCAGACGCACCCCTGTAGTTCCAGCTATTCCCAGAGGCTAAGCCAAGAGGATCCCTTGAGCCCAGGAGTCTGAGGTTGCTGTGAGCTATGATGCCAGGACACTCTAATCTGGGTCAACAAAGTGACTCTTCTCTCAAAACAAACAAAAACCACACAACTTTCTATAAAGTCTTTCTGTTATGAATAATTACTTTTTCCAGTTATTCCAAATAATTAATAGAGGATTTAATTAAACTGTTTTCTATTTTCAGGAATGAGTGACTGTATATCCTTTATGTTTGATTTGTGCTTCTTTCTTTTCTTTGCAAGGTTGAAGACCCCTATACTGCAGACTTCTGTGCCACTCCCCCATTTGCTTGTTTTTCTTCCGTAAATTCCACCAAATTATTCCGCTAATTCCACCAAATTATTAGCTCTCCGAAAGATGTACCATATAATTTTTATTTTTTTTGAGATAGTTTCATTCTGTCAGCCTGGGTAAAGTGCCTGGGTGTCAG
>NW_003852591.1:2446962-2453179 GCF_000181295.1 Otolemur garnettii | reverse complement strand
GAAATACTTTCATCAAGCTGGTTAACATAGACTTCATGTCGTTTGCTTAGTCATTGTGTCAAAACATTTATATTCTAGTTCTAGAAAAGTTCACTTGTACCCTTGTTAGACAGACCATATAGGTGATCTTTCCAGTCACCCTCCCACCACCCATCCACTGTTATTTAAAATCCAGAGTTTGGGGATTTGTGGGGTTTGTTTCCACCAAGAAGTTGTCCCCTTCAGTTTTCTTCCCTCCTAGCGCTGCCGTTCGATTCATCAGACGTTATCACCGAGGGGAGGGGTGTGTCCAGGGTGGACCACGGTAGAGAAAGGCTAGCTTTCTCGGGGACACACACCTTGGCGTGGAGATGAACGCACACGGAGAAGGCCCGGTCCAAACCCAGGCTCTGCCACTCACCGGTTCCGGCGTTACCCGGGGCAAGCGCCCCCCGGACTACGGCCCTCCGCGTGGGAGGAGCACGCCACGCCAGCAAGGCAGTCAGCAGAGCCCAGCACTCAGTAAGCTCGAGACTGGGCAGCTCTCGCGTTGACCTGTCTGAAAAGGCCAACCACAACCTGGATTTTTACCGGGGAAACAGCCCGAGGGCTACCAGTCCAGCCCCTGTCAGATAGGGGTAGAGCCGTCAAGCTCAGGGCTTAGAAAAACGCTCTTTCCAGTCAGATCCTGAGGAGCCATTCTCGGACTGCCCTCCTCTGATTTTAAGGGTGCAGATCCGACCGCGCAGAACCAGACAAACCCCAAGCATCCCGGGACGCAGTGCGGCCGCAAGGACGGAGCACCGGCCCGGCCCAACCCCGCCACGCCACGCCAGGCCCAGCCGGCGTTCCACGTGCTCGCGCCTCCCCGCCCCTTTCCCGGCCTTTCCAACCCCCGACGCCCGGTCTCACCCCAAGCTCTATGGCGCCGGCAGCGGCAGCCCTCGGACCGACGTCAACTGGCACCACAGCCAGCACGGGCCTACCTGATCAGAGGGTCCTCCCCCTCAAGCTCCGCGCCACAGGAGTAAAAGCGAAGCGTGGAAGGACCTAGAAAGATCAAGGTGTAGCGTCAGCCAGTTGGGTGGGTCTGCTTTTGTGGTATCGCAGCCGATAGGCTAAGGAGGGCCCCTTTCCTTCTCATTGGACACAGCTTCTGTCCGTCAACGTCAAAAGGGGCGCTCTTATGGAGGGGCGGGGCGTATGCTTTCAGCTCCGCCCAGGCCTGGCGAGTCTAGGCCACGCGTGCTTGGAGGCGGGGTCGGCACGCTCGGGGGCGGGTCGGGCGCGGCGTGGGACGCGGAAGAGTTTGCAGGCGGCCTCAACTGAAGCGGCGGAGTCTTTACGCGGCCGGGTACGGGTGGGTCCTAAGCAGCCGTTTTGCCACTGTTGCGGAAAGGCCAAAGACAGTAATGGGACGCGGTGTCTCAGGCCTGCAATCGTAGCACTCTGAGAGTCCGAGGCGGGTGGATTCCTTGAGTTCAGGAGTTCAAGACCAGCCTGAGCAAGAGCAAGGACTTCCCCCTTCCCCCCCCCCAAAAAAATTAGCCGGGCGTTGTGGTGGGCGCCTGAAGTCCCAACTACTCGGGAGGTTGAGGCAGGAGGGTCATTTGAACCCAAGAGTTTGAGGTTGCTGTGAGCTCTGACGCCACTGTACTCTACTGAGGGTCACAAAGTGAGACTGTCTCAAAAAAAAAAAAGAAAAAGAAAGGCCAAGGAGACTGAGATGAGGGAAGAGGAAAAAGTAGTAAGTGGTAAACAGGTGGTAGCATCTTGGGCAGCGACCTCAGCTCTTGGCAGATCCAAGCTGCAGAGAGCTCGCCCTGAACTGACCGTCGGTGGCCTCAGTTCTAAGTCTATTTTTCCGCCAGCTGTGTAGCCCAGGTTCCCTGCTGTGTGCCTTCATTTCTCCTGCTGAAACCAGGAAATCGATGTAGCATTGTGTTCATTTCTCCTGCTGAAACCAGGAAATCGATCTAACATTGTGAGGTCCTCTCCACCTCTTGAGTTTGTGTGTTACAACCAGTGCCTGTTCCAAGTACCATCTAACACCCTTGAGCTCTTCTGAAAGGAAATTGGAAGCCTTCTGTGCTGGACTCTTGGCCAGAAGGGACAGTTTTATGATCAATGCCGGTCTGCCGGAGGACCTGCCACACTGTGTATTCGGCTCACCCCGGTGCTGTGAGTGGCTGTACCCATTAGCAGCCGGGTTGTGGGGTTTATTAGTTGTACCCCTGGGTGACGGTATTTTTAGACGATATCAAGCATGGTAGGATTCCTGCTCTCAAGGAGTTTACAAACAAGTAAGTGTAGGGTGTAGAATGGGGTTAGGTGATAAGGGAAATGAGAGAAATGGATACAGTCAGAATAAAGGATGGCTTTGTGAAGCTTGAGCGACCTTGAAGAGACGTGTAAACTAAAAATCTTGGCTGCCCGTGGCTGTTCACGCCTGTAATCCTAGTACTCTGGGAGGCCAAAAGCTGGTGGGTCCCTTGAGCTCAGGAGTTCTAGACCAGCCTGAGTAAGAGGGAGACCACATCTATACTAAAAATAGAAAAACTAGCTGGGGGTTGCCTGGGGTGCCTGTAGTCCCAGCTGCTGAGGAAACTGAGGCAGAAGGATCACGTCAGCCGAGAGTTTGAGGTTGCTGTGAGCTATTGTTGCAGGTAGACCAAGCCCAGTGGAGAGAAAGAGCACATGAACACCATGTTTATAAGAGGAAGGACTTTATTTAAGAGGGTGGGACTTAAGGCATAGAAGGATTCAAATAGCTGCACTGCCCCAGTGGCTCGTGGCTGGGTCTTTCCCTTTTTATCTCTGGTCAAAAAGTTCCATCCCAGGTCGGGGCCTGTGGCTCAAAGGAGTAGGGTATCGGCCCCATATACTGGAGGTGGCAGGTTCAAATCCAGCTCCAGCCAAAAACTACAAATAATAATAATAACAATAAAATTCCATCCCATAGGTACCTTTCTCATTGGTCAGTTTGAATCAAGCGGGAGAAGCAGTTCCAGCCCCCACAAAACTATAGGATTTCACAGAAGTGGAAATTTCCAGGTCCCAGGAAGTCTACAAATTCCTAAGAGCTGAGTCATCATGGAGAGGACCCTGCAGGTGTATTCGTGGAGTCTCCTTGAGAAGACCTCTGTTCTCTTAGAACTCACCCTTCCCAGGTATCCTCTCTGACTATGACACCTGGGCACTCAACCCCAGGGGACAGAATGAGACTCAGTCTCTAAATAAATAAATAAATAAATAAAATCTTAAGGCTCCGGCCCACACCAGCTGACTGACTGGACCTTCTCTTGGCCAACAGGAGACCCTAAAACTAAATTGCTGGCCGTCAGAAAGGAGGTCGGACATGGCTCATCATGCCCACTCCTTTCTTGGAGACATCATTTGTAGTTCATTAACAGGTCTAAGGCTATGCAGGACAAACCTGCAGGTCCTTAATTTATACGACAAATATATGGCCAGTAGTTTGTCTCTGATTAACGGACCCTTATCTTAACTCGAGCATTCCTTTTCAATGACTCTAGTCTTTTAGACAAAGCCAGCTCTTTCAGCCTATTGTCAATTAAAGAATCTTTAAACCCACTTATAAAAAGCCCCCACTTTGAGATGTTCCAACTTTTTGGGTCAAACCAATGTGTGCTTTCCACGTATTGATTTCTGACTTTACCTATAATTCCTGTCTTCCTGAAATGTATAAAACCAAACTGTAACCCAACCATAGTGAGTCCATGTGCTCAAGGCTTCTTGGGTATGGCTCTGGGCCATGGTCCTCAAATTTGGTTCAGAATAAACCTCTTTATTTTACAGAGTATTGCTTTTCTTGTTGACAGAGAAAAATTCTTTCCCCCCCCTAAGAAGTCCAGGGATAATCAAATGAGAGAGAAATTCCAAGCTGAACAAACAGTATGGCTGGAACCTGTTTGAGGAGTAGTTTTAGCTGGAGGGGATGGGGAGTCTTGGAAGCAAAACTGACAAGGTGGGTTGGGGCTGGTAGTGCAGGCCCTCATGCCATGGGAAGAGTAGGCAGTAGGAGGCTCTGAAGTTTTGAGAGTTGGGGGGTGACAGAGCTGGAGGTGTGCTTCTGGGAACATCACCTGGGAGTGGCTTGGAGAGGAAAGGTTGCACAAGTCAGCTGGGAGACTCCTTAGGAGCTAGTTGCAGTAATAATCCTTGTGAAAGGTAGTCCCCAACCATGGTGGTGGCACCAGGGGTAGGGGTGGGGCAGATGGGAGACACATTTGAGAGGGGAATTTGTAAGATTTGAATACTGTGGGAGGAGTCAAGCTGGATACCACATAGAAGAGCTGGGTTCCTTGGAGGAATTCAGGAAGAGGAGTTGGCTTAGGCTTGCTGAGTGAATGAATGGCAAACTGCCAGCTCTACCAATATCCACTGTGGGGATGTTGGGGTAGGCACCAGATATGCCTTGGGGAGCTGTAATATGAGAAAAAGATTAAAGAACATTTGCAAATCAATGCACAAAAGAAGCTTGGCACCAGGCAAGTCTGTGGGATCTCAACCTCAGTTTCCTCACAGGTAAAATGAGGATCCTGCATGTTTGTCTTGAGGAGTAAATGCTATGATAATAAAGCACCTTACCCATCTCCCATTAAGTACCCTCTACTAGTATTCATTATGGTTTAGTTTCTAGATGTGTGTCACCATCAAAAGTAAAAATAATTATATTTTTTCATTTCACCTCCTGAATTTGCAGACCAGGCAAATAATTTTTTTTCTTTGAATGAGATCTGGAAGGAATTGACATTAACTTTGACTACATAAAAGAAAAAAAAAAAACACAACAGTATTTTTCTAGTCCTTGCCATGTGCCACATATTTTCTAAGCCCTTTTCATATATTCATTCTTTTTTTTTGTTTTTTGAGACAGAGCCTCAAGCTGTCACCCTGGGTAGAGTGCTGTGCCATTACAGCTCACAGCAACCTCCAACTCCTGGGCTCAAGCGATTCTCTTGCCTAAAGTGACTAGATTTTAACATTGGTAAAGCGGGACACCATTGACTGGTGTGTGTGTGTGTGTGTGGGGGGTTCTTAATTAAATATTTGGTCTACATGGAGCAACAAAAATTTTCATAGAACGCAGAAATAGTATTTGTAATATATATTTTTTAATTTCAATGTAAGTACAATTTACAAATATACATTAAAAATTATATATAGTATTATTTTATTCTTTGGCATATTTCTCATTTGAGTGAATTTTTTTAGTAGATTGCTGTCATTGTTTAAAAAGTCATGAAATTTTTAAAGAAATTGTTAAATTATATTTGTTAAAAGAATTTGTTAAATTATATTTCACACATAAAATGGCTTTCAAAGTCTCAACACTTAATTATGATTTTTCTGATGTCCACACTTTGTTTACCGTAGGAAAAACACGTTTAGTCACAGCATTAGTTCCTGGTAAGGAGAGCACGTATCCCACAATTTTTAGTGCAATATTGTATGGAACATGGTTTGTTTCAAAATGATGAAATATTTCTAACCATTTGTTCTCTATTGTGATTTTTGCTGATGCCCAAGATTTAACCTTTTCCTTATCAATATATTTTTTTAATAATGATGCCTCATAAGTCATAAGTGTGATTTTCAAGGCCAACGCTAGACTTTTTGCTGCCACTATAAAATAAAAATAATATGAGTACTGTCTGCTAAATTCATGAAATAAATAAATAAATTACCTAAATTATCTGAATAGCTGATTTGTTGACATCACTTGTTTAACTAGCACTAGCAGGTAGTAGGATGTGTATCATCTGAGAGACAGTTACAAAATGTTTTCATGGTTGCCAATGTCAAAAATGCCATTGTTCATTAAGTCCAAACAATGGTGGTTGAATTCTAATAACTGATCAACAATGTGAACTTTGATAAGCAGTTCTCGATAATCCGTTCTCAACAATTATTTGTTATTATTAAAGTTTAACATAAAATTAACAAAAATAATATAAAACTCATATCCTGGTGAAATAGCCACATGGCAGCGGAAACCTTCTATTCCCTTCCTGTTCTCCCGCCGTTCCCTAGCTTGTCTTGCATTCTTTCCAAAATCGGGACTTTTTTAAAACGCTGCCAGACGCGGGACAAATTGTTAAAAATCGGGACTATCCTGCCAAAAGCAGGACGTCTGGTCACCTTACTCTTGCCTCCACCTCCCAAGTAGCTGGGACAACAGGTGCCCACCACAATGCCTGGCTATTTTTTTTTT
>NW_003852591.1:2441909-2445507 GCF_000181295.1 Otolemur garnettii | reverse complement strand
AAAAAAAAAAAAAAAAAGTTCCTGCAAATAAACTCAACAAAAAAATGAGCAATGGTTCTAAACAAACAATATATTAAAAGGAAATGACCTCATTCAATATGAGGAAATATAGTTTAAAATTCTTTTGATATTTCTATTTTCATGATCAGATAAGCACCTATCTAATAAGTCTATTAATACTTAATAGGGGCCAGGCAAGGTGGCTCATGCCTGTAATCCTAGCACTCTGGGAGGCCAAGGGTGGCAGATTGTTGGAGCTCAGGAGTTCGAGGTTGCTGAGAATTATGAATCCATGACACTCTAGCCTGAGATAACAGAGTGAGACTGTCTCATGAAAAAAAAAATTGGCTAGGCACCTATAGCTCAAGTGGTTAGAGTGCTGGGCATATATACCAGGGCTGGCAGGCTCAAACCTGGCCTGGGCCTGCTAAACAACAATAACTACAAGAAAAAAATAGCCAGGCATTGTGGTGGGCGCCTGTAGTCCCAGCCACTTGAGAGGCTGAGGCAAGAGAATCGCTTAAGCCCAAGAGTTGGAGGTTGCTGTGAGTTGACGCCACAATACTCTATGGAGGGCGACATAATGAGACTCTTACCTAAAAAAAAAAAAAAAATTAACAATGCATACTTGGTGCAGAAAACTTAAGAAACAGAAAAGCCAAAGCAAAAATATACATTACCTATGACAAATTTATCCCTCTAAAAAAAAATCTGTTAATATGCGGGTGTCTTTTTTTTTCTTTTGCAGTTTTTGGCTAGGGCTGGGTTTGAACCCACCACCTCTGGCATATGGGGCCAGCGCCCTACTCCTTTGAGCCATAGGCACTGCTCAGTGTCTTTTTTAATAAGCATGCATTTATTGTAGTTGTGTATATACTTCATTAATTCATTCAACAAATATTTATTGAGCACTTAGAGTGCTAGACCTCTTCTAGGTGCTGGGGATGTGGTATATTTTTCTTTTCTTTTCTTTTCTTTTTAAAAAAGATTTATCAGGTTTTTTGCATATATACATTGTCACCCCAGGTAGCCAACTTTACTTCAGGAGTCCCCAGCTCCCTTTTCCCAATCAACACCCAAAAACTACCCAGGAGGAATGGCCCTGGATAAAAAATGCCCAAGACTTATATCCCAATCCCACAGGTTCCAACAGGACTTATTTAGCAAAGCAGAGGGCTAGAGGCCAGTGCCCATGAGATATCCTTGCCCCTTTGTAAACATTGACATCCAGGCCACTGAAGCTTTGGGAAAGTGTGCAAACTTGAGGATGCCAGACTGTGTGCCCAGAGGGCCCGTAACACAGCTGGCAAACATACCCATGAAGTCCTGACAGCTTGCCCCTATCTGGAGCTGGTGAGTGCCAGGGGTAGAAACAAGGCAGTTATCCAGCACCCCGGGGCTCACATGACCTAGCAGCGACGTTCTTACCCATAGGAATTCTCTACACGGGCAATCTCCTGGATAACTGTGGTGAAGATGTCTTGAGTAAGCTGATTATCGAGAGCAGATAACTCCATAAATGTTGCACCCCAGGACTCTGCCAACCTTTTCCCTTCAACTACCTGCAACTCTCTGGCTGGAGAGAGATCTGCCTTTTTCCCCACTAGCACCACTGGCAGCTGGGTTTTCCTGTGGCCTTTGTTTAGCTTTTGGTACAGACTCTCAGTGAGTTGGAAGCTATGCAGAGGGTGACAGAATACACAAGGACATAACCATGGACCCCAGTGATGAATGAATAAAGCAGAATGCTGTACTTGTCCTGCTTTGCTGTGTCCACGTGTAGGTAAAATTCAACTTTGCCAAGAGTCACTATCTTGCTGTAAGTGTTCTCCACGGTGAGATCGTAGCTTTCTAAGAACTTCCTTTCCACAAACTGATGTGCCAAGATGTCTTCCCTACAGAATGATATCCAAGGATGACCACCTTCCTATAGCAGACCAGTGGCATGGCAGGAGGCTTGGGGGCTTGAAGAACTGCAGGCTGAAACACCTGAAGAAGAGAAAGTCAGGGTGCAGGAGGCACGGCAGCTGGTGCAGGAAAGTCTCTCACCCTGAAGCTTCTGGGGGCTAGCTAGAGGGAAAGCAAAATAAGTCCCCCAGGAGAGGGCCACGTGATCACAACACAGCGATTTCTATATTTTTCTTTTTAATTAAGAAAATTTGGCTCGGCGCCTGTGGCTCAAGTGGCTAAGGCACCAGCCACGTACACCCAAGGTGGCAGGTTCAAATCCAGCCCTGGCCTGCCAAACAACAATGACGGCTGCAACCAAAAAAATAGCTGGCCGTTGTGGCGGGCACCTGTTGTCCCAGCTACTTGGGAGGCGGAGGCAGGAGACTCGCTTGAGCCCAGGAGTTGGAGGTTGCTGTGAGCTGTGATGCCACAGCAATCTACCCAGGGGGACAGCTTGAGGCTCTGTCTCACAAAAGAAAAAAAAGAAAAAAAAAAGAAAAAAAATTCTTGGGGTGGCGCCTGTGGCTCAAGGAGTAGGGTGCCAGCAGAGGTGGTAGGTTCAAACCTGGCCCCAGCCAAAATTTGAAAAAAAAAGAAAAGAAAATTCTTGCTCCATGCACTGGCTCACACCTGTAATCCTAGAAACTCAGGAGGCTGAGATGGGAGGATTGCTTAAGGCCAGAAGTTCAAAGCTGCAGTAAGTAAATTGTACCCTATCTCTAAAAAAAAAAAAAAAATTCTTTTTTGAAAAAATTACAAACTAACAGAAAACTTCAACTACAGAATTTTCTTTTTCCTTGAGAGTAAGTACTGACTTGATGCCCCATTAGCCTGGAATAGTTTTAGTTTATAATTTCTGCAAACATAGGCATTCTCCTACATATCCAAAGTATAGACTGGGTGTGGTGGCTCATGCCTGTAATCCTAGCACTTTACGGGGGGCGGGTGGATTGCCTGAGTTTACCAGTTTGAGACCAGCCTGAGAAAGAGCAAGAACCCTTCTCTTAAAAAACAAAACAAAACAAAAAACTAGCCCAGGGCAGCACCTGTGACTCAAAGAAGTAGGGCACTGGTCCCATTTGCCACAGGTGGTGGGTTCAAACTCAGCCCTGGCCAAAAATTGCAAAAAAAAACCCAAGAAAAAAACTAGTCCGGCATTATGATGGACACCTGTATCCCTAGCTACTCAGGAGGATGAGGCAAGAGAATTGCTTGTGCCCAAGAGTTTGAGGTTTCTGTGAGCTATGACACCCGGGCATTCTACAAAGGATGACAAAGTGAGACTCTGTCTCAAACAAACAAATGAAAAAGTTAACCATCAAAATCAAGAAATCAGCATCGATATACTGCTACAATCTAATCACCTACATTAAATTTAATTCAATTTAATCTCCATTTAAGGAAATTGGTATTTAGAAGTTAAGATCTGAGTGCTAAGTATGCTCATTGCTGTTAGGGTATCCCTGTCCCACGGCCCTCTCAGTGGTTACAGCTGGGAAAACACACCTACATCCTACATACACACATTTGCATCTATATTTACTTGTACAACTATCTTGAAAACCATGAGCTCATACCCATACTGCCAATTATCACTATAGGACTGATAGTAGGTTTTTCTTTTCTTTTCTTTTTCTTTTTTTTTTTT
>NW_003852591.1:2434561-2441408 GCF_000181295.1 Otolemur garnettii | reverse complement strand
GTGACTCACAGGAACTGTATTAAAGGGTCGCGCCATTAGGAAGGTTGAGAAATACTGCTGTATAAGGATACAGTTTTGTTTTGTTTTTTTGAGACAGAGTCTCATTTTGTCACCCTTAGAAGAGTGCTGTGGCATCATAGCTCACAGCAACCTCGAACTCTTGGGCTTAAGCAATTCTCTTGCCTTAGCCTCTCAAGTAGCTGAGACTATAGGCACCTGGGACTACAGGCACCGGGCACAACTTCCAGCTATTTTTTAGAGACAGAGTCTTGCTCTTCCTCAGGTTGGTCTCAGATTCTTGAGCTCAGGCAATTCACCCCTGAGGATACAGTTTAAATAAGACAAAAAAATTGCTTGCTTTCAAGTTTACATTCTAATGGCAGGAGTGGGAGGACGGAGAAAAATGAAACACCAGGTAATGAGTGTAATGAAAAACAGTATGATGTGAAAAGTGACTGGGTGCTACTTTGGGTTAGGTGACTGTTGTCCTTCTGTGCCTCCCCTCTCCCATCTGCTCCCTACCCTTCTTTGGCCTGCTCTGTGTATATCTGCAAAATGCATTGCCTTGGCCACTCTGCTGCCAGCCTTCTGGTTGAATTCAATGAGTAAACTGTACCAGTAATAGAGAGGTGGGTGAAAGAAGGGAGAAATGAGGATTTTGTTTGCTCCCTCCCTGATTTGGGGTATGTTTTCTGGCAGTGGCCTCTTTCTAGGCCCTAGACATGTTCTCCCCTGTTCCTTTGATCCTCTTGATGATAATAGCTGCCCACTTGCTGGCCTTTGGGTGTCCTAATGTTTCTCTTTATCCTGCCTGCATTTCTGTTGATTGTTCTTTTGAACCATGAGTTGGAGTCTATTTCAAAACAGCCTCTTTAAGGATTACATTTTACAGCTTGGCGCCTGTGGCTCACTCATGTGGCTAAGGCACCAGCCACATACACCTAAGGTGGCAGGTTCAAGTCCTGTCTGGGCTGGCCAAACAACAATGATGGCTGCAACCAAAAAAATAGCCGGGCATTGTGATGAGTGCCTGTGGTCCAAGCTACTTGGGAGGCAGAGGCAGGAGAATCACTTGAGCCCAGGGCCTGGAAGTTGCTGTGAGCTGTGATGCCACTGCACGCTACCCAGGGAGACAGCTTGAGGCTCTTTCTCAAAAAAAAAAAAAAAATTACGTTTTAGTGTCTTAAACTATTTGTTTGTTTGTTTATTTATTTATTTATTTTTGACATAGAGTCTTATTCTGTCACCTTGGCTAGAATGCTGTGGCCTTATAGCTCACAGCAAACTCAAAGTCTTGGGCTCAAGAGATCTTCTTGTTTCAGCTTCCCAAGTAGCTGAGACTATAGGCTCCTGACATAATGTGATGATTTTTTCTATCTTTAGTAGAGATGGAGTCTCATTCTTGGTCAGGCTGGTCTTGAACTCCTGGGCTCAAGCCATCTATCCCCCTTGGCCTCCCAGAGTGCTAGGATTAGAGGTATGAACCACCACGTCCAGTGATGTACACATTTTTGTGACTCTACTTCTCCAGGCATCTAGATTTTCTAAGTAATGTCGTTTGTGGCTTCTTTCGGGGGTACAGAACTGTCTTTCCTTTGTTAGGCTTCATCCTTAGCTGTGCCTTTCCCCACTCCCTGCCATAGGGAAGGGTCTGGTCATAAGACCAAGGGACCAGTAGGCCCCTTTCTTGGACACACAGACAAGCCATTGCAATGGTTGTGCCAAGAATTTTGCTTTTATTTGGAGGGTTCTTCAAATAATTTTTAAAACAAAAGTTTTAAACACCCTCCCCTCTTAGCTGGGCATTCTGGTGGGTGCCTGTAGTCCCAGTTACTCGGGAGGCTGAGGCAAGAGAATCGCTTAAGCCCAGGAGTTGGAGGTTGCTGTGAGCTGTGACACCATAGCACTCTACTGAGGGCGATAAAGTGAGACTCTGTCTCTAAAAATAAAATAAAATAAAATCCCCTCTCTGTTAGACATTTGAAAACTTAGCAGGTCTCCTTCCAAGGATGGTCTAGACTAAAGAATGAGGAAGGGCTTACAGGAAGGGTACCTTGCTGTAGCTTCGATGAGTATCATTCATTTCCACAGCAAGATAAAAGAATATTTAAAAATGTGCATTGCTCCCTGTGACTGAACTTATTTGTTTTAACAGCTCTATAAACATTAAACAGCTATGGATTGAGACAAGGGGGGAAGACCCCACAGAATAAGAGCAAGAAAAAAATGTTTGAAAGCAACGTAATCCGTCATTGCTGACTCATCAGCTAGATGAAGGCTGTGGGCTGGCAGGGACAAAATTCGGACCTGAAGAAATTCTTTATTTTAGCCTTCTAGCCTTCTTGGTTTACCTGATTTTATACATATATGCCCCCCCCCCCAAAAAAAACCCCCACCCCTGCCCTCCCCTGGGGCCAGGAACAGTTCTATCTAATTTTAAAAAACCTCCCTTCCCCAGGCACAGGGCACACATGGGATTCCTGATTCATGAATTCAGCGGGCTTCAAGTGCTTCTGTAGTTTTCTAGAGCTAAATGGAAGCTGAAGTCTTCCCCATTCCCTTCCTTGTGTCCCCTAAAGACAATCTTCCTATCAATGGTAAACAGAAATTCAAACGCAGAAGAAACCAGATAGGCAGTAAGATTCGGAACAATTACATGCCTCAATTCTGTTCTCCTCTAAAGAAGCACCTCCTTAAACCAGGCTGAAATGCAGCTGTGGTGTGTTTCTGCCTGGGAAGCTTTGAGCACCTCATCTTCCAGGGAGGTTTCAGCAAAATATGCTTCTCTTTCTACAAATGGCTTTTTCTCACGGCACTTCTGTGACAGTGTCTAATGGTGGGGTTGGCTTATTTTCTGGAACCAAATAAGCATTTGTTCCCAATAGCCCCCCAGTGCTGGTACCACTATTAATGAGCTGCGCTGCTGTCCACTGCTGCAGGAATCATTAGGGAAGCCCCCACAGAGTGCTGTTTATTGCCAGGAGAGGTGTCAAGGGCAGGGAAAGCACAGCTGGGGTTTCCAGGCCCCACCAGATCATGCAATGCAGGCAGCCAGGGCAATCATTCTTAGACTTATGAAGTCAGGACAGAAATTCCAAGAGGAATAAAAATGGGTGAGACAAAGGATTTGGGGTCCATGATTTAGAGTCATTTCTTGGGTTTCTGAAATTTTGCATAAGTTAAGGTAATATGGTAGCGCAATTTAAAGCACATTTCCTAAGGGGGTAGCAATTTGAGCAATACCCTATAAGGGACAAGCTAAACTCTGAGCGGCTTTCCTTGTCAGAGATTATACTCTCTGGTGCTCAGTAAACATGCATTGAAGGTGCTGCAGATTGGCTACACCAACAGGGAGATCACCAGAGTGAATGGGATCCGTCACAGTGCAACACGCACAGACTTTAATTTGTGACAAAATCCACTGGGCCCTTAACTATAAGACCGAGACAGTCTCTGCAAACACACTGATACTGTGCATAGCCAATTGGTTGACAGCAAATCCTGAATTTAAATAGAGCATGCTCTGCCACAGAAACAGGTGCTTCTCAGAACTTGCTTCACATAGGCTGGACTATCACAAAACATTTGCAGTTTGCAGGGGTTAGATGAGGTTTCTTTTGGCTGGATAGATGTATACCAATTTAATAGGACTGCCATAACAAAATACCACAGATGGGTGACTTTAAACAACAGAAATTTATTTTCTTCACAGTTTGGGAGGATGAAGTTCAAGAGCAAGGTGTTGGCAGGTTTAGTTTCTTCTGTGGACTCTCCCTGGCTTATAGAAGGCTTCTCTTCTGTGTGCAAGCAAGTCTGGTGTCTCTCGTGTCCAATTTCTGCTTCTTATAGGGACACCAGTCAAATTGGATTAGGGCCCAGCCTAATTACGCCCTTTTCACTTAATCACCTCTTCAAAGACCCTATCTCCAAATACAGTCACACTCTGAGATATTAGGATTACGCTGAATTTTTGGAGGACAAAATTCAGCCCATAACATGATCCAAAACAGAAACAGATTGGGAATAATGGGAGGTTAGATTCTCATTGGAATCTAATGTTGGAGAAGGGAGTTATAAATGTAGAAAGAGAAAACTACATTGGAATTGAGGTGCTGGAGCAGTGATTTTCAACCAGTGTGCCATGAGAGTATCTTAGATGTGTCGTGACCATTTTTAAAAATCATTAATTAAATTATTCTTATAAAAAGTTAAAAGCACAGGGTGGTGCCTGTGGCTCAAAGGAGTAGGGCGCCAGCCCCATATACTGTAGGTGGCGGGTTCAAACCCAGCCCTGGCCAAAAACTGCAAAAAAAAAAAGGAAGTTCAAAGCACAATAAGTATAATCTTTTCCTCATTTTTTTTCTTTTGAGACAGTCTCACTCTGTCACCCTGGGTAGAGTACATAGCGTCATAGCTCACAGCAACCTCAAACTCTTAGACTCAAGCCATCCTCTTGCCTCAGCCTCCCAAGTAGCTGGGACTATAGGTGCCTGCCACAGCGCCTGGTTATTTTTAGAGACAATGTCTTTCTTGCTTAGGCTGGTTTTGAACTCCTGAGCTCAGGCAATCCACCCTCCTTGGCCTCCCAGAGTGCTAGGCTAACAGGCATGAACCACTTCGCCCAGCCATTAACTTTTTTTTTTTTTTTTGAGACAATCTCACTTTGAATGCCATGACATCATAGCTCACAGCAACCTCAAACTCGTGGGTTCAAGTGATCCTATTCCTTAGCCTTCCAAGTAACTGAGACTATGGGCACCTGCCATGATGCCCAGCTATTTTAAGAGACAGAGGGTCTTGGTCTGGCTCAGGCTGGTCTTGAACTTGTGAGTTCAGACAATCCATCCACCTCGGCCTCCCAGAGTGCTGGGATTGCAGGTGTGAGCCTCTGTGCTTAGCCCTAACTCTGTGTGGTTTTTTTTTTATCAACATAATTTAAGTCTGCTGCAGAAGTTTAACTATAGCTTCAAGTGTGTGTGAGATAAAAATGGTTGAAAAATACTGTTCTAGGGCTGGGCAAGGTAGCTCATGCCTATAATCCCAGTACTTGGGAGGTTGAGGCGGGTAGTTTGCCTGAACTCACAAGTTCAAGACCAGCCAGTGAGACCCCATCTCTAAAAAATAGCCAGGCATTATGGCAGGCACCTGTAGTCCCAGTTACTTGGGAGGCTGAGGCAAAAGGATTGCTTGGGCCCAAGAAATTGAGGTTGCTGTGAGCTAAGATGCCACAGCACTCTACTGAGGGTGACCAAGTGAAACTCTGTCTCGAAAAAAAAAAATAAAAGAAAAAGACAAAGAAAAATTTTGTACTAGAGTGAAGTCATGGACACACACATGGATGTAAATGTGCCTGTGTTCACGTGCGTATCTTCCCTACCTCTGGGGGGGGGCTCAGGAGCAGCAGCATTCCAATAACAATAACTCTCTTTGTGTTCAGATCTTAGTACCTTGTTATTGTTTGAGAATGGCTGTTTTCAGGGCTAGGGTAGAGAAGATCTATGATGAGTGTGGAATATCCAATGTGAAGAGGTTTTTACTGGCTGAATCTGGAGCTATTAGAACGTCAAAATGAATGATGATGGTAGTGGATTACAACTGATGAAGTAAGAATTATTGAGTTCATATATGTATAACTAATTAAAAGAATAGATAAATGAGGAGAGAAGAAAACTTTTTCTCATAGTAGAATGTTCAGGAATTAATGGAGAAGGGATGATGGAGTTAGAAAACCATGATCCCAAGTGCTTGACAACAATCGTAGTAATAACTAATTCAGCAAAGAAATATCAATGGGTACTTGAGAGTAGAGGGCCAAAGTTTGATGAGGTAAGGATACACACATAATTTCAAAATATCTCCTGAAGATACTAACTACAAAGGGAAAAAGAGGTACTGTGTAAGGAAGAAAGCTGGCAGATACCACCTTAATGGAGTGATCAAAGTTAATATCACCAGCAATGGCCAAAATGTAGATCGGGTGCCATCTGATGAGATGCAATGAAAAGAGCACAGTGTCACTTTTGTAGTTTTTCTGCCAAAAACACGAGATCTAACTGTGAGAACTTTAGGACGCACCTGTTGCCAAGGATATTCTACAAAGTAACTGCTCGTAATCTTCAAAAGTTTCAAGGTCATGAAAGACAAGGAAAGTCTGAGAACTATTCCAGATTAAAACAGTGCAATATGCCATCTGAATTGAACCTTTTTGTTTCCTAGAGCAGTGATTCCCCAATCTTTTTGGCACCAAGGACTGGTTGCAGGGAAGAGAATTTTTCCACTAATGGTTGTTGTTGGTGGTGGGGATGGGACAGGAGGCAGATCCCAGCAGGTGATGTGAGCAGCTGTAAATTCAGATGAAGCTTTGTCCCCATGATCTCCTATTGTGTGGCCTGGTTCCTGGCAGGACCAGAACCTTTTTGGCACCAGGTATTGGCTTCATGGAAGACAATTTTTCCACGGTCAGATGGGGGGGTGGTGTAGTGGCCAACAGGACGGGAGGTGGTGCTCAGGCGGTGATGCAGTACAGCCTGGTTCGTAACAGGCCATGTACTGGTACCAGTCTGTGGCCCCAGGGTTAGGGACTGCAGTTCTACAGGGTATTGTTGACAAAATTTACAAAACTTGGATGGTTCTCTAGTTTAGATGGTAATAATGTATAAAGTTAATGTCCTGATTTTGATGTTTATATTTTGGTTATGTAGGAGGATGTCCCTGTTTATAAGAATTAGATATCATACTGGCAACTTATTTCCAAATGTTTCAGGAAAACAAAGAGTTCTTTAATCTTGCAAATTTCTTTGCAACCTCCAACTCCTGGGCTCAAGTGAGTCTCCTGCCTCTGCCTCCC
>NW_003852591.1:2428512-2433358 GCF_000181295.1 Otolemur garnettii | reverse complement strand
GCTTGGGCTTGAGTGATTCTCTTGCCTCAGCCTCCTAAGTAGCTGGGACTACAGGTGGCTGCCACAATGCCCAGCTATTTTTAGAGATGGTGTCTCACTCTAGCTCAGACTGGTCTCAAACCTGTGAGCTCAGACAATCCATCTGCCTTGGCCTCCCAGAGTGCTAGGATATAGGCGTGCGCCACTGTGCCCAGCCCCTAATTATTTTACTTTTAGTGCAGACAGGGTCTCACTCTTGCTCCAGCTGAGTTTAGACATCCACCCTCCTCAGCTTCCTAGAGTGCTAGGATTACAGGTGTGAGTCACCACACCCGGCAGGACATTACTATTAGGAAAATGAACTAAAATCTGTGATTTTAGTAATGTAGAAAAACTATGTGATCATATTAAGAGATGCTAAATAAATGCATTTGATAAAATTCATCTCATTCCTAACAAAAACTCTAAGAAAATAGTAACAGAATGAGACTGCTTAAATATGTCGAAACCTATTTATAAATATCAAATCCTATACTACATGATGAAACATGAAAACAATTTTCATTAAAATCAACAATATAATTTAGCAAATTAGAAAATAAGAAAAAAAACACTGTGTGTGGTGACTCACACCTATAACCCTAGCAATCTGGGAGGCCAAGGAAGGCGGACTGCCTGAGCTTACAGGTTTGAGATCAGCCTGAACAAGAGTGAGACCTCATCTCTAAAAATAGTGGAGCCTGTGGCTGATACTTGCAGTCTTAGCTATTCAGGAGGCTGAGGCAAGAGAATCACTTGAGTCCAAGAGTTTGAGGTTGTTATGACACCACGGCACTGTATCAAGAGCGACAAAGTGAGACTGTCTACAAAAAAACTATCTTTTTTTCGATGATATGATTATGTACCTAGAAAACCCAAGAGACTCCAATTTTAAAAAAGTATCAGTTAATAACAATTTGGTAATAGGAATGGATTTGAAATAAGTATAAAGTCCAAAAACTTTCCCTACTGAATGGGAAAATGGGAAAAAATACTGCAGTTAAAATAACCACAAAACTAGTTAAATACTAGAATATAAATTGAATAAGACACAGGACCTATAGAAAGAAAATATGAAATACAGTCTAAGAAAAACACAAATAAAGACCTGAATAAATGTGAAGGCGTACCATGTTCTTGGATATGGAGACAATGAGCTGCTCAGGAGGTGGAGGCAGGAGGGTCATTTGAACCCAGGAGTTTGAGGTCACTGTGAGTTAGGCTGAGCCCATGGCACTCTAGCCTGGGCAACAGAGTCTGTCTCTTAAAAAAAAAAAAAAATTGGGGCAGTGCCTGTGGCTCAGTGAGTAGGGCACTGACCTCATATACTGAGGGTGGCGGGTTTGATCCGGGCCTGGCCAAACTGCAAAAAAAAAAAAAAAAAAATAGCCAGGTGTTGTGGTGGGCGTCTGTGGTCCCAGCTACTTGGGAAGCTGAGGCAAGAGAATCGCCTAAGCTCAAGAGCTGGTGGTTGCTGTGAGCTGTGATGCCAGTCTCTACTGAGGGTGATAAAGTGAGACTCTGACTCTAAAAAAAAAAAAAGACGCTACTTGTACTTTTTAGGGATCAAAGAGATATTTTTAACCAAGACTGGACACCAAAAGTTTTAACAGAAAAGAGAAATATTTTGACTAAAAAAATTTAAAAACATTTAAAAAATTATCAATGATACCATAAACGAAGTTAGTGGGAAATGATATTATATATAATGCAGATGGTGGTCAGAGTTAATTTCTATCAAGGTAATCTTACAAATTTTAGCTCTTAGAAATTGATAAGAGAAATACTCCATAATGCAAATATTAATGTTTCTAATTACATTCCAGTGGGAAAATGGGTAACAGATATGAAGGAAAATTCACAGGTCAAAAAAATTTTGAATAGGTCCAAATATCCAACAGTCATAAAAAGGATGCTCAAATTTCTTGGTGACCAGGACAGAGCCTCAGCATCTTCTTATAAACTAGAAAAGGTCAGGGGCCCCTTCCTCTGCCCTAAATACAGTCAGGATATTTGGTTTTGCAAGCCATTTGTGACCTGAGTTCTGCCCTCCTCCTCCATTGTTCTATGCACAAACTGCTTGCCAAGGTCCAGACTTAGAGAAATGCGAATGGATAAGGATATATTTTATCCATTAAACTGGTAAAAACAATTACGAGGAGCTATGCTACCTGTTGCCTGCAGGGATGTGGGTGAAATGTGCTCACATCCATTGCTGGTGGAGTTGTAAAGCATTCCGGCCTTTTTGGGAAGGCAATCTGGCAATATCTATTAAAATTAAAAATACATATTTCCCTTGACCCCAGAATCCTACTCTTAGGAATCTATTCCATAAAAATAAAAGCACTAATTTGTAAAGACATGTGTGCAAGAATGTTTATTGCAGTATTGTCTGTAGCTGCCAAGAACTGGAAACATGGTGAACGGTCATTAATCAGGGAATGGCTGAAAAATTAAAATATATTACTCCACAGAATAGTATATAACCATTCAATGGAATGAATTATAGCCTTACCAGATGTCTGAGAGAGATTTCCATGAGATACCAGTGAGTGAGAAAAATAAGATGCAATATGATTCCATAATTGTAGAAAAGAACAAAATACCTCCTTATGTATGTTGGCATAAATGAAAGCATATATGGATGTGTGCAGGAAAGATTTCCTTTGTTTTCTGTAAAAGGAGTGAGAGCAAACCTATACTAACAAGCAGCCTGGACTTAAAACTAGGTCAACAGGTTTGACGATCTCTAAACTCCAGTTCACATAACTCTTCTTTCAAGTTCCTACAACCTACATACTCTAGGTTGTTAATGTCAGGGGAGGAGAGGAAAAGAGAACAGTTGCCCCTAGTAAAAACTGTGGGCGTGCCTGTGCACCGGGGTGTTTGTGTGTGTACAGACGAGTGTACATAAATACACGGGAGGGTGTTCCCCTTGTTGTTGCCGGTTAGGATGGTGAGGTTTCAGGGGACTTACTTTCATGACTTTATCTTTATGTATTTCAATTCTTCATAATGGATGTGCATTATTTTTATAGCTAGGCAAAAGATGAAGTTATTTTCACTTTGAAAATAAAATAACGAGAAAAAAAAACAAGTGAACTCTAGACTCGTAATACCAATATGATTTGATAATGAATGCATTCTTGTTTATGGTCGGTGTGAGGGGGCTCAGCTTGAGCAAGGGATGGGAAAAAATGAACAAAGAACATCTACTGCTCTGAAGTATTACCTCCACTGCAAATTACGGGGCAGATGGGAAAAGGTTTAAAGTTGCACATATATTTTTTATAGCACATCTTTTTGATGGCTTTACTGTGTCAGCAGAATTATTTGCTGCTTTTGGTACATTTTTAGAAACTTTTAGTAGACGTGTGATATTTTGGTATTTGATTTTTTTCCTTGTATGTACTACAGTAATCTGGCTTTGAAATTCCCCACTGTCCTCCGAGGGGCATGTTGATGTGGCAGAAACGTCACGAGAGGAGAAAGAACAGCGTAAAGTAAAATTGGGGGAGACCTTTGTAGTAAGGGGCACTGACCCTCTGTTGTTTCCAAAGTGTATGATTTTTATCCATTTGAGAAAGTAGTTTCTCCTCTGCTTTTCAGATAGCTAATGAGCAGCATTCTGTGATACGACAAACCCAGGGTTGCAGATTTTAGATTTGAGAGTAAAATCCATTTTTGTGTTTTAAACTTGAAAGAAGAGTTATTCGGACTGGAGTTTAGAGATTGCAAAACATGTTGACCTAGTTCTAAATTGAGGTTGCTTGTTAGAATAGATTTGTTTTTACTCCTTTTACAGAAAACAAGGGAAATCTTTCCTGCCCCTAGATGAGGATCCTGAGAGTATGTGGAAGGAGCTGTTGAGAGGTTCAGATGGGCTCACATGGATAAGGTGATTTAGAAATGGCTCTTGCACTTGGGAAGCATTGTCAGTGTGGCTTTTTATTATGAATCCTTTCTCATTGGTCAGGCTCTGCTGTCTGCTTGAACAGGAAGCACCTTAATTTTTTTTAATGGAATATACTACTATAATATGATATTATATAATTTAGGATTCTGAGATACTGTCTGAATTACTTTACATGTAACACTTCACCAGTACTGTGAACTTAAGGGCACTAAATTCTATTTGATGGCAAGATTCAATCAATGGTTACTTGTACTCAACTTATAATGAAATTTAGGGATTTAATAAGATGTTAAAAAAAAAATATATATATATATATTTTGGCCGGGACTGGGTTCAAACCTGCCATCTCTGGTATATGGAGCCTGCACCCTACTCCTTGAGCCACAGGCACTGCCCCCCAAAACACTTCTTCTTTTAAGTGATGGGAATCTTTTACTCTGTCACCCAGGTTGGAGCACAGTAGCCTGATCATAGCTCAGTATAACCTCAAACTCCCGGACTCAAGTAATCCTCCCACCTCAGCCTCCCAAGTACCTGAGACTATAGGCATGTGCCACCACACCTGGCTAATTTTTAAATTTTTTTGTAGAGATAAGGTCTCGTGTGTTGCCCAGTCTGGCCTCAAACTCCTGGGCTCAAGTGATCCTCCCATTTCAGTCTCCCAAAGTGCTAGAATTACAGGCACAAGCCACCATATGTGGTGTGAAAATACTTTTGTCTTGAAATAAAAGGGTTTTAGCAATAAAATCAGGCATTATTGATGCTCTATTGGGGAAAGGACACTTAGAAAGTTTAGCACTATGGATATCTAGCAGGTTCTATCAAAAATGTCTTTTTCTAATAATTAAAAAAAGAACATTTTAGGGCTGGGCACAGTGGCTCATGCCTGTAGTCCTACTACTCTGGGAAGCC
>NW_003852591.1:2421876-2428306 GCF_000181295.1 Otolemur garnettii | reverse complement strand
AAAAAAAAAAAAAAAGGAGCATTTTGTAATATTACGCTATGAAGATGAATTAAGGGGTTTTGCTCTTGGGTTTATTTCATCCTGTTAGAACATCCCACAACCTATAAAGACCTCTGTAGTTCTGACAAGATAGTGCTGGAATACCATTACTAACTCTCTGTCCCTCCTCCTCCTCCCTCCTGGAGTTTGAGATCAGCTATTTTGACCCTCTGCTGGGAGAGCACTCTTGGTTTTGGAAGGTCAGGAGCCTGAAAAGAAAGCAGGAGAAGGGAAGGCCCCATTCCCCTGCATTAGCTGTGAGCCTGCAAAAAAACTCCCTGTAGAGCTCCCAGATTTTAAACGCACCCTGGTGAGTAATGACCTGGTGAGTAATGGTTCTGCAGAGCAAATGCAGAAGGACTCTCTCTCCCTGTCTCCCACCAGATTCCTTGTACTCCTTACTTAAAATAGATACCAGTTAAATGTGGTGGGCAGTTGGTACCCTGGACTTTCACTCCTTTTTTTTTGAGACAGAGCCTCATGCTGTCCCCCTGGCTGCAGTACCATGACATCACAGCTCACAGCAACCTCCAACTCCTGGGCTCCAGAGAATCTCCCCCCTCTGCCTCCCAAGTAGCTGGACTACAGGTGCCCACCACAATGCCTGGCTATTTTTTGGTTGCAGCCATCCTTGTTGTTTGGTGGCCCGGGCTGGTTTGAACCCGCCAGCTCAGGTGTATGTGGCTGGTGCCTTAGCTACTTGAGCCACAGGCTGCAACCAAAAAATTCACTTTCACTCCTAATGTTCACTTTTAGAAACGTTCAGTAAGTTCCATGCTGTTTTGGCAGCCTCTCCTAAAGGGCATTGTCTAGGGGACAGGTTTGCACCTCTTTCCAACATCTCGTGTGCCTGTGATGCGTTTAAGGCATCTTCTTTCCCTTTATCCTTCTGATTCTGGAAACGAGATTGGAAATAATTATTTGAGTTTTCCTACAGTCTGTGCTTTCGCTGTCCCCCTGCAGTATCTGAAGCAGAAATCTGTCTGTGACTTCCAGGCCAAATGAATAGTCACCCCAAGCATCTACCATCAGTAGTTATAGCCTTTGGGGTTTTTCCAAAAGGCAGGTCAGGCCTAGTCTGTGAAACGACATCTCAGGCCATTCTTCTGAATGTTCAATTTCAGGTAATTCACCATTTAGGGGACAAAATATAGGCTATAGCTATAACATGGCATCCACATAGGAAGAATGAGAAGGTATTGTTGCTTTCATAAGCAAAGAAATTAGTCAGCCTGGCGCATGTCATACATTGGCAGCAGAATTGCACATGGCATGTCTCTCCAGGTTCTCAAAGCAGGGAGAATACTGGTTCCAAAGCATTGTTCTGTCCCAGAAATCTAGGGACTCTGATCAAAGCAGAAATTACATGCTAGGGCTAGTTTTTTTCTTCTCAAACCTTGCAATTCTTCCAGGCAAAACAGGAATCACCAGGGAATTCTTGTTCTATGCATTGTTGAATCCACTGAATATAAGTTTTTGGCAACAAAAGAACTGAACTAGCAAGCAGTTTGAGGTAATTCTGTGTGATTAATTTTTTGTTTCCCTCTCAATGAATAGGAGATCTGATGCCAAAATAGCTTTGACTATGGCATGGGGCATTTTCTTCCCCCACTGGATTCAGCATAGGTGGTTAAATAAATCCAATATGTTTTACTGATCCAACAATGTATGGGATGGTGGGTAATCTCTTTTCAGAGACAAGCAGTGTTCCTCCCTGTCCCCTGCTTTGCAGATGGACTCACCAAAGGTCAGAGAGGAAAAGGTGATTTGCTTTTCTGACAGTGCATATGCATTTTGGTTGATGTAGTAGAGCAATTTCTTTAACTTCAGCGAGGTGACCTAGCCATGGTTCTTACTCAGCTGTATCACTCAGAAAGTATCCTAAAATCTGAGCAGTCAAGTCTCCCATTGCTGCAATGATTTGACAGGGGGTGTATTCATTACAAGTCAAGACCTGGATGTGGCATTAATCCCCAACTGCCTGGCTCGGCGCCTATAGCTCAACCGGCTAAGGCGCCAGCCACGTACACCTAAAGGTGGCGGGTTCGAATCCCCAGCCCGGACCTGCCAAACAACAATGACGGCTGCAACCAAAAAATAGCCGGGCGTTGTGGCGGGTGCCTGTGGTCCCAGCTACTTGGGAGGCGGAGGCAGGAGACTCGCTGGACCCCAGGATTTGGAGGTTGCTGTGAGCTGTAATGCCACGGCACTCTACCCAGGGGGACAGCTTGAGGGGCTGTCTCAAAAAAAAAAAAAAAAAACCCCAACTGCCTGCCATAGACCTAATGCCATTCACTCATGTAACAAATAGCTTCTGAGTACCTACTATGTTACAGAATTTCATGACCAAAAGACTCATTTGTAACATATTTGTGCCTTTTCAACCTTTTTATGCCCTTCAGGTATCCATGTAAGCCTTGCTGTTTGGCAGTTTCTTCCAGGGCTGGAACCGCCAGATGTTTCTCAACTTTATGGCTTTCAAGGGTTGGCTTCCCCAATTCTGACACTAGAGGGCGCTCAATTGCCAGTAACAAATCTGGGACTGGCACTCAGGTCTGTAAAATTTCAAAACTTCAGTTTTACTCTTTTCAGTAAGGAACAGAAACTCCATTCTCCTCCCAACGGGACATTGACAGATGAGAAACTCTAATGTGGACTAAACATTGGTTTCCATTAAGGCTTTCTTTCTTAAAATCCAGGCTTTTTATATCTGTGTTGTGTGTGAAATTGAAAAAAAACCCTAGGCTTTTGAAATATCCCTGTTGACACAGAGTAACTTGCTGGTAACTGCATATTCTGGATGTTACATTTAATCCCATCTTATTGTCATCTAACACATCCCTATCTAATTCCATGATATCTCAATAGGAAATTTTTGAAAGGACTGACTGCTTTCTAAACCTCGGAGGGTTTATGGGCAGACCATACAGCTCCCCTTTTCCTTTCTGCCTTGACTAATACCTCTTTTTCCTGAACACAGACAGGCAAGTCTTGTCCCCCATTTTGATCCAGGATTATCTGGATGGGTCCCATTCTGTAAACCTCTGACTCCTCCTGACTTCACCATTCCTTGTCTTATGTTTTTTTTCCCTTTTTGTACCTTTTCAGCTCCAACCAGTACTTATTCTTTCTCTAAGGAGAAGGTAGAAGTTTTTCTTAAATGCTTAACTATGTGTCAGTTATTCTTCTTTATATCACTTACTTATCACATGTAGAAGTTGGTATGGATAACCTCATCTTTTTTCTTTCTTTTTTTTGAGACAGAATATCACTTTGTCACCCTCAGTAGAGTTCCATAGTGTCACAGCTCACAGCAACCTCAAACTCCCAGGCTTAAGTGATTTTCTTGCCTCAGCCTCCAAAGTAGCCACAACGCCTGGCTATTTTAGGGACAGGGGTCTTGTTCTGGCTCAAGCTGGTCTTGAACCTGTGAGCTCAGGCAATCCCCAGCCTCAGCCTCCCAAGTGCTGGGATTATAGGCATGAGCCACCGTGCCCAGCCTATTTTTTGGAGACAGAGTCTCATTTTCTTGCCTTGGTAAAGTACTATGGGGTCATAGCTCACAGCAACTTCAAACTTGTGGGTTTTATTTTTTTTGAGACAGAATCTCAAGCTGTTGCTCTGGGTAGAGTGTCGTGGCATTACAGCTCACAGCAACCTTCAACTCCTGGGCTCAAGCGAGTCTCCTGCCTCCGCCTCCCAAGTAGCTGGGACTATAGGTGCCCGCCACAACGCCTGGTTATTATTATTATTTTTTTTTGGTTGTAGCCATCATTATTGTTTGGTGGGCCTGGACTAGATTCGAACCCACCAGCTCAGGTGTATGTGGCTGGAGCTTTCACTGCTTGAGCCACAGGTGCCAAGCTCAAACTTGTGGGCTTAAGCAATCCTCTTGCCTCACCCTTGAGACTTTAGGAGCCCTCCACAAATGCCCAGCTAGTTTTTTTCTTTTAGAGATGGGGTCTCACTCTTGCTCAGGCTGGTCTCCAACTTCTGAGCTCAAGCAATCCACCTGCCTTGGCCTCCCAGAGTGCTAGCATTATAGGTGTGAGCCACCACACCCAGCCATGGATAACCCCATCTTTTTTTTTGGAGTTTTTGGCTGGGGCTGGGTTTGAACCCACCACCTCCGGCATATGGGGCCAGCGCCTTACCCCTTTGAGCCACAGGTGCTGCCCAGATAACCCTATCTTATAGATGAGTAAACTGAGGTACCAGGACCAAATCACCTGCAAAGGTTGTGTCCCTTCTAAGAAGTTGAGCCAGGACTTAGTTGTAAGGTTTTCTGATTTTGTTTCTTTGTTGACCACCTACTTACTCAGACTTTCATACTCTTTAATATTGACATCAGAGTTTTTAGTTACATTTCTTGTTTGTACCTAGGTTTTACCATGTGAAAGTTTATCCAAAATTCATAATTTGGCCAGGTCTAGTGGCTTAGGACTGTAATCCTAGCACTCTGAGAGTCCGAGGTGGAAGGATCATTTGAACTTAGGAGTTTGAGACCAGCCTGAACAAGAAGGCAATCCTGTCTCTATTAAAAATTGAAAAACTAGCTGGGCATTGTGGAGGGCACCTGTAGTCTCAGCTGCTTGGGAGGCTGAGGCTCACTTGAACCCAAGAGTTTGAGGTTGCTACGAGCTATGATGACACCGTGGCACTCTACCCAGGGCAACAGAATGAGACTGTCTCAAAAACAAACAAACCCACCAAAATTCATAATCCGTGATCAAAACTAACTAAAGACATTATAAGAATGGGAAAAGACCTAAACTCTGATAAAATCATCTCTCCTACTCACATTATATATCAGAATTAAAAAGAAGCCAAAACTTGAGATATCAGTAGTTTTGATCATTAAAGTAAAACAGATTCTTGGTTCAGCCTGTGACATACCACCTGAGGATTCCCTCCAGGGTGGCTAAATGCAAGATTTAAACACATCTGCCTTTACAGAAAGAACTTCTAGAAACCCTAAGACCTTCAGAATTACTGTTAATAAGCTCACACGTTTGGTCATTTATAATATCAATACTTTAAGGTTTTCAGGGTAAGGAATTTCTCACTATGTCACTTGGTATAAAGCAAGAAGCTAACGTGAATATAGAATCACCTCATTGAAAACTGAATCCCTTATAATAGAATGTAGTTCTAAAGGAGAAAATAGCCATAGAGAGTTCTGTGTTTGTGCACTTTGGGAATTTATTATGAGTGAAGATTTATTTATTTATTTATGTTATTGTTGTTGCAGTTTAGCTAGGGCTGGGTTCGAACCTGCCACCCTCAGTATACAGGGTCAGGGCCATACCCACTGAGCCACAGGAGCTGCCCTAAGGATTTTTTTAAAAAACAGCAGCCATCACCACCTAGAAGGTTCGATTACCTCAATAAGAAATCACGTATAGAGGCTGGGCCTGTCTCACACAAAATCCTAGCACTCTGGGGGGCCAAGGCAGGTGGATTGTCTGAGCTCACAAGTTCGAGACTAGCCTGGCAAGAGCAAGACCCTGTCTCTAAAAATAGCTGGGTGTTGTGGGGGGTGCTCGTAGTCCCAGCTACTTGGGAGGCTGAGACAAGAGGATCACTCGAAACCACAAGTTTGAGGTTGCTGTGAGCTATGACACCACAACACTCTACTGAGGGCAACAAAATGAAACCCTGCCTCAGAAAAAAAAGAGAAATACAACAACAAATAAACAAACAAACAAACAAAAACCATGTATCTCTTAGCCATCACCCTCCTATGCTCACAGAGCTGACCCCTTGACTCTCTAGCCCTAAGTGACCACTGTCTGTCTCTGCGGATTTCCCTATCCTGGAACTTCATGTGAATGGAATCATACAGTATGTGGTATTTTATGACTGACTTTTTTTTTTTCTTTTTAGATACAGCGTCTCACTCTGTCACTCAGGCTGGAGTGCAGTAGCACAATCACAGCTTGGCATAGCATGGAAGTTCTGCTTTCAAGCGATTCTCTTGCCTTAGCCTCTCAAATGCTGGGATCACGGGCATGAGTCACCTCACCTGGCTGTGACTTGCTTCCTTCACGTACCATAATGTTTTCACGATTCATCCACGTTGTAGAATATATCAGTAGCTTATTCTTTTTTATGGTGGAAATAATATTTTATTATATGGGTATACTACCTTTTGTTTATCCATTTATTTGTTGATGGGTATCTGTGTTGTTTCCATCTTTTGGATATTATGAATAATGCTGCTATGAACAGTCACATACAAGTTTCTTTTCTTTTTTTTTGAGACAGAGCCTCAAGCTGTGGCATTACAGCTCACAGCAACCTCCAACTCCTGGGCTCAAGGGATTCTCCTGCCTCTGCCTCCCAAGTAGCTGGGATTACAGGCGCCCGCCACAGCACCCGGCTATTTTTT
>NW_003852591.1:2416113-2420798 GCF_000181295.1 Otolemur garnettii | reverse complement strand
AAAGAAAATGAGATATACCAAAATATGAGTATTTTAATGGAGCTATGGATAAAACTCTATGAGAGCCCAAAGTAGCAAGTGACTCACTTGAGATCCATTTAATCCGAATAGGTTTAAATCAAGCTGCTAAATTGGTAAGATTAAAATATTTAATATCAGCTTAAAAAAAAAGCCTTTCTAGCCTTTTTAGAGTTGCTATTAGCTTTCAGAGTGTTTTGTGTCTAGAAAACAGCCCTGATTTTCAGAACTCAGTTCCCACTATTACAATATGGCAACTCCACAATTTTTTTTTAACTACACAATTTTTTGTCTGTTGTGTGGGAATAAAGTATCATCCCTTGATTAATGAGAACTGAGAACGTGTGATAATTTTGGGAATCAAGGTACTGAAAATGAATTTCTGTTGCCATCTAGGTCTTTAATAGTCCCATTTTACTGGATTTTTGCTTTTACCCCTACCCAAACCAAGTACTTCCATTTTGTTCTTTCTCCCAGCAGTCCCACCTCATTGATTTCCTCTGCTTCATTTCTCTACTCATTTTTTTTTTTTTTTTTGTATTTTAGACCTTCTGGGCAATACCTCTGTCCCAGAACCCAAATGCTGCATTGGAGAAATTGTCCTCAGTGTGACTCAGATGCATTTCAAATGCACTGAGCCCTTTCTGGAGTTTAAGAACATTTTCCCACCTTCTCTTTTCCTCTGGAGTAGAATAAATGTGGAGTTGAGGTCCTTTTGCAGCTATGCAGGCCAGAGTTCATTGCCTGAGGCTGCCAGGGAATAGAAAACACCTGCTTTAATTCAGCAGGCCTCTGTCTCTCTCTTTGCCAGAATGGAGGACATTTTAGGTCCTATGGCTTCTGTCCATCTGTCCTGCTGTGGACACCTATTTTTATATGATGGTGTAAATATCTGCAGAACAACGAGACTTAATATGCCCTCCTGTGCTTGGCTTGTAGACTTCTCCTGGATGGTTCCTGCCTAATGACAGAGCCTGAGGTCACATAAATGGCATGAGTGAGGGAAACAGGTGCTTGAGAGTGTCACCGCACTTAAAGGGACACTGTAGAAAGCCCTCTTTGGGGGCCCTCAGGGCAGCCACCTTTGTGTATGAAAAGAAGCTTCTTTATCCAGGAAATAGACAAGGGGGTGAGTTTTCTTTTTTCCTTGTATATCTGTAGTCTTGGGGGAGTTTTGTTCGTCTTGTCTTGGTCCTTCTCCATGGTGGTGATGGTGTTCCACTCTGTCACTCTGGACAGGATGACTTGCCAGTTGCTTTGACTTAGGGCCCAGAAGCTACCAGGATTTTAGATGTGGTGTCCACAGGAGTGGACTGAAGGAGGACTTGGCAAATGTGGACTTGGCAGGTAGAGGAGGGTATAAGAGAGGGGAGTTAGCTACCTTAAAAAAAAAAATAGACACTGAGAACTTTGCAGCCAGTGGCTCTATCAGGATGAAGAACCCTAGGCCCACTTGAGACAGTGGCATCAGTGAGAGAGAAAGAGCTGGCCTGTTGTAAAGGAGACCATGATTATGTCATGTGATTCAAGTGGAGAAAGTTCTTGAATAAAAATGTCCCATCCCCTGTCCTTCCTGGTGCTGAGATTCTAATCAAGCCTTTGCTTATTTGCTCATTTGATATCAGCCTGAGCCATGTTGCCAGAGAGACCCTGCCTTCTCTACAAAAAAACTAAAGCAGCTCTGGAGGAGGGAAATGCCTTGAAATCTGTATCCTGAAGGAAAGGGAGGGAATTGGCTGGAGGGAATTTGGAAGAGGCTGCCGTGGAAGGTGGAGCCCACAGGGAAAGGGGAGCTGGTGCTGGTGGGGTTGGTTCAAGAGAGAACCCCCGCCTCTCATCCTGCCTCATCTGCAGGAGAGATTTATACCAACAGTAGAGCAGGGTTGAAGGCTGGAGGATGCAGGTCTCCAGCCCTCAGGCCTTGGCCTTCACATCCTGTTTCTCCACTCAGGTAGAACTGACTGACTTCTGTCCTTAGGAGGGACACCCTGGATACCTCCCTTGTCCTTCAAGCCCACAGTATATCTGGCACCGGCCTGCAAGCTCCACTTCCTTAGAAATCCCTGATTCTGCCGGGTCTCTTCACCCTCCTGCCTCAGCCTGGGATGCCCCAGCCTCCTAGCAGGTTCCCAGGGCTCCAGCTCGGCCTCCTCAGCCCATGCTTATGTTGCTGCTGAAATGGACTTTCTCAAAAGGCCGATCTCTTCACTGCCCCTCCTGCCTCAAAAATCTTTCAGTGTTGCCTGGTGGCCTCCCGAATAAAAGGGCACATTTCTTAGTACTGGCGCCCCGCCCGCTGCCTCACTTGTCCTCCTGCGTAAAACTATCTACTTACCAGAGGGATCTTCTGAACTCACGGTGCCCTGTCTCACTTCCCCAAAGGTGCTGCCATCTCTGTAGGGACATCCTTTCCTCTTCCAAGTCATCAAGGACTCAACTCAGGCATCACCTCTTCCAAGAAGGCAACCTTGACCTTCCAGCCAGGTTGATGGTCTTCCTGCTCCTGGCTCTGCACCGTGACTGCTGCTCCCCTCTTTCAAATATGAACCCTTGTAAAGGTAAGGATTGTCTAGATCTTTCTGTACCCTAAGGCCCAGCAGTAGAGAATCTACAAATATCTGCTAGGCGAATTAGCTGTGGCCAGGCTATCGTGTTGGTCTGGAAGGCCTTTCACCTCTGGCTCATTTCTAAGCTCTCCCCAAGCAAGGTCCTTCTCCAGGTGACCTTCTCCATGAAGCTTTTCTGTCTCATGACTTTAGAACCACTCATTCTCTCCAGTGAGGTTCTTTGACATATGTCACTCACTTCTCTTTTGTTTTATGATTAAAACATTTATGAAAATCTTGATACATGGAAACCTTGAAGACCCAAAGGAGCAAATGAACTCAACAAACACCCAAGGATGCATCCACTGGGATTGTGGGCACTCGGCCAGGGAGAGAAGACCGGGTGGGTAGTTTGCTTTTCCCTTTTAAGTCACATCAAGTAATTGCTCTGCCTGCTCGTAGGGGTGAGCCTACTATCTTTATTCACTCTCCAGATGGATGGAAATTGCTTTTTGAAGGTTGTTTCCATGTCTGGTTTATTTTTATTTTGCCACCTGGGTCTAACACAATGGCTTCTTCAGAGAGAGTCTCCAGTGAATGAGTGAATGAATGATAAACTAAGTTAGTGGGAAGCAGTGAGCACTGTTTCTTGACTTTACTCTGAACCAGAAGGTTTCCTAGGGTTGGCCTTAGGAGCATCCCGCATAGTCAGAACTTGATTTTGTGTGTTTGTGTGCCTGCATGCGTGTACTTGTGCACGCTTTGAGATACTGTGAAGGGCATGAGAACCCCACAGCCCACATTCCTGCAGGAGGAAGGAAAACCACACAGCAGTTTTGATGCCCCCGACCCTCCCGCCTAATCCATAACACAACAGCATTTTTTTTTAATAGTACATAGAAGAAATTTCATGACTGTGCCTATTTTAATGTAAAAAGTACATATATTTAAGTGGTTTTGTTAATTGATACTATAGTATTTGTGAATAAATATATTGTACATTGCGTGAACATACTTCAATTTAAATTGTTTTCCTGTTGATAAACAAAATACTTTTAATTTGCAACTATTATAAAATGCACTGATTAATTAATTTTTTTTTAGAAAGTCTCACTTTGTCACCCTCAGTAGAGTTCTGTGGCATCATAGCTCACAGCAACCTCAAATTCTTGGGCTCAAGCGATTCTCTTGCCTCAGTCTCCCAAGTCTTTGGGACTCCAGGCGCCCTCTATAGTGCCTAGCTATTTTTAGAGATGAGGTCTTCCTTAGGCTGGTCTCAGCCTGAGCTCAGGCAATCTACCTGCCTTGGCCTTCCAGAGTGCTAGGATTACTGGCATGAGCCACCTCACCGGCTAGAAATAAGATTTTTAAAGTGATTTTTTTTGTTTTCTTTTCTTTTTTCTTTCTTTTTTTTGAGACACAATCTTACTGTGTCATTCTGGGTAGAGTGCCCTGGTGTCATACTCACAACAACCTCAAACTCCTGGGCTCAAGCAATCCTCTTGCCTCAGCCTCCCTAGTAACTGGGACTACAGGCACCTGCCACATCATCAGGCTAATTTTTCTATTTGTAGTAGAGATGGCATTTTGCTTTTGCTCAGGCTGGGCTCAAACTCCTGAGCTCAAGAAGTTTACCCACCGAGGCTGCCCAAAGTACTAGGACTATAGGTGTGAGCCACTTCTTTGGGTTTTAAAAGTGTTTTGATATCATAATCAGCAAGAGATCTTTTTCAGGTTTTTGTAGTCATAGGACCCCTCACTGAAACATCCCTATTTATTCTCATCGAAGTTGTTCACTTGCTCACTTTTCATGGATGAATTAATTAAAAAAAACTAAACACAGATAATTTCACTTTCTGTTATGTGCTCTTATTCAGATTCCTTTTATCTCCATACCATCAGAAAAGAATTAACTCTTTTGGCTCAGCGTCTATTGCACAGTGGTTACAGCGGCAGCAATATGCACTGAGGCTGGTGGGCTTGAACCTGACCCGGCCAGCTAAACAACAATGACAACTGCAGAAAAAAAAAAATAGCTGAGCATTGTGGCGGTTGCCTGTAGTCCCAGCTACACGGGAGGCTGAGGCAAGAGAATCACTTAGGCCCAAGAGTTTGAGGTTG
>NW_003852591.1:2413208-2415432 GCF_000181295.1 Otolemur garnettii | reverse complement strand
TGCTAGGATTATAGGCGTGAGCCACTGTGCCCAGCTTGATAATCAGCATATATTGAGAACTTGCTATGTGTCAGACATTTGGCATGTATTACCTTATTTAACCCTGGCAAGTAAACTTGCCCAAGATAACCCAGCATGTAAGTGGTGGACTTGGGCAAGTGGATTCCAGAATCCATACTTGCATATACAGCACTGTTAAATTTTAAAATTTAATGTTCTCTAAAACTCTGTTTAAGGCTCTTTTTTTTTTTTTTGCAGTTTTTGGCCAGGGCCGGGTTTGAACCCCTACCTCCAGTATACAGAGCCAGTGCCCTACTCCTTTGAGCCACAGGTGCCACCCAAGGCTCCTGTCTTCTTTATGGCTTTTTGATATATGACACAAAAATCAAAGTTAAAATAATAACTCTTTTATGTCTTAGAATTGATAAAAGATGAATGCACAATAATTTTGTTTATTTAAAAGTCATCACTATATTGACAAAGTTAAAATGACATTTCATTGGGTTATGAAAAACAAAACTATCTTTTTAAAAAAAATTTACTGTCAGGCTGGGCACGGTGGCTCTTGCCTTGTAATCTTAGCACTCTGGGAGGCCTAGGCAGGTGATTGCTTGAGCTCATGAGTTCAAGACCAGCGTGAGCAAAATTGAGACCCCCCCCATCTCTACTAAAAATAGAAAATCTGAGGCAAGAGGAATGCTTGAGCCCAGGGGTTTGAGGTTGCTGTGAGCTATGATGCCACAGCACTCTACCCAAGGTGAAAGCTTTAGACTCTGTCTCAAAAAAAATAAAAAATTACTGTCTTTAATTCTCCATTTTTTCAATTGTATCATTATAAAATATAACTTAAATGTTTTTAAGTTCTGGATTAAAATTTCTCAAAGTGAAGACAGATCTGATCTTCCATTTTCATAGTTGCCAGGTAAATTAGGGATTATGCTGCTTTCTGCATCAAGGCCTTAACACAATAAATGATATATCCATGCTTAGAGTACATATTTTTCTTTACAATGTAATATAAATTTGTTTTTCCTCTAAAGTGTAAATGTTGTTTAGGGCAGGTTCTACATTTCCCACTTCTTTCGTCAGGCTGCTTATATTAAGATATGTTGCTGTCTTCCAGTCCGAATTTCTGTGCTTTTGGTATCTCAAAGAGGCCAGTAGGAGTTCTTATACTTCAAATTCATAATTCTTGTCAGAATATAGCATACTTTTAATGAAGTCAAGGCACAGGCAAAGTACTAGCTTTTGAACCAATCCCTTGACAAATTAATAAAGAAGGGGTTTTTCAAACTTTAACTTAGAAAAGGAGATAACTTTTCAAAATGTGACCTCTGCCAAGATGCTATGCCAAGAATTTACAAAGGAATCTGTAGAACTTAACACTGCTATTAGCTAATTGGAGAGAAAGAGTTAAAAATTTCAAGTCTATTACAAACATACTGATTCAGCCGCCTTCTGTTCATCTGTAACTCTAACAGAGAATGGAGTTGAACTCTGAAAGTTCTGGAACGTTTTATTTTTTATTTTCATTGTATTTATTGCCTAGATAGGAGCCAAAGGAAGTGATAGGGCACAGCTTTGAAGAAATGGCAGTTTGGCATCTCCTCTCCCTCTCTACACCCCTCCCCCACGATCTTAGCTATTTGACCTGATTAAACAGCTTTGGGATGATAGCCAGACTTCTGTATGCTAACGAGGCCCCTGCCCTATTCGTGATTTAATGCGATTTCACCCACCCCAGTGTCCAGTGGAAGACTGACTTCGCAGAAGGCTTCCAATTTTGTCAGGGGTTCGTCAGTAAAGAGTTCACATAGACTTGAAGCGAACACTCACTCTGTGGACACCTCAAGTCATTTCGGAATATTCATTAGCAAATTCTTTTCACTTTCTAAGCAGTGAACGGTGACGCCAGAATCGTGTGTTGCCACTCCCAGCGAGGGATTCTGACAACACCCAGGCTAGGTTTCTACAACTTCTGCCTAGTTACTTGCTTTCCTAGTAGCAGAAAGCGTTTCCAAAGAAGGTTGCCTTAAATCTTCCCAATCCCTAAACCTAAAGGTCAGACTGCCAGGTCCCACTTAGCTCTCCAGCCGTCCAGAATCTGATCATTTCGGAAGTTTCTGGGTGTAGAGGGGAGAACGGAGGGGTGGTAGTGGGGAACAGCGCGAAGTGCCCACTGCGTATTACGTAAGGAAAACCCTGGCTGCAGGAGGGAGCAAGC
>NW_003852591.1:2411146-2412094 GCF_000181295.1 Otolemur garnettii | reverse complement strand
GCTCCGGGTAGGGGCTGCTTCGGTGCACTTGGCGGAGTCCCGCGCTCCCGGAGCCCGCGGCCCCCGCCCCGCGGCTCGGTCTGCCGGGTCCAGCGGACGGATCGTGGCGGTTCCGGAGTTTGCAGGGCGCATTCCGCCTTGCGATCGCTCGAGGGGAGTTTGTGCAAACCTTCCGGAGTTGGGAGGACCGCGAGCCGAGCTGTGGGTCCCAGGAGTACTGGGGTCCAGGTGATTGCCCAGGGCTTCCTCCGGCAGCCCCTGATCGTGAAGGCGCTCCCGGCGGTCGCCGCTGTGTCTACGTGTGTGTTTGTGTGCGAACTGGCTGTAGTAAATTAACGACTCAGGTTAACTTGGGGTTGATTTGGACACAGGGAAGCTGCGGGTCTAATGAATGGTGTTCTCGTCACCCCGGGCGGGAAGCCGAAGCGGGCGGGGAGGCGGTTTGGGGCACGGAATGGGCTGCTTGTGCTTCTGGCCTCTGGCCTGAGCGAGGGGCAGGTGCCTCTGGCCGCCTCGGGGAGACTTTGAGCAGTTGCCCAGATCCGGGACGGAGGGGGGCGGGTTGGGCGAGGACTCGCGGGGGCTAGTGCCCGGGTCCGACAACCAATTCCTGCCTGCCCTCTTCCTTCTTCTTTTCATTCTGGCTTGCTTCCTTCCTTCATTCCTGTCGGTGGAACTGTTAAGCCGCCAAGTCCGCTCGCGATCGCGGAGCGGGGGATGGCCTCGTAAAACTATTGTCGCTTTAAAAGGGGCGCTGATGGAGTGATGTTGGCAGAAGGTGGCACCCTCTGTATCGCGGCGCGTCGTGGGCTCGGGATTTCAGTTCCTTGGACCAGGACCTCCCCGCCTGGTGGAAGCCACCGCGAGGGGAGAGGGAGGTGCGGGGCGGGGAGTGTTGCCTGCTGGATTCTTCGTAGAGGGGAGAACGGAGGGGTGGTAGTGGGGAAC
>NW_003852591.1:2403522-2410486 GCF_000181295.1 Otolemur garnettii | reverse complement strand
GGATAGAGAGGCGGGAAAGGGCGGCTGGTTAGTGGAATTAGTTCTGAATTGTACTTCGAATTATTAGAAACAGTTGCAATGTGATGTATTTGTAATTCTGTGTCGCCACACACGTACCGACACACTAGCACACACACAACACCCCAGGCTGCTTTTCCTAGGTGGAAGTTGAGTGGTCATTTTTAATTAGCCGCTCCTGGCTGCTTCTGCATCCCAACCCCTTTCCCTTGGGGTAGGGGGTGTAAACAATACCGTCCCCCTCCCCCGCCACTACCGCCGCGGACCCGGCGAATCTCTTGCGCCCCGGACGGTTTTTAACAACTCCTAACGCAGGAGCACACACGTTGTTATTGGGAGACTGACACCATCTGCCTTTATTTTATTAAACAACTTGTTTAATAAAACATCTTATATATTTCATTTGTTTATAAAAGTTGCTGATCAGGAAACAATACACACGTGAATAAATTATGCATGGGATAAATTAGAACAAAGCGCAGAGACATATCAAGCCGAAGGGATGGATGGTGGTGCAGGGAGGAGGGGGAGCGGGGAGAATGGTTTGGAGAGCTATGTTTTTATCCTCCTGTGTCCCTCCTGACAATGAAACGGAGCTGTACGATATTAGCATTTTCTCTGTGTGCGTTCTTTCTCTCCTTAAAAAAAGAAGAAAACAACAAGTCAACACCTCGGACGCCCCCTACAGAAACTGGCCACACAAAGGTTTCCTGTAGGATTGCGGGGTAAAGTGGAGGTAGTTAATATGCCGGGAAGGAACAAGCCCAGGTTTCCTGCAGCACCCATGTGGGGCTCTGCCTACTCTCAGTGTGGGCTATTTTTCACCGTACTAGCTTTTTCCGTGTAGGACATTCAATAATTCAATTAGTCGGGGTAAATGAATGGCACAATTTGAAACTCGTGGCTTTGGGGTCTTCCTCAGGGCCCTGAGCTCCTGAAGCCACATCTCCTGTCTTAGCAGCTTGGCTTTCTTCCTGCCTGCCTTTGATCTCCCCCTCAACTCCTTTCTTTTCCCTCCTTGTTATACCCTTAACTTTCTTCCTCTCTGAAGCTGACAGCCTGGCTTCTCTCTCTGTTGTCGCCTTTAACATCTTATTACTGCCCAACAGGGTGTTAGAAGCAGAAACAGGAGCTGCCTGGACTGATCAGATCACAAAGGGGACTCGGCAGGTGGCCCCACAACCAAGCAGTCACATCTGGACAAATAGAATTTAAAAGCACTGGTGGACATATATGATGTGTAAATGTGTATTATACATTTTTTTAATTTAGCAGCTACATTGAGCAAAGATGTATGCGAGTCACCCTTATTTTTTACATAGACAAACAAGATATGGTCTGTGTAGTGAACTAATGAACACCTGAAGGTAACATAAATATGGATTTGATAAAGGACTATGTTTAAAGTTACATTCTGGTCGATTTCTGCATACCTAGGAAACTTAATGCTTTAATATAAATTCTAGTCTTAATATTCTAGTTCAAGTAAACTACCTTCCCTTAAATCTGTAGTCAGCACTTTAACTTTTTTATTAAGTTATCAAAATCTGGGATTGTATGCATATAGTTGGGAATGTCTGCCACCTTCTGCCAGACTTGATTATGTACATAGGTATCTATTATTATAACTGCCTACTTAGGAAAGAAAAACTTGTTATTTAATTATTCCACACAAACCAACAAGGTTTTACCTCAAGTAACTATTTACTTACAAAGAATGAGACTAGTAAACTATTTTGTCACACTTATAAATGAACACACATATATGCAAATGTATTGAAACTTTTCTTTCTTTGGTAAGAAGTTATACTTGCTTGGAAGTATGTGTTTATATCCTTGTTTTGTTATGGAAGACACAACTCTGGGAGAAGCACATATACTTACTTAGCCAACGTCAAACAGCAGGTCATCTGTGTAGATGGACCTCAAATCTCCGTCTCTTTATACATCCTATGAACTAGATGGTGTGTATTCTAATCTAAAGTGGTTTTGAGCATGGGAAAGTTAGAAGCCAGACCTCCCTGTGGCTGTAACACTCAGTTTAGATATCAGGGAGGAAGGAGTAGGGGGTCACATTCTTGGTTCTAATCTCCTCTTAGCTCTTTCTGTTGGGGTGGGGGGATGTGGGTAGGGACTAAGTAGACAGCTTTGGGTTTGGGACTTTGTAAACTTGCTGCCTTTTATGGACATTATTTTAGCCTCTTATGAAAAAGGACCCTCACACATTTTAAGTCAACAAATTCCTGAGAACCACTTGGTCCATCTGCTCCTGGTTGCCACTGTAAATAATGGCCCCAATTCTCCAAACTTCATTAGCATGCATTATTTTTCAGTGGGATGAATGTCTTATTTTGATGAGCTATCCATAAAGAAGATTAATTTGTGCCAGAACCCAAGCAAAGGCACTATCACAAGGTAAACCTCTGAAAATCGCCTGGCCTGCAGACCTCATACAAGACATCCAAGATCAGCAGTGGAGTGGGAGCTGCTGAGGCCCATAAGGTGGGCTTGAAGTCAGAGTCAACATAGTTAGTGACTTCTCATCCTTCCCTGTTTTTTTTTTTTTAAATCTTGCAGGTAGCTATAATTTGCTGTTTTAGAGCCATCTGCTCAAATCAATGCAGAAAATAAAAATACCATGGTCAGCATGTTTTGTTTTGAGCATGTACCAGAAAAAGAATGGAAACTGAGGCTGATGTTTCAGTTCTCAAAGTGTAGCCATACTGATCGTAGTGGCAGTGGGGGCTGGGTCAGAAAAAGACACCAGAAGCCAGGCCTGTTTATTATCCCAACCTCTGCAAAGTAACTTTTGTGGTTTTTGAGTGTTTTGAAAGTCACTGGAAGACAGAAATGTAGCCAAATGTGGCAAACCTCTGGCCAAAAAAAATCCCACAACCACTGAAATATTTTTTTGCCTTGCCTGTGGTTTTCCATCAGGGGTCTTATGTAAGCGTGACCCTAGTTTTAAATAGTCTTTAAATATGAAGGTATTTAGCAAGGAAAGATAAAGAGTGGCCTTGGGTAGGAGGAGGAGAATGAGTGGATAAAACCACGGTGTGGTCTGGAATTCCGAAGAGATAATTGTTTAACTTTGAGAGAGACTGATATTATGATCCATTGCAAGTCCCAAAGTTTTCTAATTGTGTGGGTGACTGCGGAGAGATGAGGTGCTGTGGGGGTTTTGTAATTTGTTTTTCTTATTGGTCCGGTTACTGGTGTTTCACAGTCTGTCAACCCATATGGATGAATGGAAGGAGCATCGTAAAACTGTCACCGAAGGAAGGTTTTTGAAGCCTGTGATTTGCATTTGAGTTTTAAAAGCAGTGGTGAAGAGGTATGGGGGGTGGTGGTGGATGGGAATAGTGGAGCAGAGTGTGGAGAATTTGTAGGTTGTGTTTGTGAATAGTAGGGGTGGAGGCAAGGGAACAGAGAAGCCCTGAGGAGGCTAAAATTTAGGGGCTACATTTGGAAGCAGGGAGGGATGAGGGGATTAGGCTCAGAGCTCCTAATAATGGGGTTCAAATAACTCATATTGAGTCCTCTGCAACCCAGGCCTTACTCCCGAGCCTGGGGACAATGATGGCACATGTCTAATCCCCCTTTGCATGTTCTTCTCTCTCCCTGAATCCAAGGTCTGTGGTCTTCTCAGGTTGCTGTGAAATGATGAGTTTTTTTGTTGTTACTCACCTTGAAAATCTGCTGTTTGTATTATCTGCAACTGGAAGCCCCACCAGCAAGTTTCCCATCCCCCAACTTTTTTTCACCTGCTCTTGGCATGGCCCAGTCTCAAAGTCAGTGCCTCTTCCATATGCATTTCTCACCAGAGGCTAGTCTTTTGTAGCTTTGGTGACTCAAAGGTGATGGAGGCAGAAAAAGCCCTGGAAAAGGAATTCAGAGTCTTACACTTTGCGCCCAGCCCTGCCGCCAGCTACCTCTGTGGTTGTAGACACGTAACTTGTTTGACCTGGATATTCCTTGTTGTTAAGATGAGGGTGATGCACCTTGATTGCCAAAATTCCTTTCAAATCAATAACTCCTGGGCTCTTACTGTGATTAATTAGGACAGGGAAGACAGGGAACTGAGTTTCAATTCTCTTGTTTTTATTTCTCCATCATATTTGAAGCTTAGTTTAGCAGAATACAGAATCCTGGGCTGAACACTGTTTTGTTTAAGAAGGCTAAAGGTAGATGACTACCCTCTTCTAGCTTGACCTTCTCTCTTGTTTTTAAAGCATGGCTCCCAAGAAGAGTTGTAAGACTGGGAAACTCGGGCTGGGTGCTGTGGCTCACACCTGTAATCCTAGCACTTTTGGAGGCCGAGGTGGGTCGTTTGCCTGAGCTGACAGGTTTGAGACCATCTTGAGCCAGAGTGAGTTCCAGCTACTCGGGAGTCTGAGGCAAGAGAATTGCTTGAGCCCAAGGAGTTTGAGGTTGCTGTGAGCTATGATGCGACAGCGCTCTACGGAAGGCAACAGAATGAGACTGTCTCAAAAAAATTAATTAATTAAAAAAAAAAAAGACTGGGAGCCTCTTCCACAGTTTCTCATTCTCTGGTCCAGGCTCACCACTCGGTGCTCCTGCATTGGCAGATTTAAGTAGATGAAACTTCCCATCCCTTCTCAGGCCTTAGGCTGAGGACAACATGGGCTTTTCCTTGGAGTCTTCCTTCTGAGAGCTTTCCTTTCATTAGTATCTCCAGGAGAGAGGAATGAGGAGCTCAAAAAGCCTGCAGATAAAGTTTTTTGTTGTGAAAAAGACTGGAATTACCAAGGACATCTTTTACTTTTTTCTTTCAAAGTGTGTGGAGGGTAAAGGGGAATCAATTCTCCAGCCAATCCTGAGGATTTCATTTTTCCACATTCTCTCTGGCCTCCTCCTCTACCGTAGCACCTTTCTCAGCTAAAGTGGAAATGAAGTTCTTATTTCCATTTGGACAGCCCCAGATGCCTGGATATTTAGTGAGCTGAAGTAAGTGGACGTGTATTGATGTCTCACTAAACTTCCTCTGGAGGACCATGTGTTTTTGCTGAGGAAATGCAGGGGCTGGCTCGGCGCCTGTGGCTCAAGTGGCTAAGGCACCAGTCACGTACACCCAAGGTGGCGAGTTCGAATCCAGCCTGGGCCCGCCAAACAACAATGGCGGCTGCAACCAAAAAATAGCCAGGCGTTGTGGCGGGCGCCTGTGGTCCCAGCTACTTGGGAGGCTGAGGCAGGAGACTCACTTGAGCCCAGGAGTTGGAGGCTGCAGTGAGCTGAGATGCCACGGCACTCTACCCAGGGGGACAGCTTGAGGCTCCTGTCTTAAAAAAAAAAAAAGAAAATGCCGGGGCTGGCTCATACCTGGGTATTAACAGTGTCTAGATTGGACATCATTGTCTACCCTTCAGTGACATGTCTCTAGAACATTCCAGATTCCACTGGGGGCATTATTATTTGGTTTTTCTTTTGTTGAAAGCTCCCATAGTAATTTTTTGCAAGCCTGAAAAGGAAGAAGAGGAAGTTGCAAAACCCAATCAGAAAAATGCACCAAACAGGTATGTAAATTCTTATACTTAAAAGAAAAGGGCTGGCTGGTGGTTCATGCCTGTAATCCCAGCACTTGGGAGGCCCAGACAGATGGATTACCTGAGCTCATGGGTTTGAGACAGCCTGAATAAGAGCGAGGACCCCGGCTTTAAAAAGAAAAAATAGCTGGGCATTGTGGTGGTTGCCTATAGTCCCAGTTACTTCGGAGGCTGAAGCAAAAGGATCACTTGAACCCAAGAGTTTGAGGTTGCTATGAGCTAAGATGCCATGACACTCTACCGATGATGACCAAGTGAGACTCTGTCTCACACACACACAAAAATAATAATAAAAGAGAACAAAAAACATATGGTCACTCTGACCTTCAACAGAGAGAGGTAGTCCCTTAATTTTTTTTTTGAGACAGAGTTTCTCTGGGTAGAGTGTAGTGGTGTCATAGGTGTAATAGCTCACAACAACCTCCAGTTCTTAGGCTCAAGTGATCCTCTTCCCTCAGCTTCCCCGGTAGCTGGGGACTATACGCATAGACCATCCCTGGCAAATTTTTCTGTTTTTTTTTTTTTTTTTAGTAGAGATAGGGTTTTCCTCTCCCTCAGGCTGGTCTCAATCTCTTGAGCTCAAGGGATTCTCTTGTTTTGTCCTCCCAGAGTGCTAGGATAACAGGTATGCACCACCATGCCTGAACTAATTTTTAAAAATTGTGGTAATATACATAACACACAATGTAACATATTAGCCATTTTAAGCGTGTAATTCAGTGACATTAAATACACGTGTAATGTTGTGTAATCCTCACCACCATCCATTTCCAGAACACTATTATCATCCCAAACAGACCTCTGTGTCCGTTAACAATAACTTCCTCATTCCCTGCTTCCCACATCCTTTAGTTCGTAGAACCATTCTGCATTCTATCTCTATGAATTTGCCTTTTTCCAAGCACCCCATATAAGTGAAATCATACAGTATTTATCCTTTTCTGTCTGGCTTATTTCACTTAGCTGAATGTCTTCAAGGGTCATCTGTGTTGTAATGTGTGTCAGAGCTTTATTTCTTTTTATGCCCATTGTATGTATATACCACATTTTGTTTATCCATTTATCTTTTGATGGACACTTGTTTTTTTTTCTACTTCTCGGTTCTTATGAATAACGCTGCTATGAATATTGGTGTGCAAGTACTTGTTTGAATCTCTGTTTTCATTTTTTTTTTTTTGGAGACAGGGTCTTATTTTGTTGCTTGGGCATAAGGCCAGTGCTATGCAAACTCAAAATCCCAGGCTCAAGCAGTCTACCAGCATCAGCCTCTGAGTAGCTGGGATTGCAGGTGTGTGCCACCAAATCCAGCTAATTTTTCTATTTTTTTGTAGAGATGGGATCTTACTATGTTGCTCAGGTTAGTCTTTGTTTTTTTTTTTTTT
>NW_003852591.1:2385002-2403502 GCF_000181295.1 Otolemur garnettii | reverse complement strand
CGAGACAGGAGCCTCAAGCTGTCCCCCTGTGTAGAGTTCCGTGGCATCTCAGCTCACAGCAACCTCCAACTCCTGGGCTCAAGCGAGTCTCCTGTCTCAGCCTCCCAAGTTGCTGGAACCACCGGTGCCTACCATAATGCCTGGCTATTTTTTGGTTGCAGCTGTCATTGTTGTTTGGTGGGCCGGGGCTGGATTCGAACCCACCACTTTGGGTGTACATGGCTGGCGCCTTAGCCACTTGAGCCCCAGGCGCCGAGCCCAGGTTAGTCTTAAAATCCTGACCTCAAGTGATCCTCTTGCCTTGACCTCCCAAAGTGCTGAGATTATAGATGTGAGCCATCATACCCAGACCCCTTTATTTTTGGTCTCCATTTTTGGACGTCACTTAAAATATAGGTGCTATGTTTCCAGATAGTACAGACAGCCCCCACCTTGCAAAGTGAGAACAAAACAAAACTAATAGTATTATGGAATTCAATTTCTTCACCTCCCCCTCCATAGGATACCACTGTTTTTGGGGGGTAAATGAAGTGGGCACCCAGAGCCTTGCTTCTCTCATCCCCAGTCATGAGGATTGCCTTCTCCTTACAGCCCTCTTCCTTTGAGGGCAGGGACTCCTTGTGGGGGCTCAGGGTTGGAGTTTGAGGCTGTTTCCAAGGGTATAGCACTTCTCGTAGTTGCTCGGTAAGGCTTGGAGTGAAGGTTCCTTAGGTTTCCTACATCCTATTGTCTGACCACAGGAAGTGGGAGAGGACACCTGGGATACAGGACAGCTTGGGAGTCAAGAGTTATCAATAATGAGAAGAGTTTGTGTCTCCCTTCTCTGCCGTTCTGTTGTACCCAGCCTTGCATACTCCCAAGGGATCCAAGTGAACTAAAGGAGGTAAAAACATTTCAGAAGGTAGAAAGTGTACATGCGAGGTGTTATTAGGAGAACTGAAAAGTTTGCAGTAGCTGGCTGAGGCCTTCTCAGGGAGTCAGCAATACAATAACATTATTTTAAATATTAAAATAAATGAAATGTTTCTGGCATTCCACTTTATGTCTAATTATTGTTTCTCAGGAAATGCAAGGCCTTACTTATCCAGCTGTGTATAAATAGCCCTGGAATCTCAGTGGGATTTTCCCATGGCCAGGCTTTGAAGGAGGTGAGACTACGAGCTGAAGGGAAGCCCTCATTTCACTTCCAATGATCAGCCCTGAAGTGAGTTCACCTGTAAGATCAGAGGAAGTAGCTCTGAGGGCAGAGAGGAATACTTTCCTGGGAACTTGGGCCTTCGTCCAGTCTCTGGCCCCTCCATCAACTAGGGTGATGCTGAGAGAAAGAAGAGTAAAAGTGGGGCAGGGACTTGAGCAAAGTGTGGACAGGGGAGGCCAGCTGCAAGAATGGGGTTTTAGGGATGGGCATGGTGGGTCCTGCCTCTACTCCTAGCACTCTGGGAGGCCAAGGCTGGAGGATGGCTTGAAGTCAGGAGCTCAAGATCAGCCTGAGCAAAGGCAGACCCTGTCTCTATTAAAAATAGAACATTTAGCCAGGCATTGTGGTGGGCACCTGTAGTCCCAGTTACTCGGGAGGCTGAGACTTCAGGAAGATTGTTTGAACCCAGGACTTTGATGTTGTCATGAGCGAGGTTGAGGCCATGGCACTCTAGCCCAGGCAACAGTGAGAGAGAGACTCTGTCAGATAAAAAAAGGGGGGTGGTTTACTCAAATGTCAGCTATGGAGAGCATTGCTGTGGTGGTCAGATCTCAGAAATATGACGTACATCTTGTTTGCCAACCATGGAAATGCTTCAGATTTAATCTTGCTGCGAAGTTACAGCTTTGGCTTACTTTAGAAGAACAATGAAGCAAGAAACATCCTCCCTACTCCCATATCCTCAAGCGACAGCTCTCTGTGCATCTTCGCTGCCAGTTGAGCTCGATGAGGACTGTCTCACTTTCTTGGGAGCTTCCTTCTAGTTGGTTCTTTCCTGACATCTATTGCTGGCCTGGATCAGAACTAATCAGCAATCTACCCTCCCTGCATCTAGGAGCTTCCACGCCAATAGAAGCCTCTGGTCTGTCTGTTTCTCTTTAGACCCTTGTTCCTTGGCAGGGCAGCGTAAGTGCTTGTAAACCAGGAGGCTGGCTGCTTCCCTAGGCCTCTCCTAGGGAAAGCACTGTCAGTTGGGGGGAGCTGGGAGAGGGGAGGCAATGTGGCTCTGGTGGTGGGGGAGGGCAGGGCGGATGGGGCAGTGGGAGTGGAGAGAATATATTCTCTCCTGCTAATTATTTTCCCTGAGGACTTAGCCAATGCAGAACCATCTATTATCGTGGGAGCGCTCTATGGTGGTTCTGCCTGTGATGAATGCTAAGTGGAAACAAGCAAGAAAAATTAACAGGCGGCTGCTTCTGTCCACCTAATTAAAATGCATATCCAAATGCATAATTCCTTATGTTTCCCCATGCACACACTCCCCTTCCGATCCCAATTCTATGGAGGAGAAAAAACACTTTCCCCCAATCATTTCTCTTGATTATATTTTCATCAAGGAAGGACTGGAGGGTTTCCCTTAGAATAGAGAAGGGCCTGTTCTTCTCACACTTCGAAATTGCTGGGTTTCGACTGAGATTGGGCCTGAAAATTCTGAGCTTTGTTTTTTTTTCCGCTTAAAATTAAAAAAAAAAAAAACCTATCTAATTGCAGAAAAAAAGGGAAAAGGAAATAAGTAAAAAAAGAGAGAAAAAGAAAAAGTTCCCACTAGTTTTAGTTTTTAGTTTGGTGCTGAAAGTCTGGCTTGGATCGGCAGTGAGAATTCTGAAGGTCTTTTCTCTCTCCTCTTCCCCTCCGTTCTTTTCTTTGACTTTGTACTGCCTCTCCCAGTCCCCCTAACAAACATAACTCAAGCTTTGTGGAGAGATTTTAGAAGAGTGAGACACGTATAGCTCCCTTTGCAGATCAAGCGGAGAGAAAAAAACCAAAACCTCTGCATTTGGGGGCCGCACCAGCAGTGCGGACATCACGATCCTAAGCATGATTGGAATCAAACAAACAATACCCCTTCATTTCTCTCTCCTGGCTCTTCATTTACCCCGCCGATCATTTTCTCTCTCTGCGAAGAACAACTTTATTCAGTGGTCATGAAATATTTAATAAAACATGAAACTTAAGTCACTGTGTTCAGTGTGCATTCACCGCCGGCTCCGTGGCAGGCCCCCTCCCCCTTGAAGCCCCCTGACTGCCCTCCACAGCAGCCCCAGCTGTTGATTTATCAGGGCTGGCCGGCTCAGCAGTGCATGGAGATTGCTTTTAATTAACTCTCTTCATTTTTCCCAATCTTCAGGGAGCAGCAGCGCTTTAATTATTTTAATATTTTATCTGGATTTATACCCGCCTTATTTGTTGTTGTTTGACTTCCACATTTGTTCTTCCTAAATCGCTTCCAGACTGATATATTTATTTGCCCCTTTCCCCCTACCCCTAAGACCTTTCAAGAGAAGGGACGGTGGGTTTCAAAGAAGGCAGTCTTCCCAAGCTTTCCACCGTCTGTCTGCGCAGGGAAAGGTGCCCAGTTGTTGGCCTGAGTGATGGTTTGGACTGGAAACTTTGGTTTAGGAAATCAGTCTCACCTGACTCTTGGCCAGGGGAGTTTCTGAGCTGTTCATTAAAAAAAAAAAAAAAAAATTGGTTTTCTGCCTCACAGTTTTGTGCTTGCTGCCTCTGTAAGAGTGAGAGAGTGGGTCCCTGGTTTCACTGTTCCTTGTAGTTTGAGGCCACATCCTGCCCACTCCAACCTTATGTAGTTCAGTGGGAGGGAAGTGACCACAAGGCAGGGCTGGATGCGGGTTCAAGCCACTTTATGTGTCTTTAGGTATGGTTGGGGTCTGTTCAGCACCTGCTGGGAAGAATAATGGCAGGTATGGTCTGAAAGGAAGCCAAGAGGTGCCAGTTCTCTACCCGAGGCTGCCTTCTCCTTCAGCCCTTGGTTCCCCTTCTCATGCCCACTCCCCAGAGGTGGGAAAACACACAACCATCAGAACCCTTCCCAGCTTACTTTTGGCTGCAAAGTCTGTTCCTTCCCCCCAATAGCCCCAGAGAGCCTGGAAGACACTCACATGGGGGCTAGTTTTCGGAACTAGCTTGTCCAAAAAATGTCCCTTTTGGCATCTCGGTTTGGCAGTGTCTTTAGGGTTACCTGTTGCTAGACAACTGACAACAAAAGTTTGTGGTAGAATTGCTCCAGGTGACGTGGTGTCCACACTTAGGGAGTTCGATTTGCAATACCGGCTCTGGGAGCAGGAAGCTGAGATCTTCTTCCACGGGCCTTTATGGAAAGAGGTCCTGGTTTTCAAAGTCCAGCCCAGAGCCTGGCATGCAGTCAGTATACACAGATGTCTATTTTGGTGATGCAGATGGTGGTTCCTTCCCATTTTCTTGGACTAGGATGCCCTTCTCATCTGTTAGCTCTGTCAGTTCTGAAAACCTACTATGTTGGGGCCTAAGCTGTATGTAGGACACAGGGGAAATAATGGCTTCTACTCCATAGTCGTCTAGTGTTCAGGCTACTCAGTGTCCTGGGTGTTTCTTTACTTTTTCTTGGCAATCAGAATCGTATGAAGGGTGTGGATTAATTTCCCAGAAAAAAAAAACTTGTAGCTGTGAACATCCACATGGCTTCGTGGGATTTGAAGACCTCCAAGGGCCCATGTGCTCCAGGGCAGAAACCTCAGCTGAGAGATGTGAGTGAACTCATTAGTCTGAAGGGCTTGGTATCCCTGCTCAGAGAGAGCTCCCCTCGTATCCACATGTGGCATCCCACCAGACTGCCAGTGGCTCCTCGAGGCCGTACCTAGATGTGCTTGGTGCATATCTGCCTGCTCACCTTCCAGACAGTTTATGTGGGTCCTCTCCCTGGTGAAGGCCTTGAAGACCTCAGGTAGAACTGGCCCACACCTACCAGGAAGTCCCTGGCATGCTCCTCTCTCCACCACTGAAGTACTTGGCTGTGGGCAGGATGTGAGGCCCTGGAAGGCAGGGAAGTGGCCACCTGTAGCTTTCTATCTCAGTGCCTAGTCTGGGGGGCATTCAGCAAACTTGGGGAATAGAATAACTGAGTGGATGAACCCAGGGAATAGGCACCTTGCTCTGCCACTGAAACTTGCTTCTAGCCCTTTAGTGTTAATATGTTCTCTTTCTCTCCCTTGAGCAGCCAGAGTTTGGAAAAGGAAGCAGAATTACTCTGCAAAGATCTTTCAATTTTAGGAGTCAGGAAACAGACCAGGCTTGGTCCTACTGCACATAGGATGTGCAGTTGTGATGTGTGGCGGCCTCACTCTTTCCAGCCCGTCTCTTCCTCACTTTACCCTGTAGATCTAAAAAGCTTTGCTTTTCCCCTTTGGTCTTGGAAAGTAAAGACAAACTTTTTGCTTTGCTTTCATTCATGACCTCTACCTTGTGACTAGCCACAGATAATAATACAACCACATTCTTTGGACCACCTACTATGTGCTCGGCAGTGTGTGGGATTGCCTTTAGCCTTATTTATACCAGATGACTTTTTTTGATTTTTAAGATAGAGAAGACTAGAAGATGCAGATGCTGTAAAGGTTTAGCCCAAAGTTGGGCTCTGGTGAGCGTTTATTTCCTGTTCGGTCCAGCTTTGGCCATAGCTGTAGCCCAGTCACTGTTTTCAGGTACATCTTTCAGGAAGTGCTTTCTGTATCCTTTCAGGGTACGTATGCCTAGATGGGCGATGACTTTCTATGATTCAGTGTCCCAACCAAGTACAACGCAGATAACTTCATCTGACAATGAAACAAAAAGGAGGCCCTGGGAATTACGTAAGGGCCTTGATCCCTCATACTGGGAGACATATAGATATTAATCTATCATTCTATTTGAACTTTTGTATATAATCTCTTAGCTTTTCCACCCTGCAAATAGTACTGAGTTGGGTGCCATTCAAAGAAGGTACCACCATGGAGAGGCCTGACAGAGGGAGATGAAGAGCCAAGGTGGAAACAGGCTCTAGAGTCAAGTTTTAGTTTGGATCCTGGTCTGGTGGACCTCCTTCAATGTGGAGAGCCAGAGAAAATGCTGACAATGTGCAAACTATAGGCTATAGGAGCAGAATCATACAAAAATGTCAACTCAGAAAGGTCATGTTGTACCAACACCTAATCCCAAAAGAAACTGTCCCACCCCGTTCAGTAGAGGGTGACAATGGGGCTGTCCAGTTCCTCGTGCTCATTTGCTTTCTGGGCCAGTAGTATAACAACCATCCCAGTATAACTTATACAGGTACTTACACATATTCTGTCCTCATTTTTATCTAATCACACATATCTCTGGGGATGGTAAACAGGGTACGACCACTTGATTATGCACATCAGTTATGTACAAGGTAGGGGAGATGAATACTAACCTATAGGTATTTGTGAAATTTAGAAAATTCCCATAGTTCCCTGGTCCAGAGCACAGCAGGAGGCATTATTTGCCATCCCAGGGGCCAGGGATTCCAGCTAGTACTGGGGACAGATTGGAGGCTGGCTGGTTTGTGAGTCTGCATTTCGGAACTTTCTGAGACCTAGCTAGCTCTTGCTACCTTTGGGACCATGGGACTCTTGTTTTATTATTTTATGATCTGCTGAAGTGAGAGGGCCCAGTGATGTCAGTTGCTCTTCTGGAGATCACTTGTTCTCATCCCTTACCTGCCTGGAACGAGTTCTTTTTCCTGAGAATACAGAACAAAAGAAGCTCTGATCGGTGGGACAACCTGTAGTATTGCCCAGTGTTGTCCCAAGTGTCTGTCTCTTTTGCTGTCCAGACTAACTGGTCTGTGCAACATCAAAGCTTAGTCTAAAACATCTCCACTTTTCTCCAATACCCAGGGCCAGCAGCCTTGGGCAGCCCAGGCCCCTGTCATCTCTCCTTCAGGCCCTTCTGCAGCTTTTCATATCCTGAAGAAGAAAATCTCCCCCTGGTAACCTTATTATTTTTCTTTTTCTGCTTCTTATTTCATTTCTTGACTCAGAGCTAAGCTACCTCAAGGCCCCCTGAGCCCTGGATGGAGGAATAATCCATTTAATGCTTAATATCAAGTTTTGCCCCTCCCATCTAGGTCTCCTTCTGACCCTTTGTCCCCTTTATCTGTTACCTATTTACTTTTTTTCCCTTTCCCGCATGAGTAGCCCCTTGATGAAAGAGCACTGGAGGGGCACCAAAGGGAAGGAAGAGTATTCTGGCTTTGTCCCAAGGAGGGGACATGAGCATGGGAATGGGGAAAGGGAAGTAGGAAAAGGATGGTGGGTATATCCAGCAAAGGCTGTGTCCACGCGAGAAGCAATGGGACACGTGAGGTCCATGGTGGTGAATAGCTGTGCTAATTGATTGGTCCAGGCCACAAGGGGGTCTTGCAGTCAGAAGAGAGAAATTGGGTCCTGTGGTTGGGATGTCAGAGAAGGCTTCAGGGAGGGGCTGAGTATAGAACAGTGGGGTCAGGTTAGGCTCAGTGAAGAGCAAGGCTGGGGAATTTCAGGCATGAAAGGAAAGTGAACAAAGACTTGGAAAGCATTTGAATGATTCCTTAGAGCTCCAGGAGCCAACCCCTGGGCTGTAGACAGGCACAAAGGCCTGTGGCTCCTTAGGAACCAGCTGCACAGAAGGAGGTGAGCGGCAGATGAGCCAGAGAGCAAAGTTTCATCTGCACATACAGCCGCTCATTGCTGAGCTCCACCTGCCATCAGATCTGGGGTGGCATAAGGTTCTCACAGGAGCAGGAACCCCACTCTAAACTGTGCATGTGAGGGAGCTAGGTTATGTGCTTCTTAAGAGGACCTGGTGCCTGATCTGAGATGGTGATGCTGGAGCTGGGAAACGGCTGAAAATACAAAATGGGACCATCTAGTTGCGGGAAAACAAGCTCATGGCTCCCGTGGATTCTGCATTATGGTGAGTTGTATAATTATTTCCCTAAATATTATAATGTAATAATAATAGAAATAAAGTGTAAAATGAATGTAATGAGCTAGAAACATCCTGAAACACCCCCCACCTCTGGTCTGTGGAAACACTGTCTTCTGTGCAAGCAGTCCCTGGTGCCAAAAAGGTTGGGGACTGCTGCCTTAGAGCATCCCCTTCCTTTCTGGGGTGAGTAAGGCCAGATGGGGAGGAATTGTCCATCTCCAGTCCCTCCCCTGGAGGTTAGGAATCCTGCCCTAAGTGGTTGGACTGAATCTGGGCCTTGGTTTCCTTAGGGGCCTGAACTGGTTGAGCCACCCATTCTGTCGGCTACAGGGCAGTCCCGTCCAGCTGGATGCAGGGATTTGCTCAGTAGGGCAGTCTCTTTCCTTTTCTATGCCGGAGTCACTATCCCTTTTCTTTACCAACAACAACAATGGTAACCTGTGAATGGTGTAAATAAAATATACAAATCCAATCCAGACAGGAAAACATAAATGTTGACCCATGTAGCTTAAAGCGGGGTGCCCTGAGTTTCTTGATCCAAAAGGGGGAGGATGAGGCGGCAGGTCTGTGAGACAGTGTGTGTCCTCTGGGGTCACTGAAGTGGTTTGTTCTGAAGGTAGTGCTTCCCCATTCCCACCCAGCCACCCCTGTTACCGGGTCAGCCAGCCATCTGCATGCCGGCCACTCCTTCCTACAGGAAGTCCCTGAGCCTAGGGAGCTAGCTTTTAGGGGAAGACTAGATGTCACACAAGTCCTTGGGGTTCCTCGGAGCCTTGCACTCTTTGTAAGCTCAGACTCTCCATCCTGGGGGAGCAGGTAAGTGGTGAGCAATTACCGTGTGACCCGTGGCTTGGGAGCATGCCCTAGAGCAGTGGCCCTCAACCATCCTAATGCCGCAACCCTTTAATACAGTTCCTGTGGGTCATGACCCATGGGTTGAGAACCACTGCTCTAGAGGCAGATTCTGGGTTCAAGTCCAAGCTCCATAACCTTGGGTAGGATTCCTAACCTCCATACCTCCATTTCCTCATCTGTAAAGTGGGAATAATAGTGTCTGTCTTTATAAGGTTGTTGGAAGAATTAGATAAGTTAATGTATATTAAGCACTTGGAAGTGTTAGTATATATTACCTTCTTAATAGATGTTTGCAGTGACCCTGTTTTTCCATCTGTAAAGTGGAGAGACACACTAGCTGGTTCTCCCAACCCCAATGTTGGCATCTTTAGGAAAATGAGATAATAATTAGGAGAAGCTCTGCTTTTCTTAGAAGGAGGAAGTTTTGGGTGTTATTTTTTGTTTTTGAGACAGAATCTCTCTATGTCACCCTCAGTAGAGTGCCATGGCATCACAGCTCACAGCAACTTCAAACTCTTGGGCTTAAGTGATTCTCTTGCCTCAGTCTCCCAAATACCTGGGACTATAGATGCCCGCCACAACACCCAGCTATTTTTTTGTTGTTGTTGTTGTTTTCACAGTTGTCATTGTTGTTTAGCAGGCCTGGGCTGGGTTTGAACCCACCAGCTCTGGATCATGTGGCCAGCGCCCTAGCCGCTGAGCTATGGGCGCCAAGCCTATCATTATAAATTTTTTACCCTTAGAACAAAATGTGCTAGGAGAGGCTTTGAGAAAGATTTATCTATGGGATGCTTTGTCCAGGAGCTCAGATTATGGCATAGTATTTAACTGATGCTGATATCAGGTCCTTCTGAGAAAGAACAAGAATTTCACGGATGCGGAAACAACACATAGAGGCGAAGTGACTGAAACATGATTGAACTCCTGGCTGGATTCCATCTACGATCACCTCCTCTGAGGGGGAGGAGAAGTCTTCTTGCCTGGATGAGCTCTGCCCTTTGCACAGTAGAAAAGGGTTTGAAAGTCTTTCAGACCAAAGGGGTTGAGAGCTGGTCTGTGTGTTTGTCTTCCTAGATGGCCCAACTTGCTGTTTTGGGGGTGGTAGTTTACGGGGCCAGGGCATCTTGCTCATTTGAAACTCTCCTGGGCGTGTGTGTGTGTGTGTTTCCAGCACATGCTTTTGGTAGGCAGGGATCTGTGCCTGACAAGCTGGCATTCCAAACTCCAGATCTTCCAAACACCAGACCCCTGTGTTATTTTTAACTGTCCAAAGTTTTTTCCACGTGGTGTAACTGATGGGACTAACGGGGCTGAGTTAGAGAAGCTAAACTTCAGCTTGTTTTGCATCCCTTGAATGGGCATGTGTCTGATAACCAAGCTGAAAAACACATGTTTTTTTGAGTTGACTGTTCTAAATCTTCCTTCCCACCTTAAATTAACTGCCTCTCATCTCTAGGAGAAAAGAAGCAGCCGTGAAGATAACCTGAGCAGGCCGGCTGTGGCTCAAGATAGGAGGGAGAAAGATTGTTTCTGCTCGTGACCTTCCCTTCCCCACCCCTCTCTCTGAGTCCTGATAGTGAGGGACAAAGCTACGTGTTCAGGGAGATAACATGAGATGGGAATTGAGGAGGTTAGCACTCTCTCTCTGGGTCTTTGTTTTCAGCCTCCACATTTCCCAAGAGGCAAATCACTTTCTCATTGTCCTTCAGAGATAGTCTTGCACAGATGCTCTCTCTCTCTCTTTTTTAAAGACAGAGTAGAGTGCTGTGGCATCATTGCTCACAGCAACCTCAAACTCTTCGCTCAAATGATCCTTCTGTCTCAGCCTCCCAAGTAGCTGGGACTACAAGTGCCCACCACAACGCCAGTCTAGTTTTTCTATTTTTAGTAGAGATGGGGTCTTGCTCTTGCTCAGGCTGGTCTCAAACGCCTGAGCTCGAAATCCACCTGCCTTGACCTCTCAGAGTGATAGGATTACAGGCAAGAGCCACGGTGCCCAGCCCGTAGAGGTGCTCTAATTTAAGACAGCGGGGGATTTTGTAGTATCTATCGACAGCCTCCTTTGTGAAAATTGAGAAGATTTTCAGTTGCCTGTGTCTAGGAGAAAGCGTACCGTCTCTCACTGGCCTGTTGTTTGCATCATGACTCTCTTCAGCTAGTGTCTCAGATTTCTTCTTTATCCACCTGACTCCCTTGACCACAGTGCACCATTGATGCTATATTAGATGAGCATGTACGATGTTCCAGCTACTGTGGCCCGGGGTACACAATGACAAACAAAACCATGAAGACCCTATCATCATGGAACTTGTAGATGTTAATCACATAATTACACAAATACATAAATTAAAGTGGGATCTGTGTTGGGTTGAAAATTCAGGGGACTATAAGAGAATATAGCAGGGGGAACTGTTCTGGTCTAGTATATTGAGGGAAAGTTTCCATGAAGAGGAAACATTTCATTCCAGGCAGAGGAAACAGCGTAAGCAAAGGTCCTGTGGTATGTTGGAGGAAGGTCGTCATGGCTAGAGCAGTAGAGGAGGGTAAGTACAGTAGAGAAGTCAGACTGCATAGGAACTTGCCTGATAATTTTAAGCATTGTGTACTTTATATCTTAAGAGCAGTGAGCAGCTGTGGAAGGGTTTAAGTTAGAAAGTGACTTGATCCAATTCACATTCTAAAAATCTCCCCATCCCCCCTCAAATTACAAGGAAATGAAGTGATGGAACTTGGGAAGGTCAGAGTGAGTGGGTTCTGGGGAGGCTTTTCTGGGTATAGTTGAGAAAATAAAAATGAGATGTGAGTGTATGCAGGAAAGACAAGGTCTAGGCTGGAGAAGGCTTTGACAGTGGAGGTTGCTCCTGACTGCTTCCTTTCTTCCTGTCATTCCCAGCCTCGCCTGGTAGTTTAAATAAACTGACACCCACTTCCCCCTCACTGGAAGTTTTCGATGCTGTGGATAAATTTACTTTCCTGACAAGTAGAGTAGAGCAGTTGCAGTTTGCCTCCCTCTGCTGCCCCTGTCCTTTGGGTTTCGGTCTGAGAACCTCTACACAAGGGGCGCCTGTGTGACTAATGGACTGACTGGTTCCTAGGCCTCCCCCTGGAGACACTGAATCAAAATTTCTGGGTGGGGCCATGCCATCTGGTCCTTATGCCCTGGGAAGTTTGAGCACCCTGTTCTTCCCAGCCCTGTAAATGCAATAGTGAGTGTAAGATGCTCTAAGTGTGTGTGGGATTCTAGGGACACCAAGTGCTTCTGAAGCACAGGTGGGCTCCTTTAGGCCTCCCAGTGATGCTGTAGAGGAGACTGAGGCTCTGGAACTTGGGGATCCTTGTGGACAAAGTTACAGAGTGATGGAGGTGGCAGGAGGAGGCAGATGTCTGACTCTCAAGTACTCCACTTCGCCCTTCTTTTTTCACACCTCTTTCCTCCGGTGTGCAAGGGTAAAACATTGAATTCTTGCAATTTCCAAATGTAGTTGTGTTTTTTTTTTTAAGCTGCATCTTTCAGGGGGCTATGAGCTTCATCTGGAAAGTGGATATCCAGTTAGTACATGAAAGGGTGGAATCAGGTGGGTTTGTTGTGGTTACTTCATACCTTCTTTGTTGGAGATATCACACCTACTCACACACCAAAGTAGACAGAATGGAGTCTACCACCCAACTTCAGTAGTCATGGAGGCCAGGCGTCTCTTCAGTTTTTCAGACTTCGCCCTGTGACACTCTGTTTTTATGCTTACTGAATGAAATGCCTGTGAGGAGGATGGGCAGAGGGAATAGAAGATTTCAAGGTACCCCTGCCAGCTGCCTTTTGACTCATCTGTCACTCAACAAGACAGCTCCTAGACCGAGCTAGAGATAGGTCTGCTGGGTCTAAGAGATACCCTAGAGACCACTGGTGGTCTCCCTTACTGTCTAGACATGACACCAGGGGCCTGGAAAGGTCTGAATAGTCCTCACACAGCTGATCAGAAGTGGAGCCAGGCCTGGGCCCAGGTCCTCCATGGAGTGCAGCCCTGTCTCCCTTACGTATCCCAGAGGCTCTCCATGTTTTCTGCTCTGGTATTTTCCAGCATGAAGTGGCAGGAGACAGAACTCCTATAAAAAGCTGTCCAGAGCTCTGGTGGTTGAAATACCAGTATTTGGCCACCTAGGCCTCTGCTTCCTCCTTGGGGAAAGACCCTTAGCCTGAAGGTCTCATGGTCAGGCTTATGAAATGAGGAGCAGTGGAGGTGAGCTGGCGCCATGCTCAGCTTCCCTGAGCTTTGCCTGCCCCGAGAGTCTGGAGGCTCTAAGGCAAAGTATGACACGACAGTGGTTCAGGCAATGAGTGCCACAGAACTTCAGGGGAGTAGGAAATCAATTTCATTGGCCAACTTCATGGAGGAGGCAAGGGCTCAGGGGGCCTTGATCGATGGACAGAAGTTAGGTAGCTGATGAGAGGAAACCAATCTCTCAGCACAGCACATCGACCAGAAGTTACTTAGCACACCCTGACGCAGAAGGCTCTGTACCTCACACCAAGGAGGAGAGGATATAATTTCTGTTCTTCAGGAACTTTCTTCTGGGGGACAAGACATACGTTGAATGCTAATATAAGTTGAAGACTATAAGGCTGTAAAATGTAAGTTGACTTTGAAGGTCAGCCCAAGGAGAAGTGCAATGGAAACCAAGAGATGACTCATAAAGCAGAGCATAGGAACAGCCTTAATGGTCTTGTATCCACCGTCTCCTGTGTGTGTGGCCATGTGCCGGCTGCTGCGATCACTGCATCATTACACAGCAGCCCTTCTAAGTAATAATCAAACTCATTCTAGCTACTGGACTGGCACTTGAGCACCTATACTTTGCTGGGCAGCCCTGTGCTATGTGCTTTATACACATTAGCTCATTGAATCCTAACAACTCTGTGAAGCAGGTAAAATTAACTTTATAGATAAGAAAATTTCAGGCCAGCACGGTGGCTCATGCCTATAATCCCAGCACTCTGGGAGGCCGAGGTGGGTGGATTGCCTGAGCTCACAGGTTCGAGACTAGCCTGAGCAAGAGAGAGACCCTGTCTCTAAAAAATAGGCAGGCGTTGTGGTGGGAGGCTGTAGTCCATCTACTCGAGAGGCTGAGACAAGAGAACCACTTGAGCCCAAGAGTTTGAGGTTGCTGTGAGCTATGACCCCATGGCACTCCAGCAAGGGTGACAAAGTGAAACAAAAAAAAAAAGAAAAAATTCCAAAGAGTTTAAGCAGTTTGTCCAAGACCCTATGGCTGGTAGAGATGGAGCTGAGGGATGTGTGGACATGGGTCTGTCCATCCAAATGAACTTGGGTTCAAAAAGGAACTGGGAGAACATGAAGCCACTCTGGGTTGCTGAGAGAAGGCTGGACAGGTAATGAAGGGCCTGGTTAAAAACACCTGTGTGAAAGTTTGGTGCTGACCCTGCAGGTGCTGGGGACTTATTTGAGGTGTGGCAGGGTCCATGCTGAGGGTGATTAATTTGCAGGTTGGCTTGAGTGGGGAGGCTGTGGCAGGAAAACAGTCTGAAGTGACTGGGGTGTTTAGGAAAGCGGGTGGCTGTGGGCAGGGAAGGTGCCTGGTCAAATAAAGTAATGAAATCCTCATAGCACATCAAACTTAATTAAAATCAAATAAACACTCTGGCAAACCCATCTCATACCAAATGGGGACAGAGCTTCCAAATCACTGCTGGGGCATCAGTGCTGGTTTCATTCTAGCTGCAGGGACACAGAGCTCCGTCAGTATGTGATACATAGAACAGGCATAAACTCTGCATTGATTGTCTCCCTTACACAGTTACGGTTTCAGCCCTTGGTGAGGTCCTCAGTGCCCTATCGTAATCTCTCTTCACCCTTTCCATTTCTTCTCTATGGCAGGGTATGTTACAATATTTTTCTGTTCACCCAGAAGCCCGTTCTACCTCCTTGCTCTCAACAGGTGATTTCACCCGAGACTTGGTCAAGAAAATTGAAGCCATGGAGTAGGGCTCCCTTGTGATCCCTGCCCTCTGCCTCATCATGATAAAAGCCACCTCTTCCCAATCATCTTCCTTGCCCACCCCATCTGATATTGTTCCTGCTTCCCAGCCCCATGACCCTGTTTTATTTTCCTCACAGCGCATGCAATATCAGAAGTTATCTTTATGTATTTGTTCACCTGTCCGCCTCTCCTTGTGGAATGTGAGTTCTGGGAGAGCATCGGCCTTGCCTGTCTTGGGTGCTGCAGCATCCGTAGTCCCTAGTACGTGCCTGGGACGTGGTATAGGCTGAGAAAGAGGAATGAATGAGTGAATTCCCACAGCTACACCATAGTGGTCACATGTACCAGTATTCTTGCTGTGGAGAAAAGTAAGTGGGATATGTGTGTGGTTTGCCCCTTTTAGAGGGTGTTCAGAGATGGCTTCAGGGAGAAGGTGATCACTGAGCAGAGCCCTGAGTATTTGGGGGAGAAGCATTCCAAGCTGAGGGAGCAGCTGATGCCCTGTTCCAAGGCCCCAGGCTGGGCGTGAGCTCTTGGGTTCGGCAGGGTGCAAAGGAAGGCAGGACTGGGTCTATTTGGAGGGATGGGGCGGGGGACTAACTCCCCAGCCCCACATTGAAAATCAATCCAGCCTCCCGTTCCACCACCTCTCCACTGACTCCGAGCTTGAATTGCACCCCACCATTTGGGCCTTTGCTTCCCTGACACCCATGCCTGCCCCTGCTTGATGAACTCTTCCAGGTTTTGCTCATCCTTCACAGCCTGAGACTTCTCCATACAGAACCAGCTGTCCCCTCTGCAGGTCCCCACGCGCTCAGTTCCTACTAAAGGAGCACGTGCACCGCGCAGGTCACTCCCACCTGTGAGAGCTCCCCGAGAGAAGGAGTTGAGTCTTGGCTATCTCCAGTCAGCTGGGCACACAATAGGTGGTTCAAGGAACATTCAAAGCAAATTCCATGGAAAAACAACTCATTTTGTTACCAGATCACTCTGTGTAGGCACGTGGGCAGGCACACATGCCCTTTCTCTACACATCACTTTTTTTTTTTTTAAGAGTTCTGCAGTTCCCAGTGAAAGCAACAGGGTCATGAAATTAATTTGTCACCCTGGTGCCAGCTTCACTCAGCTGACTCATGGCCTGAGCAGGAGTTTTTAAACATGTGTTTCTCATCTATGTGCTAATTTCTCTCCCTTTCTCAGTAATCTTCTTTTCCCCTCACACTTGTGGGTGGTAACTGCCTTCAGATGGGCGGCACCTACACCTCCCCCTCTGTCCACTGAGCAGATGGTTTCCAGCTTTGGGCCTGGGTGGAGAGGAGGTGGCCCCTGACTTGGGAAGGGTGAAATGGAGCAAAAATGAAAAGAAATTTTCCTTTCCTCTGGAAATTTATTAGGATTTACTTGTTTGCTTGAGGAAGGCCTAAGGGGGGAGGGGAGAGGGGTATAAACGAACTGAATCATATATCTTTAAGGGGATTCTGTAATTTTCTCTCCCTGATAGGGATAGAAGAATATATCCTGGGATTAATTTATTAATCAACAAACATTTATTGAGTATCCAGCACTATTCTGGGTACTAGACTCAGGGCAGTGAGCAAGGGCAAAATCCTTGCCTTCATGAAGCTTATAGTCTAGGGGGGTACCCAGGTGCTGGTGGTTAAATAAGTGGGACGGTGTTGGATCTACAGAGGTAACCAAAGCAGGGAGTCTGGACAGGGTGTACTAGGGAGGGAATCACTGAAAAGTGACATTTGAGGGTCATCTGGGAGAAGAGGATTCAAGGCAGAGGCAACAGCACGTGCAAAGGTCCTGAGGTTGACACATTGCCGATGTTTTGAAGAATGACAAGGAGGCCAGTGTGGTTGGAGCAGACTGATAGAGAAGGGTGGAGTACTAGAACTTTGGCTTCTCTCTGAATTTGGGAACCCACTGGAGGGTTTTCACAGCATTACCCTGAATGCTGATTTGGATGTAGATGGAGGAGGCAGGGCCCTGGATCAGGGTGGTAATTGCAAAGGTGGTAAGAAGTGGCTGGATTTAGAATACAACTTGAAGGTAGGGATGACAGTTATTTTATTTTATTTTAAGACAGAGTCTCATTATGTCACCCTGGGTAGAGTGCTGTGGTGTCACAGCTCATAGCAACCTCAAATTCTTGGGTTGAAGTGATTCTCTTACCTCAGCCTCCCAAGTAGCTGGGACTACAGGTGCCCACCACAACACCTGGCTATCTTTTTTATTGTTGTAGTTGTCGTTTTTTAGCAGGCCTGAGCGAGTTCACACTATCAGCCCTGGTGTATGTGGCTGGCCCCCTAAGCACTGAGCTACAGGTGCTGAGCCAAGATGACAGTATTTTAGAAGGGATTGCAAGTGGGATGTAACAACTGAAAGGCATCAGGACGACCCTACAATGTTTGGCCTGAACAAATGGAAGATGTGATGGTGGATTGCTGAGATGGTGAGGGTGGTGGGGGCAGCAGCTTTGGACTTGCAATGCTTGATATGCCAATTGGACTTCCACGTGGAAATGTCCAATAGCAGGTGTGTTGTTGGGAGCACCCAGGGGGTTCTGGGCATTGTCCAGTTGGTCTTCTTGAGACCTGGATGCAAATTGGTTCCATAATGCTGGGCATGTGGCCTTGAGTTTTAATTAAAAAAAAATTTTTTTTAAAAGCATACTGGGATTCAATCCAGGAATGGTTTACTAGCACCAACTATATGTGAGACTTTGTGCTAGGTGCTAAGAGTATATCACAAAACTAAGATTGAAATGGTTTGCCCTCTTAGGGCCTATAATTGGTGGGCAAAAGTGCAAAAAACATCCTTTTTTTTTTGAAACAGAGTTTTACTTTGTCACCCCTGGTAGAGTACTGTATCGTCATAGCTCACAGCAACCTCAAACTCTTGGGCTCAAGTGATTCTCTTGCCTCAGCCTCCCAAGTAGCTGGGACTACAGGCGCCTGCCACAACGCCTGGGTATTTTTAGAGATGGGAGTCTTGCTCTTGCTCAGGCTGGTTTCAAATGAGCTTAGGCAATCCACCAGCCTTGACCTCCCAAGTGCTAGGATTTCAGGTGTGAGCCACTGCACCTGGCCAAAACATACTTTTTTTTTGCAGTTTTTGGGTGGGGCTGGGTTTGAGCCCGCCACCTCTGGCATATGGGGCAGGCGCCCTACTCCTTTGAGCCACAGGCGCCACCCCACACATACTTTTTTTTTATTAGGTAAACCCACAACTAATATATAGGACAGATGCTATGTTTTGATGAATAAATCAAATCCTTTACTTAGAATACTCTATTTGTGTTATTGTGATAAAGCAAGAATATATTTGAAAATGTGACTTTTCCAAATTGTGTGGTTTTTTTGGGCCATGAAAGGTGATTTGGAATCCCCTTGTGTACTGAGTTCAGGCTTTATCAGGATCAACCAAACAAGGTTAAACATTTTCCCATAATCAAGCATTCTGATAGGAGATCACTGGTTATATTTTCTTCTTCTTCTTTTTTTTTTTTTATTTCTTACAGCATAACTATGTACATTAATGCAATCATGGAGTACAGTATGCTGTTTTCTTTTTCTTTTTTGAGACGGAGCCTCAAGCTATCCCCTTGGGTAGAGTGCCATGGCATCACAGCTCATAGCAACCTCCAACTCCTGGGCTCAAGCGAGTCTCCTGCCTCAGCCTCCCAAGTAGCTGGGAC
>NW_003852591.1:2375988-2383948 GCF_000181295.1 Otolemur garnettii | reverse complement strand
ATTTTCAACGTTATGTAAGTTATCCCTGGTAGAGAAGTATTGTCTTTAAAAACTGCTACGATCAGATGTGCTAATAAAATTACCTAATTTATTCTCACAAATGCGTGAGAAGTATGTAACTCAACACATGCAGAGAGAAGAGGCACCACTTAAGGAGAGCCGGGGGGTTGAAATAGTGGTGAGTACATATAACACTAGGTAAATAAACGAAGTAAGGCATTATTTGCAGGGAATACAAATTGTCCAGGGGAGGAAATACAACCACAGAATGCTCCATTGCTCAGCTCTGAATGGAGTTCACAAAATCACAGTAGTAAAAGTAGTCGTCATTGAGAAAATAAAAATACTATATATACACATGTATATATATATACATACACGGGGGTGGGGGGGGAGAAAGGAAAGAGGGTCGATGGATGATAAATAGATAATAGGTATCAAGAGAAAGCATAGTTAAAAGAAGGGTAAGTCTTTTACTGGGAAGATGATAAAATCTAAAAGTGAAAAGTCAAGAAATAACAAAACATGTTATTTAGAGATGTGTAGGTGAATATCAGAATCAGCAATTAAAAGAAGCTGCAGTGGACCACTATTTTGTATCACAAGCCTTATAACATGAACTTTAAAATGTTAATAAAAATAGAGATGAAATTCAAGCAAAGAAAAATAAGTGGGTGAGAGCTCCGGCCAGTGTGGCAGCAAAGGTTATAAAACCTCTGATATGAATCTGGCCCCTGGGCAGCCTGGAGCTGTGAGGCCTGGGTGTCCCCTGCCTCCGTCTGCTTAGTGGTGGGCTTACATTGTTTCTGTCTTTGTGTCCCGTGAAATGGGGACCGGATTGGGGAGGGTAGTTGGGTGGTAGTCTAGCTCATGGCACCAGATTATGTCTTGCGTGTTGAAATCCCTTTGGGGTTGAACCAGATCCCAGGTGATTCAGGGATGTCTTGGAGGATAAACCCCCCCAGCCCTAAATCTTGGAGGGATGGGGAGGCGGCATTTACTGTTGCTCCTTCTGTAGCATGAAAATGCTGTGAAAGTGGCAATTTTGTCTTGTTCACCACCAGACCCCCAGCATCTGGCTCAGTGCCTGCCATAAACCAGGTGAATGGCAAGTATTTATGGAGGGAATGAGAGAAATGCGTCCCCCGCTTCCACCCCCCAACAGCTGTTCTGCCTCTAGAGCAAACAGAGCCTGACGGCAGCTGACTTTGAGTGGAGGCGTGTGGGAGAGTTGCTCCGGTCCATACCCTTCACCCCCTGGGCAAGGGTAAGGTTGAAGAGGGACTGCCTGGGCCCTGAAATGTACCAATGCACTTGTGTGATTCTGGAGGGTTTGGGGGGATGGTGTGGGAGTGGGAGGAAGCTGCAGAGAACAAATGACGTTAAACTGTGATAGTCAAGAGACCAGAGGAAGCAAGGGAGGTGAAAAATGCAGGTAATAAGGCTGCCTGCTGGGTGCTGTGCTTCCCTCTGGGGAAATACTACTTCCCTGTTGGCCTTGAAAAGGGTTCCTTTTTTATTGTACAGTGTGGAAATTTCAAACATACACAGTATCATGGACCTTTATATCTCCATCACCCAGCTTTAGCAATTAGCGACTCAGAGCCAGTCTCGTCTCACTTACAGCTTCCACTTTCTGAAATCTCAGATAGCATTTTTTTCTTTTGAGACAGAGTCTCACTATGTTGCCCTCGGTAGAGTGCTACGGTGTCACAGCTCACAGCAACCTCAAACTCCTGGGCCCAGGTGATTCTCTTGCCTCAGCCTCCCAAGTAGCTGGGACTACATGTACCTGCCACAACACCTGGCTATTTTTTTTTTTTGGTTTCAGTTGTCATTGTTGTTTAGTAGGCCTGGGCTGGGCTGGGCTCAAACCCACCAGCTTGGTGTATGTGGCTAGTGCCCTACTCACTGAGCTACCGACGCCGAACCTCAGATAGCATTTTGTCTGTATGTATTTTGGTATATATCTGCACACAATAAGGGATATATATATATTTTAAGGCAGTCTCATTTTGTTGCCCTTAGTGGAGCGATATGGCATCACAGCTCACAGCAACCTCAAACTCTTGGGTTCAAGAGATTCTCTTGCCTCAGCCTCCCAAGTAGCTGGGGCTACAGCTGGCCACTATGATGTCCAGCCATTTTTAGAGACAAGGTCTCAATCTGGCTCAGGCTGGTCTCGAACTTGTGAGCTCAGGCGATCCACTGCCTAAGCCTCCCAGACTGCAAGGATTATAGGTATGAGCCTAGCCAGAGGAATGAGACTAGCCAGAGGCTCCTCACCCAGCCAGAATCTTTTTCAAAAACTTAGTCACAATTCCGGTGTGGTGGCTCATACCTGTAATTCTAGCCCTTTGGGAGGCTGAGGTGGGAGGATCACTTCGAGCCTGAACAAGAGTAAGACCCTGTCTCTACAAAAACATAGAAAAATTAGCCATGTGTACTGATAGGTGTCTGAGTTCCAGTTACTTTAAAGGTTGAGGAAGGAGGATCCCTTGAGCCCAGGAGTTTGAGATTGCAGTGAGCTCTGAAAATACTATTGTACTCTGTTCCAGGTGACAGAGTGAGACCCTATCTCAACCCCCACCCTCCTCACAACATAGTTACAATGTAGCTGGGTGCAGTGATGTCTATAACCCCAGGCACTTGGGAGGTTGACACTGGATGATTACTTGAGCCCAGGAATTAGAATCTAGCCTTGGGCAACATAGTGAGACCTCTATCTCTTAAAAAAAAAAAAAAAGGAACATAGGCATAATCTCTCCTGAGTTAACAATAATTCCCTAATGTTATCAAAAATCTAGTTAGTGTTGAAATAAATGTTTCTGTATATATTCACATGTGTGTGTATATACATAAATGTACATATATGCATATATATGGTATTGTTTAGCAGTATTTTAGAAGTCTTTGTTTTTATAAAAATAACGTATATTTGTACTAAAAATTCAAGTAACACATAAAAGTAAAAAGTAGAGAGCAAAGATATCACCTCAAATCCATCCGATGCTTATCATTTCAGACCTCTGTACATGTGTTCATATAGAACAAATAGAAGGTGAGTATAAATGCTGTCAGAAATTCTTTTTATGTTCAAAAGGAATGTCTGAGTGGCATTTTAGAGCTGAAAGGATGCCTAAGGCTCTAGCTTCTGCATAAGGCAGGACTAGACTGTAAACTCCTGGAGGGAAGGACCATGCCTTAGTTGAGTTCGTACACTGCCCCCATCACAGGCCTGCTACTCAGGGGGGTCTGTCAATAACTGTGGTTTGAATTGAAGGGGCCCTTAGGAAATCATTCAATCATTTTATGATATAGGATGGCCCACAAGTTAAAATCACTTGTCAAGATCCCACAGCCTGTCAGGGTACATGTGAAGCTGCAGCCAGCTCTCCTGAGTCCTATTTCAGTGCTCTTCCTGCAGCCTGGGGGATTTAGCTGTGTGGCAGAGTGGTTAAGTGCACAAGCTTGCAGTCAGATGCCCCTAGGGTTGATTTTGTTCTGAATCTTTTCTGTGGCTTACTAGCTGTGTGACTTCTTACCCATGCGGTTTGTTGCGAGGAGTAAATGAGATCATGGATAAGAAGCTCATTGCATACAGTTCCTAGGCATGTACCAGGTGCCAAGTAAGTATTCACTGTGGTTGTTATTATTATTTGTAATAATAGTAGGAGCCATGGTAATAGTGTCATTATTTTCTTCTTTGGGGATTGCCAATTGGAACTCAAAGTTCGAAGTCTCCCCACCCTAATCCCACTCAGGTCCCTAGTTGCAGATGGACCCAAGTTTATAACTTTTGCCTTCTTCCTGCCATTGGGATGAAAGGATTTTGTGTGGGAATCTTTTTCCTGTATTGCGTCAGCTTCTGATTGGCCGTTTACATTTGGTGGTCAAGGTTCATGTGTCTTTTCTCTATATATGGTGTAGAGGCGCTGCCTTAACAAGAGCTTAGCAAATAGTTATTCTAAGCTCTTCAAATAGAAACCCTGGGCAAAGGGCTGGGTGCAAGACTCCGGGCCTTTCTGGTCGCCCCTTCAGCCTGCTGATTCAGCAGCTCTTCCAGGGCCCTCCTCCAGGCCCTGGGGCTGTCAGGTCACTAATGGAATCTGTTGGAAGTAAATTAACTCATGAGAAAAGGCTAACAAATCACTCCAGCTGTTGGTATCTTCCCCAGGATGGCTGGCACTTCCCCATCTGCTCCTAAGTCATCACCTTGCACTTCATATCGCTCCTGGGAAAGGAACCCCACTTTCTCCTAAGTGGTTATTGAGGTGTGCAGAGCCTGCACAGGACCCCCAGCCCCTCCATAGCAGAACTATGGCCTGCATAGGGGAAAAGGCCATCTGTGCACCTGAGAGCTGGCTTCATGCATTATTCACAATCCTGGATTTGGGTTCCAGTTGGGACTGGGAACAGGGGGAGCAGATTGAGGAGGAAATCATCTTCCCTGGTTAAATGTGTGCTCTTTTCAGAATATAGCCTCCTATGGAGTGGCATCCACATGCCTGTGGGTCTGTCCGGCCTGCACACATTTCTGGAATGCAATTTCCTTCCCTAGATCTGTGCAAGGTTTGGGGAGCTTTCACAAAGCAGGCTGGGAGGTGGCTGCTTCCAGAGGTGTCTGCCTCTCTCCCCCTTGCCATGACCTTCTTGTTTCTTCTTCCCAGCATTCTGGGAAGAAGATCGCTTGAGCTCAGGAGTTCGAGCTCAACCTAAGCAAGAGCAAGAGCAAACCTCCTCTCTACTAAAAATAGAAAACTAGCCAGGCATTGTGGTGGGCACCTGTAGTTCCAGCTACTGGGGAGGCGAGGCAAGAAGATTGCTTAAGCCCAAGAGTTTGAGGTTGCTGTGAGCTATGATGATATGGCACTCTAACCAGGGCACAGAGTGAGACTCTGTCTTAAAAAAAAAAAAAAGAGAATTTGAGTAGTGTAGTGGACGTGGGCCCATGACTGAAATCATATCGTGTCTAGGGATGGAAAGAACCATCGACATTGTCCTCCTCCTTCTGTAGATTGAGAAAATCCGGAGAAGTCATGCATTGCCTGAGGCCATCATGCCAGATAGCTCAGTGAAAGCCCAAAGTGCAGACCAGGCCATAGAAGTTTGAATGAGGCCACCATCATTAACCACTTTTCTTTCTTTTCTTACAGTCAATCAGCCCTTTGGTAGCAGTAGTTGATCCTATATTCTAGAGCAGCGGTTCTCGACCTGTGGATTGCGACTCCCTTTGGGGGTCGAATGACCCTTTCACAGGAGTTGCCTAAATGCATCCTGCATATCAGATATTTACATTATAATTCATAACAGTAGCAAAATTACAGTTATGAAGTAGCAACAAAAATAATTTTATGATTGGGGGGGTCACCACAACAAGAGGAACCATATTAAAGGGTCGTGGCATTAGGAATGTTGAGAACTGTTCTAGAGCCTAGGTTTCCTGGCATTCCCTGCCCAAGAACAGCATTTATACCTGAGCACAGGGGTCATGCTCTAGGGCTCTTGCTGGCCACTCATGCCTTACCAGTGGTTCTCAACCTTCCTAATGCCGAGAACCTTTAATACAGTTCCTGTGGGTTGCGACCCACAGGCTGAGAACCGCTGCCTTAAGCCATGAGCACCCACTGAGGTTTGAGGTCCTAGCTAACAACGTCCTGATGCTACCTTTCTCCTATCCCAGAGACCCAGGGTTGTGCATTTACTATATTTACAGATGGGTTATAAACTGGTCCAGCAGAACCCTTTGCCTCCCCTACTTCCCTTGGCCAGTGGGACTCTAAGATTTGCTTAATAAAAAGACGTCCTGTAAAACTAAGCTGCATAGAAGCAGGGTGGGTCCCTAGAGAGAGCTCCAGGCTGATATGGAGAAGGCTTGAGTTCTGTGTCCCCCACCAGGGGCTTGAACCTTCTAAATACACAAGGAGGTCTTCACACACTCATATCACTGGACTGCATTTCAATATGCTAAAAAGATTGATGCTGCTTCTACAGACCATGCTGCCCTAGTCAGGTCACCACTCTGTGCCTCAGTTACTATAAAATGTGGCCAGTAATCAGGGTCTGCTGTCTCCCCTGGGATAAGAATGAGATGCACATGTGAAATCTCTTTGAAAAGAATGTAAAGAGTCGGCCCAATTTTTAGTTTCCTCATTCTTATCGATTTCTTCTTTATTGTCTTGGCAAACAAACCATTAGATACTCCATTTTGTTCATCTCACAGATAAAAAGGTAGAGAGGTAAGTGAAGACCATCCTTGCTTAAAAAACAGGAGCAATCACTACCGGGTGAGTCTGATGGAGCTGTAGAAGCTGGGTCCTAGGCTTCCCAGTTTGGTCTCCTTGCCCCTCCTGCCTGTTACTTTTTCATATTCCATATCAAAGTCTCAATCTTTCTTTCAAGTCCTATGTAGTCTGGGCTCTGATCATCCGGGGACTGCACAAGTCTTATTAATATTAAAGGTGAGGGTTTTCTCAGCCTACTTCCCTTCATTTCTAAATCAGTCTTGGAAAGAAGAGAGCAAAAGCAGAATTCGGAGGACATCTATACCCCAGAAGGAATGCATTCTGGATTGTTGCAAATTTGGGCCCCCTTTGGCAACTTTAATGCTTGTGCTGAGTGAAGTGTGGACAGGTAACTGATTAGCTGCAGAACTCTGTGACTGTTAGAGGGTTTTAATTTCAGGGTCAGGCTGAAATTGACACTTTGTTCTTGCTGCGTACCCCTGCCAAATACTAGGAGTTCAAGACACCCAGGATGTACATTTTTCCTCATTTCAGATTCTAAGTCACTGATTTGCTGATAATAACTGTATCTAGCTGTATTCATGAGAAAAACAGCTATAAGTGAAAACTTTTGCAGCCAAAATTGGATTTTCCTGTTGGCCTCATCACTTCAACCTGTTTTTACTTCATTTCTAATTACTTTGCCACTTTGCCCTTTTGTAAGGGCCCTCTGAGGTCAGGTCTCCATTTCTCAAGCTTCTAACTGAAATATTCTCTAAATAAACCCTTAAATGACCAATGACTTAAATGACCTGATGTCTTAGAGAAGAAAAAGATGACACACACATATATATATATATATATATATATATTTATTTGCAGTTTTTGGCCGGGGCCAGGTTTGAACCTGCTACCTCCCTTATATGGGGCTGGCGCCCTACTCCTCTGAGCCACAGGTGCCACCCTATTTTTTTTTTTTTTTTATTTTGAGACAGAGTCTCAACTTTGTTGCCCTGGGTAGAATGCAGTGGTATCATAGCTCACAGCAACCTCAAACTCCTGGGTTCCAACAATCTTCTTGCCTTAGCCTCCTGAGTAGCTGCGACTACAGGCACCTGCCGCAATGCCTGGCAACTTTTTCTATTTTTAGTAGAGATGGGTCCCCTTGTTGCTCTGGCTGATCTTGAACTCCTGAGCTCATGCAATCCAACCGCCTTGGCCTCCCCAAGTGTTAGGATTACAAGCCTGAGCCACTGAGCCCAGCCAAAGATAATTTTAATAATTGGAGGGATCCCAGTTTATAGGTTGGTTTTGTGAGTCTGTGTGTTCTGGCCATTCTGGTGTTTCTTATGATATCATTAAGTAGGAAAAGTCAAGAAGCCTGAGTTGCTTCCTAGGCCTTGGAGGTATGTCTTTGACTTAGCATCATGCCAAATGCAGCTTCAGTCTCCTCCTCCACTGAGTGGGCCTGAAGACGCTGTACTTTCTTACCATGGTACGTTGCACTGAGTGTTGGCAGTATTACATGAATGTTTGCAATTTTTTCTTTGGGCAAAAGGCCTCAAAATATTTCCAAAATCTACTGGCTTATGCTGCACAGGCACAGGGACAAAATGCTACACCTGACGAGAAAGAAATGACCTTAGAGTAACTTTTTCCTTTTGTGGTTTAAAACATCTCAAAAGCATCAGACTGATTGTAAGCAATGCACAGTACACAGTACAGAGGGTATAAGA
>NW_003852591.1:2365480-2375294 GCF_000181295.1 Otolemur garnettii | reverse complement strand
AGTGATCTACACAGATTTGATGTACAACTAAAAGATCTAGACAAATGGCAGAATAATCTGCTCCCATCCTGCCAGTTTGGTTTCACTGTACTGACAACTTCAGCTGGCATCATGGACCACGAAGAAGCAAGAAGAAAACACATGGGAGGGAAAGTCCTGAGATTCTTTTTCTAGGGAATCTAACACATATTTAAAAATAAAATGCCTCAATGGACAAAAGAATCAGTTGTAGGGCAATTTTCCTTATTTCTTTGATGAGTAGTAAATTGATAGAAATCCCATTTCCTAAAGAGTTTATTCTATCAATTTTCTCCTTTCTACAAACACTTAGATATCTCCAATGAGCCTATGTACTGCACATGGCATGGCCTCTGTTTAGTGATGCAAACAGTGTGTCATGTGTGGCAAAGAAAGGTATTCTAAGTTTTAAACACAGAGCAGGCTAAAAACAGCATAGAAATTAGCATGTTAGGCAGTCACCCTGCTCATGAGCATGAAGAAGAGGCCATGGGCTGTTTTTATCACGTTTGACCAGTGACATACAATTTTTCCAGGAATCCCAGAGCAAAATATTAAAGGTCGAATAAATGTGCAACATGTGTGTGACGTTTATTGCTAGTCACGGTGACAGGCTGTGGGTCCAGAGTATGAACTGGAGGAAGTTCTGGATTGGTTCTCTAAAGCTGGAAAGACCAGCCAGCCAGGACATCGCCTCTGTTTACACACAACAACCCTGCCCACTCCCCATTTCAGGAAAAGGGGTGTGGGGGAGCAAAAACAGATTCAGTGTGGTAAGTTGGATCTGGATCGCAGATTTTTCCCCCTCCTGAAGACTTAGTGGTCATTATGCTAGTGACAGGTTTTCACAGGCAAGTCCAGTCCCTTTAACTCTTTCTCTGGTTCCTGGCTGGGTGCACACAGGGCTTTGCTCAGGTCTCTGACCTTGTTTTACGTTGCAGCTTCCTGTGGGATGGATCAGTAGGGAGTTTTGAGGGGCACTCTTGAGATCAGCGGCTCCTCTGCCACCTCCTCCTTGCCCGGCTTCTGTAGGTTCTTTCTTCTCCAGCAACTCGACTCTCTCTGGAGAGCCAGGTCTGGGGCCCGAGTTCTGCTTTCTGCTCTCCTGTCCTCCCTTCAACTACCTGTGGCCTTCTTAGCTTCCGCTTCTCCAAAAGGGATAATGTTCTCCTTGAAAGTGTCTTTTGAGGATTAATTGGTGTTATGCCTTTGAAGAGAGAGAGAATCCTATCAAGTTGCTCTGCTGTCCTCAAAGCTCGCTGTGGCTCCAGCTGGTGGCCGCCCTGTCCAGTCGGGACGTGGGGCGAGTGTTCCTCCCATTGGCTGCCTTTCTGGGCATATCGGTCGCCAGCTCATTACTGTGGTCAAGGGGTGATCACCCCAATAGGGAGGGACAGATCCTCAAGTGGACATTTTGTACCTTGCACATTCTTCCACATGGAGAAGGAGTATTTGCATCAAAAATGCTCATTCCCTTGGGAAGTTAGTTTGTGGCCATCTGTGCCATTTTCTGGTTTGGAAATTGTTCTTTTCTGTCTCTTGTTTTTAAAGCTTTATATGTGTAGAAGTGAGAGTAGTTATAATCTGCCACCTCTCAGAGAAGTCCCCATTGCCAGGCCATTTATATGTTAATTGTGTGTGGTTTGGGAAGGAAAAGGATGTTACCTGCTTCATGATAAGCGTTTTCATCTCAATGAATTCTTTGTTAGAGTTGTTTAGTCAAAGAAATAGAAACTGCAACCTACTTATGGGAAAGATTCAGATAATGCCTTCTGGGTTAAGAACCTGAGGGCTCTACAGAGAAGTTGGATAAGAAAAAGGAAAAAAAAAAAGAGGTTTGTTTTGAGGACAAACCAGACAAGGTTTGAAAAAAAGAAATCAAAATTAGTCAAAGGCAGTCTTGTTGGCTTGTCATGGCCGAGAGCAGGACTGGAGGGCAGAGCCAGCCCAGTCTGCTGGGTCCTCTTCCTCTGGGATGGGCATGATGAGGGATTGAGGATATGGTGCTGACCATACGAAGTGGGTGGGCTTCAAAGAGGAGCCTTTGTTTCCTGTTGTTCTTTAGCGCCTGATCCTTGTGAAAGTCCAAGGATCAAGCACTTGGGGAGGGGGGGAGGCCTTGCCTCTCAGCACAGATTTTAATAAAGACCCTTGTTCCCCTCTTCTAAACTGCATTCCTGACTTGTTGAAAAATCTGAAGATCTGGCAACCACCAGCAACAGTTGCTGACCCCTTAGATGGGGCAGTGGATGGACAGTTTCTGGCTCACTAACCAGGGCAAAGGTTGACTTCTTACCTGTCTGGGAAGTTAATGAGGAAAAAGAGGTTAATCGAGAAGCACACGTGTGGTCATGTGTGAGTGAGTGCATGTGTAAACACACATGTTGATGCACACACTTATCACCAGGATTCAGGTCGGGGGGGATTAGCCTTATAAAAAGGTCCCCTTCAGCAGGTTCAGGGTGTATAATCTGAGCAGCAGATTTGAGAAGAGTTAATCTTAGGTGAGGAGAGGAGAATTAGCTCATCATGGCATGCAATAAAAGAGCTATTTGCAACCTATGTGTTGAAAAAGGTGGAGCGTCTCTCTTTGGCATGCCCATGGCTTTGGTGGAGTAGCCATGCGATGAGTATAGTAACTGGACTAAAGGCAGGCCAAGGGACCTGGATTTAAACCCCTGGAGCCTGGGACATCTAGGGACTTGATATTGTCTAATGACAGCCAGCTATGGATCTGCTGATGAACTCAACTCGGAGACCTGGAGGACAGATTTCTCCCTTTCTCAATTTGCTCATTAGCTGAACAGAGACATGGCAGCAGGTGCAGACCCACATGCCCACAGGGGCTGGGTGGGCACGTATATGAGCCGTAGAGTGTCTGAATAGGAGTAGTAGAATAGGAAGTAGAGAGCACTGTGGTAAACGGGGAAGTCCCCACCCATTCTGGGGGATGTCCACATTCAACTCCAGCCACTGGCCACTGTGGAAGGTGAGCCCAGTGTTGTCAGGGCTCCTGATTTTTCAATAGAGATTTGAAATCTGAATTTGTACATGAACTCCAATGACTTTAAATGTAGCTAAGTCAGTTTTCCAAAGCATCATACAGACCAAAGAAAACATACCCATTGGTCCATGTTTGACCTTTAGCCCTAGGTTTGTGACCTCAGGGATAAACCCCTTTCTTCCTGCTGCTGACTCTGTTTTGCTGAGTTAAGGGTATGAGGAAGAAGGAGTGATTGTGAATGGAGAATGTCTGCAAGGATGAAGTTGAAGTTGGGGCGAAGGTGAGAGATGAAACTTGGACCACACCCTCACCACACCAGACAGGCAGGTTGGGACCCTGCTGGCTCTCGCCGGAAGAGCTGCAGGGCCTGGCAGGAATTGTGCATGGAGGAAGGCAGGAAGGCAAACTGAGAAAAGGGCAGCTGGGGATAAAGTGTGGGCAGCAGGAGGGTGGGCAGGAAGGATTCAGAGTTCAGGGAGGAAGCAAGGGACCCAGGGAACAGAAGAGGGCAAGAGAGAATTGCTGTGGACTCTGGGGCTGAGGCTATTCACCTTCTGCCTTCATGTTGCCTGGTAGGCTTGTGTACCCTTCACCAACCACACACAGAGGAGAAGGCACAGCCACCAGTGGAAGCTCTGTGCACTAGGCATCTGTTGAGATAAGCACAAAGCTTGGTCTAGCCCTTGAAATTTGTTGGGAATATAAGCCTATCACACACAGAGACAGACAGAATAGAACAGTGCTTAAAAAGATAATAAGTTTAAGGTTGAGTATAGTGGCTCACATCTGTAATCCCAGAATACTGGGAGGCCAAGGCAGGAGGATTGTTTCACACCAGTCTGGACAACATAGTGAGATTCTGTCTGTACCAAAAAAAAAAAAAAAAAATGTAAAAATTGGCCAACATGGTATCATGAATCTGTAGTCCTAGTTATTCAGGAGGCTGAGCCAGGAGGATCACTTGATTCCAGGAGTTGGAGTTTGCAGTAGGCTGTGATCGTTCCACTGTACGCTGGCCTAGGTGACAGTCAGACCACATCTCAAAAATAAAAGAAAAAGAATAGATCTGGCTCAAACAACTTGGGTTTGAATTTTACCTTTGTTACTTGTCACAAGCCACATGCTGGGGCAAGTTACTTATCTCTTTCAGGGGACCTGGTTTTCTCACTTGGGGATAATAATAGTTCCTACTTTATAGGGTTATTGTGAGGATTAAATAAAGATGAATACCATAATGTATGTGAAGTGCTTAGTACAGAACCTGACACTTAGTAAGTGTTCAGATTAAACTCATTATTGCTGAGACACAAGGTAACCTCAACTAACTTGCAGTTAAGTATAAAATCCATTGTCCCAGCAGAGAACTGAGAACAGACGCAGTAAATATTTATGCCTCCCTATTGCAAACACATTCCTAAACATACACTGTCTGGCCTGAGCTCCTGTTTTCCAGGAAAGCAGAAGACATTGTACTCTTCCAGATAAGGGTCATTTACACTGCTTGGGTAAATCAGTGTGTTTGGCCCTGGTGCCACCTGCTTTATATAATGGCATTATCATTGATTAAAGAAATATTAACTGCGAAACTACTATGTTCCAAGCACTAAGAAAGGGCTTTGGTGATGTTGAGCAGACTAAGACAAGGTGTGGGGCTCTGGGCATTGATTCTAGCATATAGGCTGAGCTGTTGTCACAAAGAGATCCCTAAATAGAATGGCTAAGTAAAACAGAGGTTTATTTATCTCTTAAATAAACCCTAGAGTGAACACTCCAGGCTGGCAGTTTAGGTCCATGAAATCATTCATGGGCCCAGGTTTTTTTTTCTCCTTTGTATCCTGAAGTCTGTGTTTCAGGATGTGGGAAGTAGGTGAGAAAATCCAAGGCAAGCTGGGCGTGGTGGCCCTCACCTGTAATCCTTGCACTTTGGGAGGCTGAGGAGGGTGGATCCCTTGAGCTCACTAGTTCAAAACAAGCCTGAGCAAGAATAAGACCCTGTCTCTACTAAAAATAGAAAAACTAGCCAGGCATGGTGGTACATGCCTGTAGTCCTAGCTACTGGGAAGGCTGAGGCAAGAGGATTACTCAATTCTGAGAGTTTGAGCTGTGAGCTATGACATTATGGCAGTCTACCCAGGCCAACAGAGTGAGACACTGTCTCAAAGAGAAAAAAAAAAAAGAAAAAATCCAAGGCAAGCAGTTTGTTATCCCGGGGCCTCCACTCCATTCCATTAGAGTCACATGGCCACATCTAGCCGCAAGGAATGCTAGAAAATGTAGTTTAGAGTGGATGGCCATGTGGCTCAGGTGAAACCCAGGGGCAGGGGTTATCTTAAAAAGGAAGAAAGGAGAATGAATAGTGAGGCATAGCAGATGGTGCTTCAGGGAGGTAGAGGAGTTCCTCAACATTCATAGTAGTTACGTTAATGCTTCTCTCAAGAGCACCCACTAAATCCTTAAGTAGAAGAATATGTTGTGGCCCTCATGGAAGCTTGGGCTTTGGAATCAGACTTCTGGGTTCAAATCTCAGCTCAGTCACTTACCCCTGGTGTCTGTCCCACAGGGTAGAAATGAAGATTAAATGAGTTAATCCACATGAAGCTCTTGGGACAGATCTGGCCCAGTGTAGATGCCCAGTAAATGTGAACTATTATTCTTGGGGAGTGACAAAGATAGGACAAGAAAGTCAACCGAGTCAAGGATATCTAGAGCATCACTCATGGAGTCACCACCTCCCTCAGCCTCATTGCTTCCCACAGGCCTTGTCTCCATGGAGGCAACAGTGGGGTTGAACCTTGGCTCCTCTTAGTGTTGAGAGATGTTAACGCAGATAACCTAGGCCATCTGAAGGGACTGGTGTTTTGCAAAAACAGAATCAATTTGTGTTTGCTTGAGCTGGAGCTAAGGGAAGAATTTAGAGGCTATGTTTCAAGGTCCTGCTCAGTTTTCTGTAGTCTGAGTAGTAATCAGTGAATTCAGTCCACGGTTTATGGACTTTTGTGGGAAAGGTAAGAGGCCCTCTTCTTGGGTGTATTTCTGGATAAAGAGCTCTAAAAAACTTTTTTTTTTTGAGTCAGAGTCTCACTTTGTCGCCCTGGGTAGAGTGCTGTGGCATCACAGCTAACAGCAACCTCAAACTCTTGAGCTTAAGCGATTTTCTTGCTTCAGCCTCCTGAACAGCTGGGACTACAAGCACCTGCCGCAAGGCCCGGCAATTTTTTAGAGACAGGGTCTCACTCTTGCTCAGGCTGGTCTTGAACTCCTGAGCTCAGGTGATCCACCTGCCTCGGCCTCCCAAGCGCTGGGATTACAGGCGTGAGCCACTGCCCACAGCCTTGAAATTGTTTGAGACAACAGTCTCAGTCCACTGGTGTCAAGTGCTATAACGTCACACTCGCAGCAACCTAAAACTCTTGGGCTCAAGTGATCCTCTTGTCTCAGCCTCCCAAGTAGTTAGGACTATAGGTGCCTGCCATGACACCCCGCTAGTTTTTCTATTTGTAGAGACAGGGATCTCACTATCGCTCCGGCTGGTCTTGAACTCCTGAGCTGAGGCTGTCCACTCTCCTCAGCTTCCTAGAGTGCTAGGATTACAGGTATAAGCCACCGTGCCAGGCCGTCTAGAAATTATTTAAAAACTCTGCTACTGAGCTAAAAAAGGGGTGCTACGTAGTGAGGACTCACGGGGCCTGGGGAGAACTTTACTTTTGGGAAAGTCCTAGTGGTGTTTCTAGGGCCCCGTCAGTAAGACAAGAAAAACAGAAAGCTGCCTCCACTGGGGGTGGGGGTGGGGACGCTGGCAGGACTTGGGGTGTCCTCTTACAGGGAGCCAGGTGTCCCGTGATGTGCAGAGGGTATCACATTTTCCATCTTCTGCAGGTGTCATGTGGAAAGAGAACCTTTCTTGCTTTCAGAACAAGAACCTGCCTAACTTTCCTTGGTAACGCACACGGTGTGTAGATTTTAGCAGAAAAAGAAAGAAACACTGGAAATGGTTTTCTACCAGCTTTCTGTCCTGTCTTGTTTTTTGGGGGTCTGAGGAACTTTCCCCCAGGTCTCTGGAAAGTAGCTGGGCTGCAATGGGCACCATTTCTGACTCTTTAAAAACATCTAATTGACTCATAGGAAATAGAACCCGGGAGAAGGTAGCACATATTAGAAGATTCACGGGTATTCAGGGCCACGCCTGTGCCTATGGAGAGGCCAAGACATGAATGTAGCATCTGCGGGCCTGGGTAGGACTAACTCATTGGCAGCTGGTTGCTCCTGCTTCTCGTGACCTTACCTGACCTCCCCTACTTGACCTGTAGATGTCATGAAGGTCCTACGTGGCCAGTGGGCTGTGCTGGCAGGCATGGTCTAGGGTTTTCACCCACGGTTTTCCCATCTCTGTGTACCTCATTTCTTCTCTATCATGATTTCCCAACTGGGGCTTTGCTGTTATTTCTTTAACACTGGGCTCAACCTTTTATTGTCCTTCTCTTAGGGAGGGCTTGGGAATGGGGCCGGGTGACGGTGGGAACTGATCTCGCTTGGGTTTCCCACTCACTTGGATTTCCCATTCATGAAGGCGTCAAGTGAGACTTTGACATTATCTCTGCTCTAGACTGTATGGACGGTGATCCAAGGCTTTCATCACAAAGCATCAAATGCGTAGTCTGCCTGGACCATGCCATCCACGGGGCATTCCGAATTAATATTTAAAAAATATCCTATGATTCTCTTGTGATTGTAATTATTTTACATTACAGTTTGTGTGCATGTGAGAAAAATGTGAATTTGTTGTGTAAGCATTTCTACAATATGCCATAAATGTAATCCTGCCTCGTATTTTTTTTTTTTTTTTTTTTTGAGACAGATTCTTGCTCTTACAGGCTAGAAGGCAGTGGCATTATCATAGCCCACTGCAACCTCAGACTCCTGGGCTCCAATGATCCTCCTGAGTAGCTGGGACTACAGGTGCACACCACCATGCCTACCTATTTTTTTATTTTTAACAACCTGGGTACCTGGGTCTCTCTCACCCTCTGAGAGCTCCTATATTCAAACTGGCTAAATCAGTGGTGAGTAATCCTTTTTACACAATAGGGCAATTCAGGAAAAATAAACATATTTATAGGACATTTCCCCAATCAAAATGAGGAGAGCTTTGTTGACTTTTATGACCTAGGAGTGGGCGAGGTGTCAGGAGTGTTAGTCTTACAATTACTCTGTGGAGCAGAATATTTATCAATGAGGAAATGAACACTGTATTTTAGTCATTGAAAACTTAATATCCAGGCATTTAGAGACTTTTTAAAACTTTTTCTTCTGAAATTAGCCTTCTGGATGCCTCTGTGACCCTCATCACTCATTGCTTGGACCATGACTCTACAACTCATGGACCAGCACTTTATTTATCTCAGTGTGCTGCTTGTCCAACAAAGTACCTAGTACATAGCAGGGGCTTCATAAACGTTTTTTAGGAAACAATATGGTGGAATGGTTAAAAGTACAGACTCTGTAGCCAGGCTGTCTAGTTATGTCTTGTAATAGCTGTGTGACTTTGGGCAAATTACCCTTTCTGGATCTCAGCCTCAATCTATAAAATGGGGATTATATCAACCCCTACCTCATGGATGAGGATTGAATAAATCAATATATGTAGGCTCTTAGAGCAACGCCTAGCATATGTGAACTCTACCTAAGTATTAGTTGCTCTTATGAATGTTACTATTGAACTGAATGGAAACCTAAGTTTGCCCGTGGTGCCAGACCCCCAGAGTGAATCTTTTCCATGTCTGGTTTCTATTTTGTTGCCATTGACCAGATCTCTAATTTCTTTTTGGGAAAACAGATTTGGTATTCATATAAGATAAATATGCTGTCACCTTTCATTCCAAGCAATTTTTTTTTTTAAAGGGGAAGTAAAAGCCAAAAGCAAAATCCCAGATGTTTTTGAAGCAAATCCAGGCCCAGCTGTAATGGGTAGTATATTGGATTAATTGCCTGGGGTAGAGGCTGCACATCTAGAGTCTGGAAACTGCTCTTCCACAGAACGTGCCAGTTTCTCTGTTTCCTTTCATGTCTTTGCACAAAATGCTCTTCTTCCCTGCTCAAGTAATCAGTCTTTGGATTGACAGGGGAAAGCTCCCTGGAATGATACCTGTCAGATAAAATATGGCTCCAAGAGCCTTGTCCATCTGATTACTTTATCTTTAATCATGTTTATTCCTGTTTGTGGACTTATTTTTTAAAGTTTAAAACACTGAACTATAATATATATACAGAAAGTGTACATATACTCACTCAATAAGTTTTACAAGTTGAACATGCTTGTGTCACCAGCGCCCAGGTTAAGAAACAATATAACGGAAGCCTAGCTGTGCCCCCTCCAGTTACCACAGCAGTCCCTGTGCCCCCTCCAGTTACAACAGCAGTCCCTGTGCCCCCTCCAGTTACAACAGCAGTCCCTGTGCCCCCTCCAGTTACCACAGCAGTCCCGTTTATTAGGAAACAATATGGTGGAATGGTTAAAAGTACAGACTCTGTAGCCAGGCTATCTAGTTCTGTCATGTAATAGCTGTGTGACTTTGGGCACAACACAAAGTTGCCCACTGAGGGCAACTGCCCTGATTCTAACCTGGAGCGGAATCTTCCAGTGTATCATTTGAGCATCTGGATTTCCCCCTGAATGTTGGGTTTCTGAGATTCATCCCCATGTTGGCTGTAGTTGTAGATCATTCTCATTGCTGTATGGTACTCTGTTATATAAATGCTCTGTGATTTATTTGCCTATTTTATTCTTACTGGGCA
>NW_003852591.1:2348654-2364606 GCF_000181295.1 Otolemur garnettii | reverse complement strand
AGGTTGCTGGGAGCTGTGATGCCACGGCACTCTACCAAGGGCAACAGCTTGAGACTCTGTCTCAAAAAAAAAAATTTTTTTTTTCTTCTTTTTACTGTTTAAAATTTTTGAGAACAGAAAATATAATCATTATACTTCCTTCAAAAGAAGTCTCTCCCTTTCCCCTCCAATCTTTTACTGAATGAAATTTAGAGGTTAGGGAACTTTTGAGTAAAACTCAGAACATCAATAAGATTACTGATTTTTTCAAAATCTGATGATTAGATCATCCTTCTCATAACTTCAATTAAATTACGCCTCTTTGGAATCTGACAAAACTGGGTAAATATAGAGTCAAAAATCTCTCTGTCCAGTCCCTAACTTTCCTTGTAAATCACCACAGTGCCTGGTGCTTCAGAAATGCAAAAATGGGGGCGAGCCTTCCCATCCAGCCCCAGATGCAGCTCAGAGAGAATTTAATTCAGTCACTTAGTTTTGGCTTACTCTCCCTTCCCTGACCCCCAAACAACAAGCTAGAAACAGCATCCCATGGAATAACGCAAAAAAAATTATTTCACATTCTGCTCTCTCTTAAAATTCCTTGCCAAAGCACTATCAAATCCTGCAGCCCAGGGTAGGTATTATTTTATTTTACAAATGGGAAAACGAAGACCTGTAGAGTTGACACATTAAGAGCTGGAAGAACCAGAGTTTGGAACCCAGACACGTGGCTGGGGATTTGGATTTCTAGGAGCAGCGGGTCCCTTTCCTAAAGAGAATTTTAAGGCTAATGTGGCTTTATCAGGAATTCACGATGAGGTCCTCTTATTGGATAACTTTCACATCCTGGTGCTTGCCATTTTGTCTCATTAGAAAATGGTCTTTGGTAAGGACATAGTATCAAGGAGTTTGTTACTTTTTTTTTTTTTTTTGCATTTGTTACGTTTTGTTTGCATTGGCCAAGAATTGAACCTGAGTGAATACCCATCAGTAGGGGAACGGTCCAATAACTGTGATGCCTTTATACCATGAATCAAAACGAAATTATTAAAAGGATTTTGGTAAAGTCTGATACACTATAAAAAAAAGCAAAGTGGAGTTGTGTCTAGTATATAATTGCATTTTTGTTGAACAAACAATAAACAGCTCCCGAAGACTCCTCAGTGTGTGTATGTGTTTGTGTGTGTGTGTGTGTGAAATTATGTGAGTATGGTGAAAAGTGCGAAAGGACACAAACTAAGATGTTAACCTGGGCTACCTGGGAAAGCAAGAGGATGGGGTATAGGAAAGTAGCTCCGTCCTGTAATGCCATTTGGATACGTTATATATACATATGTGTACAAATGGATAAAGGATGCATAAAATATGTATGTAAATTAAAAAGTCAAAAAAATGAAAGAGTTGTTCTATGGAGAACAAGGCTGTGAGGCCGGCATGGGCCACTTGGCTTGCAAGGGTGAGAGCTCGAGTATGCAGCTGAAGGCCCAGGTGGGTCCTGGTGCTCATGAAGGACACTCACTGGGAGTGGGCAGCTGAGTACGGGCACATGGCTGTGCCTGGCAAACTAATAATCATAGCTGCCATCTGTGAAGTGTGTGCTATCTGCTGATATCCTCATAATTTCTCAAACTTAGATATTTTTATCCCCATATTCTGGATGAGGAAAACAAGGGCAAGTTAACTCCAGACCACAGAGTGAACAAGTGGTGCTGAGATTCAAGCCTAGGTCTGTTTGAGTCCAGAACCCCTGCTTTGGGGGTCTTACGTCACTGCTTGATCCCAACAGGTGCTGGCCCCGTGCTGCCCTGATCCAAGCAGAGTCCTGCCAGGCCCTGTCACCCCTGTAAGGCCTTCTTGCCCCTGTAGGCCCTAAAGGGCAAGATTTGCTGTTGAACCGAACCAAGCCACCCCTAGTGAATGCACTTGCTGGCCTCTTCCCTGGTTTGGGACAGCAAAGCTGCTTACTCATGTGAGGGGAAAACAGCCTATTCGGGCCTCTATCCCCAAGGGAGTAGGGCTACACCGCAAAGTAGGGCATCTGATTGTCCTACCTCAGGACAGGTGAAAGGCAGACAGGCTTGTTAAAAATGAGGACAGCTTTACCAAGTCTGACCCCTGAGCCATCTCACCAGCCACATGGGGAGTTAATCCTGAGCTTCATGGGGATCTCTCCCCTACTTCTGCTTGCCGTGCCCCCAGCCCCACTTATAACAGGGAACTAACTACCAGTAGTGGCTTGTTTGATGGCCAGTAACATGATTTCCACACAGATATTACTGAGTGAGGTCCCCCAAATGAGTACTTAAAATAAGAATCACAGTTTTGGGGTCTAGGCGTGGTGGCTTACCTCTTGTAACCCTACCACTCTGGGAGGCTGAGGTGAGTGGATTGCCTGAGCTCACAGGTTCGAGATCAGCCTGAGCAAGAGCAAGACCCTGTCTCTAAAATAGCCTGGTGTTGTGGCAGATGCCTGTAGTCCCAGCTACTTGGGAGGCTGAGGCAAGAGAATTGCTTGAGCCCAAGAGTTTGAGGTTGCTATGAGCTGTGACACCATGACACTCTACGGAGAATGACAAAGTGAGTTTCAAAAAAAAAAAAAACCAACATAGTTCTGCAAATTGATGTTACTTGGGACCCCTTCTCTTTTCTTTGTCTTGGTTTCCTCATTCACAACATGGAAATCTGATTTTTCTCTTGTTTACCATCAAGGGACTATGATATATAATTTTTTTTTTTTTTTGAGACAGAGTCTCATTGTGTCACCCTCAGTAGAGTGCCATGGTGTCACAGCTTACAGCAACCTCAAACTCTGGGGCTTAATTGATTCTCTTGCCTCAGCCTCCCGAGTAGCTGGGACTACAGTGCCCACCACAGTGCCCAGCTATTTTTTTGTTACAGTTGTTTAGCTGTCCCAGGCCGGGTTCAAACCCACCACCCTTGGTGTATGTGGCTGGCGCTGTGACCACTGTGCTACGGGTGCCGAGCTGATGTGTAATTTTATTAAAACAGGAGGAGACATATCATATAATAGCATGATAAGCCCAATTCTGTGTCTGAGGTTTAGCTGAGGACAAGAGTACTGCTGACACCAATAGGTAATTGCCACTTTTTTTTAAGTCTGGATGTTTCCAGTGGGCCTAGACCACCATTTTCTACAGGGCACTGTGTTTTACCAATGGCATCAATGACTTCTAGGAACAGGCCTATTTCTAAAGGTTAACTTGACTGCAGAGGTTAGCTGGCTCTTCCCTGGGCCTCCTGCTCCCTCTGTGGCAGATGGCTGCCATTCCCCTGGTGGTTGGCACGGCTGGCACTGGAGCTACTGCCTGCTGCCTTCCTTCACTGCTCGTGGAAGCCGTCACAGATCCCAGGAGGGAGGGACAGAGCGAGGAGAAAGTCTGCAGCAAGCTGGGGCCTGGGGCAAGAACTGCCCACGGCCAGCATGTCTGTTCTCTGTCCAGAGACCATAGATAGAGACTGGGCCTCATGGCTGTGGACAAACTGCCTGATCTTTCGCAGTCTCTGTGTCTTTTTGGAGGGATAAAATTCTATTGAACGAGCTGTGTAGATGTCATTATTGTGAACAGTGGTGTTATTATTATTAAATAGCTCCTTAGAGGCTGGGACCAGGTCTCCAATATCTGGCACAGTGCCTGGCTTGTGGCAGGACCCCAAAGACATTGCTTTCCCCTGGTATGGAACCCTCTACAGATCCACGGCTGGGCAGCATGACAAGTGATGGTTCAGGAAACGTTTTTCTTTCTTCCTTTGCATTCCTCTGTGCCTGATAAAGCATGGGATCTGTGTAATTTTCCTCCACCCTTATCCCTCTTTGCATTTATTTTGCTTATAAAGCATTTTCTTTCTGACCAAAGTAGAGCTGAAAGGACCCTACTACACTCCCCTCTTCCGCTCACGTTCTGAGAGGGGGTGTTGAAATGGGTTCCGTTTGGTTTAGCTTAAGTGTAGGAGTAGACTGACCAACTTGATAGGAGGGATTCTCTTTATCCTAAGAGCTGCTCCCATTAGGAATGGGCGTCTTCTGAGGCACCTGGACAGTGCAGTTTACCCAGATCCAGATAAGACAAGGGCTGGAGCTCCCAGTGGACTCCTGGGCACTGAATAGGAGGGTGTCCTTTAGAGAAAGGGGAAAAAAAATCCACCCAGGTGGAATGATAAAGGAGTGACATCACAGTAGGCATGGCAACCGCGGGGTAATCACAATGTCCCCATGAGGTGGTCAGAACTCCAGGGGGAAGACCTAGTTTCAGCAGCAACTTTTCCCTTTCTGGTAGGCAGGGGCAGGGACGCATGGAGGAGGGGATGCTTATCCGGTGGCTAGGACAGGCCGGGGGTTTTTCTTCTCACCCCAGAACTACCCCTCTGCCCTGAAAATCCCTCTGGGGTGGTTGTGCGCTACTTCAAAGCAGTTGCATTCTGTCGCTTTATTATCCAGGGTTGCCCTGGGAGTTTGGCAGGAGAGAAGGAGCAAAAAGGGAGAGGGCAGCATGTCATTGGAGGGTGAAGTAGAGATACGATATGATTGCCAGAAAGTTCTGCAGAACCCTGGGGCTCCCTCCTCGGTGACTCCTCCCAAAGGCTCTGGCCCTCTCTGAGATCGCTGGGATCAGTCTCCCGTACCTCCCCGGGTTTCTTCGGCCTGCAGTCCTGTGGCAGACGATGTTATGCTGCCTGGAAGCCATGTAAGTTGCACCAATTCTAAAGCCACTTGTGTCTCCAGCTGAAAAGAGACAAAATCTTTCGAATAGCTCCCAAGGTCCCGTAAAATGGAGAAACTGCCTGGTGAATGCTTGAGCTTAGGACAGCTCAGGACGGCTCAGTTGTCTCAGGCAGCTGTATCCTGAACACTGCGATGGGTTTTAGGTGCAGAAGAGTTGAATGAGTTTGAAGCATGAGGTTGGTTATTCCAGGGCTTCTGGGGGCCCTGGGCCCAGAACTCATTCGTCCTTTCCCATCAGTGTGGGGTGACTCTGCCCAGGTCAGACCGGGTTGCTGTCTCTCTGTTGGTCACATCATAGCTATTTTTCCATCACCTGGCATTTTGAGCTCTTGGAAGTGGATGAGGCAGCCTGATCAAGTGGCGGGTAGTGACCATGAGGCTGGATGATCTATCTTCTGCTCTTCAGCAGAGCCTCTGGTCCCCAGCTGTGGATGTGTGAAGACATCTCAGGGTCTCGCAGGAGGCATGATCCTTGGCTTTAGTCAGAATATCTGGGGATCCTGCTGCCAGCTGGAGAAAATGCTCACCCAGCTTCTTGTGGCTATGTGTAACTTTGTTGAGTGAGTTTATAGGTCACTTAATTTTTTTATTGATACAAAATTTACATAATAAAATTCACCATTCCAACTGTTTTAAGGTGCATAATTCAGTGGTTTTTGGTATCTTCACCATGTCGTGTGATCATCACCAACTTCTAATTCCAAAATATTTTTATCACTCGAAAATTACTCATTAAGCAGACACTCCTTTTCTATCCCCTTGGCCCCGGTAACTACTAATCTACTTTCTCTCTCTATAGATTCCCTTATTGTGATATTTTATATAAACGAAATCATACAAGATGTGTGACCTTCGTGTCCAGTTTCCTTCACTTAGCATGATGTTTCCAGTTTCAGCCACGTAGTGGATATCAGCACTTCATTCCTTTATATGGCTGAATCATAGCCCATTGTGTGGCTATGCCACATTTTATTTATCTGGTCATCTGTTGATGGACATTTGGGTTATCTTTACTTTTTAGTTATTATGAAGAATGCTATTGTGAACATTCGTGTATGGGTCCTTACATGGGCATATGTTTTCAGTTCTCTTGGGTAATACCTAGGAGGGGAGTTGCAGTGCCAGAGAGCTCTATATTTCACGTCTTGAGGTATTGCCGAACTGTTTTCCACAGCGGCTGCAGCATTTTACATGCCCACCAGTAATGCATGAGGGTCTAGTTTCTCTGCACCCTTGCTGACACTTGTGATCCTCTTCTTTATTTTTTTTTTTTTTTAAGGAATTAGTGAAATAGTGAAATGTCTCTTTGATCATAGGTATCCTAGCGGGTATGAAGTGGTGTATTGCTGTGGTTTTGACTGGCATTTCCCTAAGGACTAAAAGATGCTGCCTATCTTTTCATGTATATCTTATTTGGAGAAATGTCTCTTCAGATCCTTTGCTCATTTTTAAATTGGGTTATTTGTTTTTTTCTGTTGTTATTGTTGAAAAGTGAGTTTATTTTAACAGAAGATTGTTCCTTCCCCCACTCTAGCAAGGTGTGACCCTTCTGTGGAGATGGAGGAGTTTTAGGGAGTCACTTAAAAGGAGGCATAGGTTGACTCAGCACTGGCCACAGACACCAGGGCTGGGGGGTTCAAACCTGGGTTTGAACAATTGCAATGACAATTGCAACAACAGCAAAAAAACCCAGCTGGGTGTTCTGGCAAACACCTCTAGTCCCAGCTACTTGGGAGGCTGAGGCAAGAGAATCGCTTAAGCCCAAGAGTTGGAGGTTGCTGTGAGCTGTGATGCCACAGTACTCTACCAAGGGTGACATAGTGAGACTCTGTCTCAAAAAAAAAAAAAAGAAGGTCTTTGCTCTTAGGTCTCGCTTTAATGTTTTGGGAAGGTTTCCTTTTCCTTGGCTACCTTTAAATTTTTTTCCTGTTTTGCCCTGAATTCCCCTCCAGCTGACCTCATCCACACCCATGGCATCTATCACCTCGAGGTTGTTGATTACTTTCAAATCCATGTATCTATCTGAGACTTCTCTCTGCAGCTCCATATCCACTGGCAACTCACCATGTCTAAAACTTACCACATTCCTTTGCTAACCCTTCACCTTTCCTGATTTCCCGCCTGGATGAGCACTGTTGTCATCTAACTTGGCATCCATGCTAGAAGTCAACTTGGATTCCTCCTCCTCTCTCCCAGATACATCTGCCCTCTTCCTAGCTCCTTCTAATTTGTCCTCAGTTCTTTTCTCACTCTGGCTGCCTTAGACCAAGGTCTTTGTCATTCCACCTAGATGCCCTTGTTCTGAGTTGCTTCTATCCATCTATTCTTTCAGTGGACGTGGCGGCTCACTCCTGTAACCCTAGCACTCTGAGAGGCTGAAGTAGGGGGATTACCTGAGCTGAGGAGTTCGAGACCAGCCTGAGCAACAGTGAGATTTTGTCTCTACTAAAAATAGAAAAGGTAGCCAGGCATTGTGGGGGTGCCTGTAGTCTCAGCTACTTGGGAGACTGAGGCAGGAGGGTCGCTTTAGCTTGAGTTTGAGGTTGCTGTGAGCTATGATACCAGAGCACTCTAGCCTGGGCAATAGAATGAGACTATGTTTCAAAACAACAACCTCCCAACCCCCAAAACAGCCATCTAGGCTCTGCTAGAACTTTCTCAAAGTTTTCAGTGACTCTGTGTTCCCTGAAGAATAAGCTTCCAAATCATTTGTTGGGCCTTCCTGGGTTTGCTCTCTACCTATTTCTCCAACTTCTTATTTTTTTTCTGGTATCCATAAAATTTTATTACATAGCATAAGAAGTTAAGGAACTATTTTTTTTTTTTTTTATTGTTGGGGATTCATTGAGGGTACAAAGAACCAGGTTACGCTGGTTGCATTTGTTAGGTAAAATCCCTCTTATAATTGTGTCCTGCCTCCAAGAGGTGTGTCGTCTCCAATTTTTATTCCCCTATTCACTGCCTCGCCATGCCTCAAATGCCATGCTATTGCTCTGAGCTTTGTTTGTGTGGCCACGCACAGATTTTCAGGGCTGGATTATGGACCGAAAATGGCCCAAACTAAATACTACTATGGATAGAGAACATAGTGACTATGAATTCAATCATTCATTCATGTGAAAGAATTATTTCCATACTGAATAGAAATTAAATTGCATGATATTGCATTTATGAGCCATCAGTATTGTAAAGGCGATGGACTCCTTTGGAAATAATCTGACATGTGCACCATCCATAGGCCACGGTTACTTTATTTACTTTCTGAACCCCAAACAGCAGGATACAGGGTGTGACAAGCATATGTGTATTTTGGAAGCTGATGGAACAAAATATTTGAAGTCAGATTTGGTTTCCAGGGTTGCCATAGCTACTGACTACTCTGAACACCAGCATCCCACACTTGTTTGGAGTCCTACACCTTTAACCTCCGGATGTCTTATAACTTTTTCTGAGGATATTAGTCCCTAGCTAGAGAAACAGAAACAGAATGCAACTGAAGGAGTGATTCATGGAATTTCCCAAATTTTTTCAACAATTTAACTCAACCCCCCCACCCCAAAAGAAAGACTATATTAAGAGGCTGGGTGCAGTGGTTCACACCATTAATCCTAGCACTACGGGAAGCTCAGGTGGGTGGATCACCTGAGCTCAGGAGTTTGAGACCAGCCTGAGCAAGAGCAAGACCCCGTCTCTACTAAGAAAGAAAAACTAGCTGGGTTTTGTGGTGGGTACCTGTAGTCCCCAGCTACTTGGGAAGCTGGAGCAGGAGGATCTCTTGAGCCCAAGAGTTTGAGGTTGCTGTGGGCTATGATGCCATCACACTCCACCCGGGGCAACAGAGTATGACTCTTGTCTCAAAAAAAAGGGAGGGGGAGAAAAAGAATATATTAAGAAAATAAAAAACTATTTCACTTACTTTAGATTTTTATTTAGTGCTTTCTCCTTCTCCCTCAAATGTTTACTTAGAAAATTTTAATCCTTCTGAAAAATTGTGAAAAGGGTACAGCGAACCCCCCTCTATCCCCTGGCTCAGAGTCACCATTTACTAGCATTTTGCCCCATTTCTTTTCCCATCTGTCCCACTGTTCATACACACGTGTGCATGTATGACTGCACGTCTATATTTTTAGGGAGAGAGAGATTTAGATTATAGTACACCTTTCTCTTCTTGGTGTGTTTTCAAGCTCCTCGTGAACCTCAGCACCAAGACTAAAGCCTTGAGCTCTTGGCTCGCTGCTGCCCCTGGAGCAGACTTGGATGATTCCGAGCAAGTTCCTTCCCCTGTCCCAGCCTCAGTTTCCCTTTCCATAGCATGTGGGCTTAGATCACCTGCTTTTTAAGGCCTCTCTCTGAACTTAACTTTCTATGGCCTTGTGATGGCCAGAAAAACTCAGCCCTTTGGGAAACTGTGAAGATACTTAATGTACTTTTGAACCCCAGAAATTTATTGCTGGCTGGGCTTCGTCCAGGACAGTGTCTGGTTTATAACAAGGAGTGTTTTTCCCCATGAGAGAGAGAGCGCTACCAGTCCTTTGCCTGCAGAGGCAGGGAGGTGGGCTTGGTGGGGGACAGAGGAAGCAGTGGGAACTCTAACCTGCTTGCTGCTGAGTAGGCAGCCCCAGAGGTTCTGAATGCCCTCCGCTGCCACACTTCCTTGAGGTACCTGTTGGTTTAATTTGCTGTTTGCCTTGCTTCCCCCACACCCTTTTATAGCTACTTTTGTATGTATAGCTACTTTTTTTTTTTTTTTTTTTTTTGAGACAGAATCTCAAGCTGTCGTCCTGGATAGAGTCTCATGGCATCATAGCTCACAGCACCTTCAACTCTTGGGCTCAAATGATCCTCTTGCCTCAGTTTTTTGTTTTTGTTTTTCTATTTTTAGTAGAGACGGTGTCTCGCTTTTGCTCAGGCTGGTCTCGAACTTGTGAGCTCAGTCAACGATCTACCTTGGCTTCCCAGAGTGCTGGATTCCAGGTGTGAGCCACTATGGTGGCCTTTTATATCCTTTTGTTCAAGGATCTCACTACCTCCTTTTACTGCCCTTGACCTACCTCCAGGTTATATATCTGAGAAGGACAGCAGCAGCCTGAAGATTGAGATGACATGGGGGACTTTCATGGCTGGACCTGAACAAAGGCTGCACCCTCATGGGTGAGGAGGATTGACACTGCTTACTTCAGGCTTCCACAGTGCTCCCACCCACACAGCACAGGGCGGAGGTCCTAGCTGGGCCAGACCGACTGTGTGGGTTTAATTCCCGTGAGTAGGATTAGAGAGAATTCTAGTAAAGAACAGGACTTGGGGGTTCAGGAAAGGAACTGGTGAGAGCAGGGCGACAGGGGGGTCATTTATTCATTCCATAAGTGTTTACTGAAGACCTACTTATTATGAGCAAGGTCTTTTACCCAGAAAGTCTTAAATTTGGGTAGCCATTGTTAATTTGTGCCAGACATTGTGCTATGTGCTATGGAAGTGGCAGGAATAATGTTAATGTTTGTCATGCTTCCTCTCTTGACAACCATGTGCTCAGTGCATCCCGTCTATTCCATTTAGTCCTCCTAACAACTTTGATGAGGCAGTGTTGTCCCTGTTCTGCGGGAGAGGAAAGGGAGGCTTAGAGCAGTCCCTTGCTCAAACTCAGGCCACTAGTAGAGGCAGAAATGGGATTTGAATTCAAATCCCATTTCAAACCTCACGTTCTTAAACTCTGCCTCTTGTTCTCAAAAGCTGGTTTATGGACTGATCAGTCTGCCATAGTTTTCACATGCTGAAATATAAGGACATAACTAGATTTCTAATATAACTTTCTTTTATTCAATAGTTCTCAGCTGGGGCAGTTTTGCCTCCAGGGGACATTTGGAAATGCCTGGAGACAATGTTTTTGGTTGTTACACTGGGGAGTTTGTGGGTAGTGGCCAGGAGCACTGCTAACTGCTAACTGCTAACTCTCCCACAGTGCACAGAATGGTTCCCCATCCACCCACCGCCAGCATCATCCAGTCCAAAGAGCCAGCAAGGCTGAGGTCGAGGAACTCTGATTTAATCTGAAGGACTATCCTTGATCTTAAAACGATATCATTCTGATTTTGAAGATATGCATTCAATGTCCTTTCTTTTAAAGAAGTGGTGTTTTTGTTGTTGTTAGAAGTATCTTGGACTGTGACAGACATCTAGGAATTACTTGATCTAGGAATTATATTAAAAAATACTGCTTATTAGGGATTAAAGAAGGAAAGTGTCTCATGTCATAAGGGAGGCTATACCTGGTGACTGGTTCTGGGACTCCTGGAGTTTGATTTAACAACCTACACTTACTGACCACTTTATTGCCTTGTACTGTGCCGGGCCCTATGGGAAGTCAAAAGGAGTTTTGCCCCGATGATCTGAATGATCTCCAGAGGACAGAAAGTGAAAATGCGTAAAGTAGGGAATAGGGAAGCCTGGCAAATGATGGTTAAATGTCCTGGCTGATGTTAACAGGGTGAACCAAGGGGTTTCTGCCAGAAAGAATTTTAGGTTCTTGCTTTATGTCTGCCATCAAGTAACTTACACGACCTGAGGCAAAGCACTTGATTTTTCTGCCTCTTGCTTTCTTATCAGTCCCCTCTCTTGGATTAGGGCCCCACAAGCCGGAGTGAGAAAGCTGTCTGTGGTGCTATCTTTTCCTTCTACCCTCCGGTGGGGCGCTCATTCCTGTGGATTCTATTAAAAATGTTTCTAGGCTCTGGGTGGTGCCTGTGGCTCAAAACGGCAGGGCGCCAGTCCCATATGCCGGAGGTGGCGGGTTCAAACCCAGTCCTGGCCAAAAACTGCAAAAAACAAACAAACAAACAAATTGTTTCTAGGCTCGGCACCATAGCTTAGTGGGGCGCTGGCCACATACACCAGGGCTAGCAGGTTGCACATATAGTCCCAGCTACTCGGGAGGCTGAGGCAAGAGAATCACTCAAGCCCAAGAGTTTGAGGTTGCTGTGAGCTGTGACACTACAGTACTCTACTGAGGGTGACATAGTGAGACTCTGTCTCAAAAAAAAAAAATGTATCTAGAGAAAAGGGCATTTGTGTGCTCTCACCTAACAGGCATGATGTAAAGGGACACACCTCCTGGGTGAGGGGCACAACTACAATAGGGACTTTACTTAACAAACACAAACAGTGTAACCTAACCATGGGTGACCTTGTATTAACCTGAAATTAAAAAAAAAAAAAAGGTTTCCAAAGTCTGTCCAGTGTCTTCCTAGTTGGGTGTATTCTCCACCCAGAAGCTGGAATAATCTTGCTAAAACATAAATCTGATCATGCCATCCACCTCTGCTCAGAGCCTTCAGTGACTTCCTCATTGCCCTCAGGATAAAGTCCAAACTCTCGTCTCTTTCTCAGCCTCTGCCCCGCACCCTCTGGTCTGCACATAGCAGAGGGTGAGATAATGCTCGCCTTTTGTTACCTACCACCCAAGATCTCTTGTGGCAGGAGCATGAGATAATCCTTTCTGCGGAATTTTGAAAAAATGTAAGTTTCCACCAATGTAAAACAAGGTATTCATCATTGTTTTTGGAAGTGGAAAATACTAACCTTTGAACTATGGATGAAAAACTTTAGAGTTTCCTCCATTAACATCAGCATTACCTACTGTATGTCTACGAGTACAGGGAAGGCAGGGTTTGGTGGCTCACACCTGATCTCCTAACAGTCTGGGAGGCTGACGCTTATAGATTGCTTGAACTCAGGAGTTTGAGACCAGCCTGAGCAAGCACCAGGCCCCTGGCTCTAAAAATAGCTGGGCGTTGTGGCGGGAGCCTGTAGTCCCAGCGCCTCGGGAAGCTGAGGCAAGAGCATCTTTTGAGCCCAAGACTTTGAGGTTACTGTGAACTATGACTCCATGGCACTCTCCGCAGTGCAACAGAGTGAGAGTCTATCTCAAAAAAAAGTAAAGGGAATGCTTATTGGGTACTCAGGAGTTGGTGTGTCAAATAGAAAAATCCAGGTGGCCAAAATTTTGCACAATTCAGCAAATATACCCTTTCTTGGTGCAGAGAGCAAATGTGGCTTGAATTGTGACTCAGTGGCATGGAGCTGCCCATAAACCTCTAGTGCCAACACGTCTTTTTCTTTTCCAGAATGAAGGCTGACGGTAGAAAGCCTCAGCTCAAGGGAGGGCCTTGATTTCTGTTCTCTTGTGTGTCTCATTTTCTTTCTTTGCTTTCTGATTCCTCCATTTTCTAAATATTGTCTGTCTTAGTCACCCCAAATTCAACATGGTACATGAAAGAAAGAAGAAATGGAAAAAGAAAACTGGACTTGGTGTAGCACTTTGCAAGCACCACTGTACTTTCATGATTGAAATCTGTGAATGCATCTTATTCCCAGCGCCACCTCCAGACTGTAATTCCATTGAGGCCAGGTGTTTTTCTCGAATACTTCTGTACCTCAATAGGGCCTTGCACACAGTAGGTGTACAAGAATGTTTGCAAAATGGACGAAGGAGCTCACTCAAGAAGAATGAAGTTTACCAATTGTGCCAATATTTTGGTGTCTCTCTTTTTTCCTTAAAGGAGGGATTTTTACTCCCTTTACCCAGATCATCATAGAGGCAATTTTCTTTGATACTCCTTCCAGGCAACCCTTAGTGCTGCCCACAGGTTTGATTGTCCTCTGGATACCACTTGGGGACTCAAGAGGCACTGAGTGTGGAGGCTGGATCCCTCTGCCTCTCAGACCCCTGACGGCTGCCCCATCACAGAAAGGGGGAGCATGGAGCAGGCAGAGTGCAGGGAGGAAGCCTAAAGAATTAATTGGTTAAACTTTATTACAAAGGCTGGTCCTATTGTTTACAGACCATTAAAACCCATTATCATCTTCCCAGGCTAGGCAGACAGCAGCTAGCTGCTTTGATGCATGTCTTACAGAGATAAGGAAAATTTATCCCTTGTTTTGACTTCAGAATTTCTTCTTGGTTTATTATCTGACATGTTATTCCACTCTCTGTTCAAATGTCCCTGATCTCCAGACAACTTTTTGAAGTTGTTGGCAGGGGAGGTTCAGGATAGAATCCTACAACTGCAGAGTTAGAAGAGATCTGTGAGATAAATGGCTGTCCCTAATCTGCCCCCTCCCTCCCCGCCCCGCCCCCATCCTTGGCAGAGCAGTCCCTGGACTTTCAAGCAATTTATACTTATTGATCTCAGAGCAGGGCAGACTTTTCTCATGACCTTCGGCTAATCCTCCCACCTCCATGGCCACATCCTCTACTCTGGGAAGACGACTTACTAGAGTTCCCCTGCCCCACTCCAAATGACCAGCTCCTTAACTTATCATCCCCAGGGGACTGTGCCTATAGAGGAATGCATTGTTTAAACAGTCATCTTCTGTGATAGGTATATCCCTGGTTCCCATGAGTGGACAGAGCAGAGCCCTTGGGGGATCTCACCCATATCCCAAGCAATGTGTCTGCCCCAGGGCCCTTCTTGAGGGTGTGACATTGCATTTGGACAGATACAGGCAAGGCTGTACCCACTGTGCAGCTTTTCGCCCGTGTCATCCTGGGGGATTTTCTATGTCTTAGAGCTGAAAAGAAGTCCTTGGTTGATACTGAACTTACTTTCAGCTGGTGGGTTAGAGAGTTTGAGAGCGAGCCAGCTTGGAGGATGGTACACGCTCACATGGGGTTGAAGGGGTGAGTGACTGGATATAGAAGCCGGGAATGTCAGCCAGTGTCAGGTCCTCCGTGTGGCTCTATGTGTCTAATTCAATAAATATTTTTTTTCTTTTCCTCAATTTCCTTTTATTTTATTTTAATAGATTTAGGGGGTACAAATTGAATTCTGTTACATGTGCATATGGTAGAGTGGTAAAGTCTGGGCTTTTGGCGTACCCGTCACCCAAATAGCGTACATTGTACCCCAGAGGTAATTTGTCGTCTCTCTCCCCTTCCACCTCGCAAGTCTCCATTGTCCTTCACACCACGCTGTGTGCCCTTGCAATAAGTATTTACCAGCATCTGCTCTGGGGAGGTGTTGATGCTGGGAGCGGGGGTTGTCAAAACGATGCCTAAACCTGGTCCTTGACATTTCACAGTGTACATCTAGAAGTGAGTAAGGCTGATGATAAGACAAGACGGGAAAGCACACACAGAAAGATACGAACAACTTTGGAAGGGTCATAAAACGCAGGGGCTTAATTCTGAATGAGGGTATCAGGAGAACTTCACAGAGATGATTTTTCAGAATTTCAGTGAACAAGGAAGAGAGTGGGGAAAGGACATCCAGGCTGGTGAACAGCCAGGGCAAAGCATGGAGACCTGAAAGTGTCTTTAGCTTGCCACTGGCCAGTCCTGGCAGCCCCAGTACAAAGCCACATCCCTCTTCCAGCCAGAGTGGCTCCAAATCCATCACAGATAGCACCAAATAATCCCAAGAATTTTTTCTAGGCATCTGACCCCGGGGCAAGGCTCAGGATAGACATTCCTTTCCTCTACCTTTTTGCCTTCTTGTTGCTGGATTTTGCTCTCCTTGGAGGGTGCACAGGACATACTCAGGGATGCCCCGGAGTTGGTGAAGGGAGATAAACCCCTGATCCCTTACCTGCCACAAGACATCTTTTGTCCCCCCTTCAGCCTTCCTTATTGCTAGGACAGGAACCACCTCCTTCTCAGGCTCTGCTCATTCAGTTTCCTTTTTCTAGAAGCCTGCCTTCCATTGCTATTTGTTCAAATGTGCCTGCCCTTCCCTGGTGGCCCCGCTTGGTTACAGCTGGAAGGAAGCACACTATTTTCTGCGCTCCTAAAGCACATCCCCTGTTGAGGTCAGGGCCAGAGATCACGTACTCCTTATTTTTCACAATGATTGCCACTGGGTGGCTGCCCCATAGGTGAAGAAACAATGGTGCTTCCTACTCCCTGTTTTATGACAAACAACTACCCAGGCTCAGTGTGATTTTAACATATTAAAAAATTCATACAGGCCAGGCTCAGTAGTGGCTCAGGCCTGTAATCCTAGCACTTTGGGAGGCCAAGGTGGGTGGATTGCTTGAGCTTTGGAGTTCCAGACTAACCTGAGCAAGAGTAAGACCTTGTCTCTACTAAAAATAGGAAAAAAAATTAGTCAGACATTTTTGCAGGTGCCTATAGTCCCAGCTACACTGGAGGCTTAGGCAAGAGGATCACTTGAGCCCAGGAGTTTGAGGTTGTTGTGAGCTATGATGCTACGGCGCTCTATCCAGGATGACAGAGTGAGA
>NW_003852591.1:2342425-2348466 GCF_000181295.1 Otolemur garnettii | reverse complement strand
GGGAGCAGGACTGAGTGCAGTGATGCCTTGGAAATGAAAGATTCCCCTGACTCCTCTCTACAGCAGTGCTGCAGCCCATATATAACCGTGGGCGAGTTCCCCCTCTCCGCCTCGCTTATCTCTGCCTCACATTCACAGACTCACCAGCCTGGAGTCTCTCTGGATGTTGGCCAAGCCAGTTGGGAATGCATAATAGCCGAGATATGGGATGGGACGAGCCCGCCATGTCCTTGCATGCCGCAGTGAAGGTCTCCCTTCTCCTCCCTTTCCCCTGTTTAGCCTTTCCCCTCTCATTGGAAGCACATCTTTCTGGTCTAGGCTCTCTGATCTTTGAAAGAGGGGAGACCCAGATTCCATGTTTGCAGGTGGTTGTGCTCTAGTAATTGTGGACACCCTATACCCCTTAGAGACTGGTAGGGAGGTTTGGCTGAGCAGATTTAGACTAAACGGCATTTAGGTAGCTAGCTGCCATTCTGACATCTCAGCTATAGGACCTTGGGAGCTGAAAACCTTCCCTGCAAACTGCCTGTTCCTGCCCCCTACTGCCTGCCTCCCAAGCTCACTTGGTTTTTATGACCTAGACTTTGGTTTTGCTTTCGTGTCCTGTTTTGTTGAGGAGAGAAAATCCTCCAAAATCTAAAACTTTTTGAGCCCTGGGGTAGCTGGGACTACAAGCACCTACAACAACGCCTAATTTTTTTTTCTATTTTTAGTAGAGACAGGGTCTCACTCTTCCTCAGGTTGGTCTCAAACTCCAAAAGCTCAAGTAATCTGCCTGCCTTAGCCTCCCAGAGTGCAACGATTACAGCAAAACAGATGAGGAAAGGAAAGGCCTCTGGAGAGAAGAGTCTAGGCTGATGGGAGCAAGGGCTTCCGGGAAATTGGGTAAAGTCTTCATGGAGTCATGTTGGTGCTTAACAAGTTTTGGATTTTGGAGGATTTGGGATTTTCAAATGAGGAATGCTCAATCTGTACTGGGGATTAGGACTTCAACACGTATTTTTGGTGGACACAGTTCATCCCATAACACTCTCCTTTTTCTAAAACATGTGTGTAGTATATGTGTGTGTGTGTAAATATCTATATATGTACATATGTAAATATATATGAATATATGTGTGTATATTTATAGTGTGTGTGTTTGTTGTTTTTGAAAAATCCCAAACATGACAGAAGAGCAAAGTGGGAGAGAAAAGTATTTCTAAGGCTCTCTAACCCTGGTCTTCTGGTAAGGTTTTGTTTCTTCCCTCTATTTTTCTGGTGATGTTAAATGAACATAAATGTTTTATCTGTCCTTTTGTTTTTACCTCCCTTCAAATCACTGCATTCCAAATGTCCTATTCTGCATCTTGCTTTTTTTAAATTAACAAAATAGTGCATAGATTACTCTAAGTCTATATCAGTAACACTCTGGGAAGACAAGGTGTCTTTTTTTTTTTTTTTTGAGACAGGGTCTCATTCTGTCATTCGGGCTAGTACACAGTGGCATCATTATAGCTCAACTTCCAAGATTCAAACGTTCTTCCTGCCTCTGTCTCCTAATAGCTGGGCCTATAGGCAAGCACTGCCATGCTCAGCTAATTTTCCTATTTTGTTTTGTTTTTTTGTAGAGATGGAGTCTCATTCTTGCTCAGGTTTATCTTGAACTCCTGGCCTCAAGTGATTCTCCCACTTTGGCCTCCCAAAGTGCTAAGATTACAGGTGTGAGCCACTGTGCCTGGCCTATCTGTCCTAGTTTTAGAAGATGCATAGGATTTCATTGTATGGTTATAACATGATTTATTTAATTTCATCTCTCTCTCTCTCTCTCTCTTTTTTTTTTTTTAAAGACTGAGGCTTGCTCTGTTGCCTGGGCTAGAGTGCAGTGGTGTCATCATAGCTCAGTGCAGGCTCAAATGCCTGGTATCAAGTGATCCTCCTGCGTTAGCCTCCTGAATAGTTGGGACTATTCAGGTGTGCACCACTATGTCCAGCTATTTTGTTTTCTATTTTGATAGAGATGGGGTCTTGCTATTGCTTAGGCTAGTATCAAACTCCTGACCTCAAGAGATGCTCCTGGCTTGGCGCCTATAGCTCAAGCGGTTAAGGCGCCAGCCACATATAACTGAGCTGGCGGGTTTGAATCCAGCCCAGGCCTGCCAAAACAACACTGACAACTACAACCAAAAAATAGCCATGTGTTGTGGTGGGCACCTGTGGTCCCAGTCACTTGGGAGGCTGAGGCAAGAGAATCTCTTAAGCGCAGGAGTTAGAGTTTGCTGTGAGCTGTGATGCTACAGCATTCTACCCAGAGCGACAGCTTGAGGCTCTGTCTCAAAAAAAAGGTGCTCCTGCCTTGGCCTCCCAGAGTGCTAGGATAACAGGTATGAGCCCCTGTGCCTGGACAATGTTACTGATCTTGATGAGCATTTAGGTGATTTCTAATTTTTGGTGCAATTGAAAAAAATGGTATATACCTTTCTTTGCTCCTGAGTATAAGTCATATGCACATCTCACTCCTTCCTAAGGTTCTTACATAAATTGGATACCTTTAAGAAATATTTGTTATGTTTGTATCATGGACAGTATTTCATCCTATCAATATATTGATATTTACTAAGTCCAGTGACATATCCTAGATTGTTTCTTGTGGGAAACAAATCAGTAATGAAAATTCTTGCATATAAATCTCTAAATTTTTTTTTTAGACAGAGTCTTAAGCTGTAGCCCTCAGTAGAGTGCTGTGGCTTCATAGCTCACAGCAACCTCTAACTCAGGCTCAAGCAATCCTCTTGCTTCAGTTTTTCTATTTTTAGTAGAGATAGAGAGCAAACCTCGAGTTTGCTCAGGTTGGTCTTGAACTCATGAGCTCAAGCAATCCACCCTCCTCGGCCTCCCAGATTGCTAGGATTACAGACGTGAGCCACAGCCATAAATCTCTAATTTTGATTGTTTATCTTTGTTTATTCCTTAGCATAGGTTTCTAGAAGTGGGTTAAATAATCTGAAAATTGTTAAGGTTCTAGACCTTAACTGCTAAATTGTATTCTAAAATGTATTAATTTATATTTTTATCAGCAGAGTGTCCATCCATCTCAATCTATATGTGTAATACTGGCATTATCACTAATGCTACTAGTTTGGTATATCAAATACGACATTTCATTGTTTTAATTTTTTACTTGTTTATTATCTATTATTATTTCTTTTTTGTGGCTTGTCTCTGTCCTTTGCCATTAATCTATTAAGATCTTATTTTTTAATGCAATTTTATGGCACTTTACATATTAAGGATATTAACTTGTCATATTTGTCATATATGTGGCAAGTATTTTGCCAGTTTGTAGTTTGACTTAAAAAATTGTTTTAAAACCAACTTTGCTATGGTATAATTTACATTCAATAAAATGTACTCATTTCAAGTGTATAATTCTGTGAGTTTGAACAAATGTGTATATCCATAACCACAATATTTCTTTTTATTTATTTTTTTTTAGAGACAGAGTCTCACTTTGTCACCCTTGGTAGAGTGCCGTTGCATCACAGCTCACCGCAACCTCTAGCTCTTGGGCTTCGGTGATTTTCTTGCCTCAGCCTCCAGAGTAGCTGGGACTACAGGCACCCACCACAACGCCTGGCTATTTTTTTGTTGTAGTTTGGCCAGGGCCGGGTTTGAACCTGCTACCCTTGGTGTATGGGGCCAGCGTCCCACTCACTGAGCCACAGGTACTGCCCAATAAGATATTTCTTTAATAGTACATATAAGGAACTTTGTTATTGTGAATATTTTAATGTAAAAAATACATATATTTAAGTGTTTTTTGTTACTATAGAAGTTTTGAATAAATATATTATACATGGTGTGAACATACCATGTTTCCTGTTGATGAACAGTGAAATAGTTTTAATTTGCAACTACAAAGTGCTGCATTGATTAATTTTTAAACATAAATCCTTATTGATGTTGGCACTATTTCCCCTACACGAATAAAATTCTTTTTTTGTTGTTTCTTTTTTTGAGACAGAGTCTCACTATTTTACCCTCAGTAAAGTGCTGTGGCATCACAGCTCACAGCAATCTCAAACTCTTGGGCTTAAGCAATTCTTGTGCCTCAGCCTCCCAAGTAGCTGAGACTACAGGTGCCCACCACAACGCCAGCTATTTTTTGTTGCAGTTGTCATTGTTGTTTAGCAGGCCCAGGCGGGGGTCGAACCTGCCTACCTCGGTGTATGTAGCTGGCGCCGTAACCACTGTGCTACGGATGCCAAGTTATGAATAAAATTCTTGATTAAAAATATATATATTTCTTCAATGTTACCACTATTTATAAATTGTTCTCCTAAGTCTTCACACTAATCTAGGCTGCTATAAGCAGTTTATGAAAGCCTTGATTGTTCCATATTCTCAGTAGCAATTTATTGTCATACATTTTAATTGTTGACAAAAGTATAATTATAAAACATACTCCTAATTTTTAATTTGCACTTTACTGATTGCCAGTGAGGGTAAGCATCATTTTATATGTTTATGGGTGGGTCATTTTGCTTTCTTCTACTATAAATCAAAGGATATTTTTATTATCCCTAAAAGTTTCCTGTGCCTCTTTGCAGTCAACCTATCTCTGTTATTATAGTTCAATCAGTTTTGCTGGTTCTAAAATTTCCTAATGACATCCTATACTATGTACTCTTTTCTTTTTTTTTTTTTTGACATGGTCTCAGTATGTCGCCCTCAGTAGAGTGCTGTGGTGTCACAGCTCACAGCAACCTCAAACTCTAGGACTCAAGCGATTCTCTTGCCTCAGCCTCCCAAGGAGCTGAGACTATAGGCGCCTGCCACAGCACCTGGCTATTTTTGTTGTTGCAGTTGACATTGTTGTTTTTAGCTGGCCCGTGCCAGATTCGAACCTGCCAGCCTTGTGAACATCAGCCAGACAGCAACAGAATTGCAGGTTAGCTTTTCAGCAAGTTCCTCCAGGGGAAAGTCCTATAATCTTGGTTTCAGTCAACACAGGCTATTCCTGGGGATTCTTAAGCAAGCACACAATTAAGCGCTGAAAAAGAGTTATTAGTTAGTTTTAAGATAGAATGATTGTTCCTGTTACAGTCTCACAATATTGCCCAGGCTGATCGTAAGTTCCTAGCCTCTGAGCTTCCTGCCTCAGGCTCCTAAAGTGTTGATATTACAGGCAGGAGGCCCCTAGAAAGATTTTTTTTTTTTTGCACTTAACATTGGTACGTTACTATTAATTAGACTCCAGGCTGAATTGGAAATTCACATTTTCCCCAGGAATATCTTTCCGTTTCAAGAGCTCACATTGCATTTAACTGTCATATACTCTTAAGCTCCTCTGGTCTGTGACAGTTTCTTAGTCCTATTGTGTTTTTTGATGACATTGACATTTTTGAAGAGGTATGGTCAGGACTTTTGTGGAATATCCCTCAATCTGGACTTGTCTGATGTTTTCTCTGGGGTTATAAATTTGGGGAAGGAAAACTTCATTTCATCATACCAGGGGCAGAGGTGCCTCATACCTGAGATACATCATTGGTGATGTTAACTTTGATCCCTTGGTTAAGATAGGAATAACACATTGATTTTGAATATACTGCTTATGTGAACAATAACATTAATATTAATAGCTACTGTTTATTGAGTGTTTGTCATGTCATTATTGTTTGCTCTGTGACGTAGATCCAAATTGTGCTAATTGCTTTCATAGTGCTGTCTTTGAGTGGTGCCATAATCAGCAGGTGGGATCTGTGTTCTGGGACAGACTGGGATTTGTAGCTCAGCCCTGCTCATTTCTGTATTAAGCCAGGGCCTCAGTTTCCTCATCTATAAAATGGATTAGTCAGAAGTAATACCTCATGGCATCACATGAGGATGCAAAGGATCTTGTCTCAGCCATGACCTCTTTTGACTTCACCAGACAATGTCCACCAGCCTCATCTGATAAGAAGTCCCATGCAAATAAACAAATAAGAACTCCTGGAAAGTAGCAGAAAATGAGAGCTGAATTTGGGGGGGCTTGGGGAATACGTCAGTGACTGTGTCTTTGG
>NW_003852591.1:2298470-2342405 GCF_000181295.1 Otolemur garnettii | reverse complement strand
CACCTGTGTACTCTTCAATCTAGCTTATTTCACGCAGCCTTTTATGAAAAGTCTTTTCCATGTCATATGTGTTTCGTATATGTTAGTAGTTTCTTTGTATTGCCAAGAGTCTTTCAACATGTGAATAAATCACTTTTTAAAATCCATTTACAAGTTGATGGATATTTGGGTTGTTTTCAGTGTTTAGCTATTATGAATAAAGTGGCCATGAGCATCCGTATATTTCTCTCTCTTTTAAAAAAATTTGGACATAATATTTCCCCCATTTTGGGGGGGATAGATACTTAGTGAAACTTCTCAATAATATGGCAAGCACATTTTTTTTATAAGCAGCTTCCACACTTTTCTAAAGCGGTGGACCACTTTATATACCCATTAGCCGTGTACGAGAATTTTGGCTGCTATACATCCACACCAGCAGTTGATATCAGTCCTTTTAATTTTAGCCATTTTAGCGGGTTTGAATGCTATCTTGTCGTTTTAGTTGGCATCTCCCTGGTGACTAAGGATGCTGGAATAGTTTCATGTGCTTTATTGGCTGGCTGTTTATCTTCTTTTGTGAAAGGTCTGTTGAAACCTTTGCCAATTTTTTTCATTGTAATGTCTTCTTATTACTGATTTGCTAGGGTTCTTTTATGTAGCTGGATATAGATCCCTTGTCATATCTGTACTGTGTGTATGTATACATAGATGTACTGTATGTTTGTACTATGGAGATCTGTCTTATGTGCATATACACATACTATGTAAACTTTCTCCCAGTCTGTGACTTGTCTATTCATCATCTTTTTTTTCTTTTTTTGAGACAGTCCCACTTTGTCACCCTTAGTGGAGTGCCATGGCATCATAGCTCATAGCAACCTCAAACTCTTAAGCTAAAGCGATCCCCTTGCCTCAGCCTCCCAAGTAGCTGGGCCTATAGGCACCCACCACAATGCCTGACTATTTTTAGAGAGGGGGTCTTGTTCTTGCTCAGGCTGGTCTCAAACTCCTGAGCTTAAGCAATCCACTCACCTCAGCCTCCCAGAGTGCCCTGACTCCCTGGTGTGAGCCACCATGCCTAGCCCTATTCATCTTAACACTGTCTTTTTAAAGAAAATGCAGTACAATATTTGGAAAAGATCCCATTTTAATCATGTTGAATGTACAATTGGATGCCTTTAGTTACACTTAACACTTCATGCAATCATTGCTTCTGTCTTTAACAGTATCTTTGAAGAGCAGAAATTTTTAATTTTGGTGACATCCAGGTAATGTTTTTTCCTTTTGTGGTTCTAGTTTTCTTGTGACCTAAGAATCATTGCCTATACCAAGGTTATGAAGATTTTCCCCGTGTTTTCTTCTGGAAGTTTTATAATTTTAGCATTTCTTTAATTCTGTGATCCATTTTGAATTATTTTTGGTGTAGGATATGAGGCAAAGTTTACTTAAAAATATGGATATCTTGTTAAAAGAAGAAAAAATAAGTAAATGTTAACTATCACTCATTTCATTCTCCTCTGATTTATTCTGTTGCTATGTGGCTTAGAAATTCCAAGCCCCCTCCTTCGGCAATCAGATAGGTATTCACCATATAATCTGGATTTTTAAAAAGATAGTCTTTTTTTAACCCTTCATTCTTTGAGTCCCTTGGAATATGTTTGAGTTATGTAACAGTTGAGGGTCTTATTTCATTACCTCTACCCCACAGCTAATTGAATAGTGAGAGAAAGGGAATTCCAGGTACAGTGGGGATGTAAAAGCAGGATGAAGGTAAATGGGGCTGCTTGGGCTTTCCTGGGTAGAGGAGTCGTGGAGACAAGCCAGAGACCTTGTGAAGGACCCCTGGACTCTGTCCACTGGGCAGTCAGGAGCCTCCGAGAGATACTATTGGAGTGGTGTTAGCATTCTGTACGTTGGTCTACTGGGGAGAGACCAGAGAGGTGAGGACTGAAAGTGGGCACTGGAAATTTCTAGTGTAAAGAGGGACTGATTCCAAGACAGATTGAGGGTTGGAATTGCCGGTTCTTGATTTCTGAAAGGATGAACCTGGAAGGAGGAACTAAAGATAAAGGTTGCAGTTCAAGTTTAAATGGTGGATAGAATGTCTCTGCTTCAACTAGAAATGAAGATGACAGAGGGGGAAGCTGGCTCTCAGGGAATGAAGTTTAAAAGAAATGATAATTATTCACTTTTGGGGAAAATTTATGAGAGTACAATCAGAACAGTTCTTTCTATTGTGTGCAGCATTTTAATGTTCCCAAAGTGCTTTTTGCATATGCCTTCCTATCCCTCACTATTTACCCCCTTGCTTATGCCTGGTTTGGTAGGCAGGACAGGGGTCACCCCCATTTCCCATCTTGCAGATGAAGAAGGTGAGGAGGCTTCAGGTAGCTTCAGGTCTTGGCCCGAATTCTAATCTCCAGATTGATAAGCGCTTGGTTGATAAGTGGTGTTGGGGTTTGGGGTGAGGGAAAGATTTTGATCTTCTGCCCACTTTCTGTGTCAGAAAGCAAATCAGCCTGCAAGGGGTTGATAGTATGGGATTAAGTATATCTGCACCATTAGCCTCACACAATGGGGAGGGCCAACTAAAATAACCAATTCATGAAAGAATCCTGATAAATATTAAACATGCTGCAAATGCCATCCTTATTAAGGGTATAGTTTCATCATACTGGGGCAGGGAATCAGCTGGTCTCTGTCTGGAGAGATGAAGAGGTCCATGGTTGTGCAGGCCTCATGGGCTAAGCTACTGGTGTGTGTACAAGGCAAGGCCAGTCTTCCTTGGACTGGGGTGGGACTATAGGTCTTTGAGAAATGGTGGAGATGCCCTTCCAGCTTGGGGCCTCCAAGGTCAAGGTAGGGAAGTCTGAGAACATATGTGTACTAGGAAAACTTTTGGATTTCAATTCAGAGGTCTTGGGGTTGAACATGATTTTCACCATGTACTTGATCTTGGGTAAGATATTTGATATTGATACATTATGATGTCACATTACACTCCTGGAAATATGGAACTACTTATTAGTTTTGCCAATAATTAGTTTTCGCTGTGCCTCTCTATGCCTTTGATCGGTGGCCCCCAACCTTTTGGCACCAGAAAAGACAGTTTTCCCACAAAAAACTGGGGTTGGGTGAGGTAGAGGGGGCAGGATCTGATAGGAGGCAGTGCTTAGTTGGTGATATGAGCTATGGGGAGTGGCTGTAAATACAGAAAATACAGAGGAAGTTTTCCTTACTTGCCTGCCCCTCACCTCCTGCTGTCTGGCTCAGTTCCTAACCGGTGTTGGACAAGTAGCTGTTTGTAGGCCTGGGGTTGGGGACTGCAGCCTTTGCTTGAAGGAGCAGGAAATTATTAGAGATTAAGAAAGGAAGATTGGAAGATGCAACATGGCTGGGTTTAGAGAAGGGGCCACAAGCCAAGGAATGCAGGTTGCTTCTTGGAGCTAAAAAAGATAAGGATGCAGATTTTTTTCCTCAGAGCCTCCAGAAGAAACAGTCCTACCAATACCTTTGGCATTAGCCAAGTGAGACTGTTTTTGGACATTTCGTCCTTCAGAACTGTAAGATAGTGTCATTTTAAGCCACTGTTTCTGGCAGTTTGCACAGCAGCAATAAGAAACTAATACTGTGAACGTAACATGTCTGGGTGCATCTACTGTTAGCAAGTATCACAACTTGCTTGTTGATTTACCGGTTGAGGTCTATTGGGATTAGTTCCAAGTTTTGGCCCTTATGAATAAAGGTGTTGTGGACATTTATATATAAGTCTTTGTGTGGACATACATTTTTATTTCTCTTGGGTAAATGCCTGGAGAAATGAAAACATAAGTGTATGTAAGAAACTGCCAAACTGCTTTCCAAAGCGACTGTACCATTTAGCATTCCCACCAACAGTGTGTGAGAGTAGAGTTATTCTATATCCTTGCCAGTGCTTGGCATTGCCAGTCTTTTTAATTTTAGCCATTATAATAGATGTTTAATGGTATCTCATTGTGATTTTAATTGCATTTCTCTGATGACTAATGATGTTGAACATTTTTTCACATGCTTTTTGGCCATCTGTATCTCTTCTTTTGTGAAATGTCTGTTTAGGTTTTTTTTTTTTTTTTCCCCATTTAAAAAAATTGGCTCATTTTTCTTCTCGTTATTGAGTCTTAGGAGTTTTTTATATATTCTGACTAAATGTCCTTTTTCAGATATATGTTTTGCAAATATTTTCTTCCAGTCTGTGGCTTGTTGTTTTCATTTTCATATTAGTGGCTTCTAAAGAGCAGACATGTTAAATATTGATGAAGTCCAATATACCATTTTTTTTTTCTTTTACAACTCAGGCTTTTTGTCCTATTTAAGAAATTTTTGGCTGGGCACGGTGGCTCATGCTGTAATCCTAACACTCTGGGAGGCCGAGGCAGGTGGATTGCCCTCAGCTCACAGGTTTGAGACCAGCCTGAGCCAGAGCGAGATCCTGTCTCTAAAAATAGCTGAGTGTTGTGGTGGGCACCTGTAGTCCCTGCTACTGGGGAGGCTGGGGAAAGAGAATCGCTTGAGCCCAAGAGTTGGAGGTTGCTGTTAGCTATGACCCCATGGCATTCTACTGAGGGTGATAAAGTGAGGCTCTGTCTCAAAACAAGAAAAAAGAAAGAAAAGAAAGAAATTTTTGATTAATGCAAGGTTACAAAGATTTTCTTCCATGTTTTCTTCTCTAGTTTTACAGTTTTAGCTTTTATATTTAGCTCTGTGGTCCATTTTGAGTTAATTGTTATATAGGGAGTGAGATAAGGATTAAGGTTCTTATTTTTTATTTTAAGAGAGAGTCTCACTTTGCTGCCCTTGGTAGAGTGCTGTGGCGTCATAGCTCGCAGCAACCTCAAACTCTTGGGCTGAAGTGATTCTCTTTACTCAGCCTCCCAAGTACTTGGGACTATAGGCACCTGCCACATTGCCTGGCTATTTTTTAGAGATGGGGGTCTCGCTCTGGCTCAGGCTGGTCTTGAACTTGTGAACTCAGGTAATCCACTTGCCTCTGCCTCTCAGAGTGCTAGGGTTATAGGCATTAGCCACTGTGCCCGGCCATATGTTAAGGTTTTAAAAATTAAAAAAAAATTTTTTATGATAATGTCTTTAATTGGTTTCAGGGTAATACTGGCCTCATAAAATGAATCAGCATTGTGCTAGATATTGTAGGAAATACAAAGGTAAAAACCAATCCCTGATGGAATTTTACACACATACACATACACACACACACTCTTATATTCATTCCTGAAGTATGACAGAGGAACAGTTTGATGAAATCGTAAGAGAAGTACAGATGAACTGCACTATGGGGGGCTTTCAAAGAAGGGAGAAGCCAGGGCAGCCTGGGAATAGCCTTCAGGAAGGAGGTGACACTACAGAAAGGCTTTTGTAGGGCTGCACATCTCTAGGGTCACCATTCAAATGACAGTCTATTGAATGATGTTCCCTCCAAAGCACACAGAAAGAAGCATAGATGGTGCCCACATTGGCCAGCCACAGCCAGCCACAGCACTTTATCAAGGGCGACAAAGTGAGACTTTGTCTCAAACGAAACAAAACCAAACCAAACAGTGGCCCTGCCCCCAAAAGGCTATCAGCCAAGAGACTATCAGTTGGTAGTGATGGGGGAAGGAGGGTGTGGTGAGCAGGAAAGGACATACTAGGTTAGAGATGATTCCATTAAACTCTTCATTTGTTTTATGTAAGCATGCCTTTATCTCCCTAACCTCTGAATTAAACTCCCATTGAAGGCCAGGCGCAGTGGTTCATGCCTATAATCCTAGCCCTCTGGGAGGCGGAGGCAGGAGGATTGCTTGAGCTCAGCAGTTTGAAACCACCCTGAGCAAAAGTGAGACCTCGTCTTTACTAAAAATAGAAAAACTAGCCTGGCTTTGTGGTGGGCACCTGTGGTCCCAGCTACTCGGGGGGCTGAGGCAGGAGGATCATTGGAGTCCAGGAGTTTGAGGTTGCTGTGAGCTAGGATGATGTCACGGCACTCTAGCCAGGGAAACATAAGACTCTGTCTCAAAAAAAAAAAAAAAAACAACCCCCCAAATACGATTGATCTGTGTCCTTCCCATGTGAATATGGTGCCAGAGGGTCCTGGAGGGGAAGAAAGGGAGGAGAGGGGACCGCCCCATGAAGCCCCTGCCTCTCTGTGCTTTGGACCCCACATACATCATCTCATTCAGGCGCCTGTCAACTCCACAAGAGCAGCTTCATTATTTCCATTTTTGCCAATTAAAAAATGAGACTCATAAAGGTTAAGTGCCTTGTGTGGGGTCAGCCACTAGTGAGTAGTGAGGCCGAGACTGCAGTCCGGCTGCTGGCTCCACTTAGCCCCTGCAACACTATCTCATGCTCCCGGAAGACTGCATTTCTGAGGAAGGCAGCAACCTAGACCTGAAAGGAAGGGGTGCTGGGGGTTAGGATTGGATATTTGTGAGCGGGTTTGTTTTGATGTAGCAAAAACACTCTCAGTGCTGAGGGCTGGGAGGTGGCTGACTGGCTGCATGGTCAACTTTGCAAAGCCTCCACAGAGGGGCTTTAAAAGCTGCAAGCTCTCAGCAGTTTCTATCAGCTGGGATTCTTTCCCTCCAGACTGAATCCTGTCAGGGTTTTATTGGCTCATCTGTTCCCAGAATCATGCTGCGTCCCTGACCTGAGCAGCACTGCCGGGCCAGCCACTGTACTTCCTGTCACCAAATGGCTCTGTTGCAGGAAGATAGTGAATTAAAACTGGCAGACACTTACACCAACAATGTAGAGGAAGGAACCTTTTATTTCTCCTTCCTCAGCTTGAGGAAGGAATTCTTTACCAGCCCTCTCTTTGGCCTCTACCTCCCCTTATCACTCTTAAAACCCTCTCACTTCTCCCAGAAGTGTGGAGTTGAGCCCATCAGAGTCAAAGGAACACCAGGACCTTGTCTTGATCTCAGCTTCGGAGGTTTGCTCCTCTTCCTGGTCTCAGGTTTTGAAACATCTTCAAAGGAGCCCCTGAGAAAAGGATGGTGTGGTGAGGCTAGTGCTGAGAAGAGATGGAGTGTGTCTGGGAATCGGAGGGCACCTATCTGTGGGTTCCCACCGTCCCAGCCCTATTCCTCTCTCTGTGAGCCCCCCGCCCCTCCTCGAGAGTGGCATTACACTAAGACTCCTCTTGGGAAGTCTTGCCTGGAGGCCTCTGAGCATTTGGCTTCTCATCCTTTGTTTGGTCACCATGGGTCCTGCCCCTGCCAACTCAGGCAAACAGAGCTAGGGCCTGGCCCCGGCTGCCCAGCCTCCCAGATGGCATTACATACTGCTCTGCGTCAGCAGAAAAAGTATCTACCACAAGTGACATGCTAGAGCACCCTCTTCCCCAGAGTCCTGGTAGTGAGGCCTCAGTGCCCTGCCCAGCCCTGCCCACCAGGCTGGGCTCTCTCTCTCTGCCTACCAGGGTGCTTTAGGAATCCCAAAATGCAGCTCGAGTGACTCAGTGACTTCATGGGAAATGCTCTGGGTTGGTTCTCCTTGCCTCCACCTCCTTTTCAGACTTGCCAAGGATGAAGCCTTCCAGCCCCTCCCCGCTCCCAAAATACCAGCCCTGCCTTCTGGCCCTGCCAGAAAATGCTTAGCACATTAGCGGGTTTAGCTGCCACAGTGGCGGTCATTTAGGAGGCTGCAGAGGCACATAGCTTTCATTCTGGAATTCTTTCTAGCTCCACACTATTTTGACAATACTGGGAAGCACCACTACCTGGAACTGGCCCTCCCTGGGAAGAGGAAGGGTCTGGAGGCCTAGGGTCGGGGTAGGGAGAGGGCAAGGGGGATCGTGGGAGCAGCAGCAGAGCAAGGGACCAGAGAGAGGGAGGACTGCTCCGGTTGCTCATTCCCCAGGGTTGCCTTTGTCCTTCACAGGCCTACCTGGCTGGCCCCCCTTCTTGTCTTCTAGAGGTTACTTGGAACAAATCCTGGCTACAAGTTGCCTTGGTACAGCCACTTCTACTTGCGGGAGGCAAGCGGCTCCAAGACTGCCAGAGAGGCAGGAAGACAGGCCGCAAGGAAACAGCCACATTAAACACAGTCGTGGGCTCAGAAGACTTTGCTCCAGTTCCTTTTCTGCCACTTTGTAGCTGAGGGCTTTGGAGCTAGTCACCAACTCTGTAAAACTCAGTGTTCTCATCTGTAGAATGGGCCTGCCAAACTTGCCCTTCTCACTTCAGTGTGAGGCTGACAAATCTACTAGGGACAACTATTTGAAAGTGTTTTTTAAAATGTTAAAGTGACAAATATTTGCATACCTGTGAGCTCCTGGAGGGCAGGGACTATGTTTTTAACTTTATATTCCTCCACAATATCTGGTTTATTGGTTAGAAAAGTAAATATGGTGACTTTGTAGAAGTTTCCGACTTGTCCCTTTGGTGCTCAGTGTAGTGAAGAGTAGTAACGCTCTGAATTTATTAGGTTTTTAGGGCTGCTGTAACAAAGAACCACAGACTGGATAGCCTAAAGAACAGAACTTTATTCTGTCATAGGCTGGAGGGCAGAATTCCAAGATCAAGGTGTTGGCAGGGTTGGTTCCTTCTGAGGCTGTGAAGAAGGATCTACTCTGTGCCTCTCTGCTAGCTTCACTTCTGGTGATTTTTTTTTTTTCTTCTAGGTGTTGGCTTTTCTTTATTTTATCTTGCTCAGTATATTCAGTGTGTACTTTAATTTTTCTTTTTTAAATTTCAGAATAATACAGGGGCACACACATTTTGGTTACAAAATTTGCTTTTGTACCTTTTCAGTCAAAGTTATAAGTGTGACTACTTGTGGTGCTTTTCATTTGTATTATTTAGAGATGAGGTTTTGTTCTGCTGCCCAGGATGGAATAAAGTGACTCCATCATAGCTCACTGCAGCCTCAAAATCCTGGGCTCAAGTGATCCTCCCACCTTAGCCTCCTGTGTAGCTGGAACTTTTGGTGTGAACTGCCATACCTGTCCAGCTTCTGGTGCTTTGCTGACAATCTTTGGCATTCCTTGGCTTGTAGAAGCATCACCTTGACCTTCACCTGGCAATTTCTCTTTTTTATAAGTACACGAGTGACACTGGAATAAGACTGATCCTACTGCAGTATGATCTCATCTTAATTGATTATATCTGTAAGATCCTGCTTTCAAAAATGGTGGGAAGGGTCTTCTGAGCCTAGAGCCCAGCTCCAAGACAGGAAAGGTCCGACAGTGTACCAGGCCTGGCTGGGGAAGGAGGGTTCTTCTGCTGAAGCATGATATAGGTGCTTGCTGAGAAGGACCCTGTTTTCTACTCCATTCTTAGGTTTTTGGAAGATCTTTGTTTCTTAGAGTTAGTTTTAATTTTTCCTGTGACTTAGTTCCATCTAGTGGAATCACTCCATTTGCGTGTTTGACCCAAATGCAATACCTGTCCTAACTGTTCACTCCACTTTGTGTCATGTCCCTTTCCCCCTTCAAGCCACAAATGGCTTACCTTCCTTTACAGCTTGAAAGCTCAGGACATAGTGGCCGACGTATTATACCCCTGGGATGAATGGGATTCAGTTCTCCTCTCCTGTCTCCATTTTCTTTGCCATCTACTTTAGACCAGTGTCCTTCCAGGATGTATCTCTGACAGGGGAAACCCACCATATGTGGGTGCCTACATTTGAGCTAGGTGCTGACACATCTCCAAGCATGTTCTCAGGTAGAGGGGTCTGAGTGGGTGTGTACTGTACCACAGTGTTGGGATGGTCATGGGAGATTGTGGGGATATCTTGGCACACTGTGACCCTGGTTTTTGTTGCTCTTGTTAGTAGCTTCCCCATGACATGCTCCAGTTTGGTAAGAGAGTGATAGGGTAGAAGGCATTTATGTAAGTCACCTCCTGAATGGTAAGAGTGGTCAACTGGATCCTTCTCTTCCTTACTCCTCTTAGTAATCCTAAGAGGCAGGTACTTTTGTCATCCTCATCTTACAGATGGTTAGTTAAGGTTTAGATAGGAAGTGCAAACTGCCTAGAGTCACTGAGTTATCGAGGGACATAAACACTCACTTCTAGAACCTCTAGTTGCACTCTCTTATCCATACAGGGTCCCTCTAGGGGAGGGCAGTGGCCACTTAGCATCAGGATTATCTGGAGAACTGAGTAAAAGGTCAGGTTCCTTGTTCTCCCCCAGATCTACTGAAACATGAGACTGGGGTGGGGCCTAGGAACCTGTTCTTCAAAGCCACTCCCCAGTCACTCTGGTACCAAGGGGGCTGAGGGCCTCTGCCCATGGAGCCCACCACATAGCTGACCTCCCTAGTACTGCGTTCCCCTCTTGTTCTACCCAGGCTGCTGAGAATCTGCCCCTTGCCATAGACAGGGTTCTGGAAGGAAGGGGACATGAGACCAGCCTCCCTACACCCTTCTTTTCTCCCTGGTGTAGTAGCCCAGGAGTGCTGGAAGTGGGTGGGGTGAGGGTGGCTTGTCTAGCCCAGCTGACCTGAAGACTTCTCACCCTTCCTGGAGATCCCCACGCCCTTCCCCTGAGCCACTTGCCTAAAGACTCTGGGTGGACGGGCCAGGCCTGGTGTCAGTAGCAACGGCCAGGGCAGGCCAGGCAGCCTGAGCCTTGTGTGATGATGTATTAAGCGCCCCTGCCATAGTCTGTTTTGTGTTGCCATAACAGAATACCTGACACTCCGTAATTTATAAAGAAAAGCGGCTTAGCTCAGGGTTCTGCAGGCTGAGAAGTTTAAGGGCCTGGTTCTGGCTTTCCTGTACCTCACAACGTGGCAAAGAAAGTCAAAGGAGGTAAGTGGACACATGGGAAGACAAAAAGAACCCAACCTGTGTCCTGGCTTTGTTAACAACCAACTCTCGCGGGAACTAGTCCATTCCCACGAGAACTAATCCAGTGTCGCGAGAGCGGGAATATATGCGGCGCTGCCCAGTGAGTCTTGTCTAGAAGGAGCAGATGAGCAAACAGAGGCTCAGAGAGATGGAATCACGGCAAGTAGATTGGTGTGGTTGGAACAAATCAGCAGCATTGTTCTTCAAGAGTGTCAAAGTCAAAGCCATGGCTTCTGAGACCCAATGTCCTAACAAGCCCAGAGACCTCTGGCTGGCTCCCCTGGTAGGGAAGCTGTTCAGCCCTTTCACTCCTTCTGGCTCCCAGGCGCTCCATGCTTCTGGAATCGGAGCAACAAGCTGGTTTTTCCCCCTCCCAGAATGGCGGCATCCCTGAAAATGCTGGCTTGTATTTCCAGGCTGACATTCTAAATACTACCTCATCTTGAAAGTAAATGGTGAACGGTTTTCACACACTGTTAAAATTGTAATTTGGAAAACTCCTGTCCTTGGAATGCGGAATTCACCAGGCATTTTACACTCTGTGTGTTGGTTACTGGAACCCTTTTGTGGATCTGCTTGTGGTACTGCAGGGAGGACTGGTGGGATTTGGTCAGCATAGTGACTTTTACTATTTGAGTTCACAACGTCTTGCTTGTTTTAAAATGTTCACTTTCTGTCCCCTTTCCCCCATCCTTCACAAAGCAGGACAGTTGGGATGCTATAGTGGGGGATGGTGGTGAAAAATGAACATTATTAATGTGACCATCAACCAGATGGTCCTAAATTTCACCTTTCTGGTGCCTTCCTACCCAATATTAATTCCATTTCTGATCTTGCCCCTTCCAGACCTCAAATCGACCTTTGAACTCTCCCCTCTCCAGTTCACATTCTACTCCTGACCTTTGCCCTGTTCCTAACTCCCACCCATCCCTGCCCCATCTCTAGTTTTTTCCCTTCCCTGAGGTCAGCGTGAGGGTGACCCTCAGGGAAGGAGTGAGGGCATCTGTTTCTCACATGTTCTGGTATTTTTTTAAAAGCCAAGAAGTTAGTGTTTTTTTTTTTTAAACAGAGTCTCACTTTGTCACCCTTGGTAGAGTGCTGTAGTGTCACAGCTCACAGCAACCTGAAACTCTTGGGCTTAAGCCTTGATTCTCTTGCCTTATCCTCCCAAGTAGCTGGGGCTATAGGTACCCACCACAATGCCTGGCTGTTTTTTAGAGATGGGGGTCTCGTTCTGGCTCACATTGGTCTCGAACTCATGAGCTCAGGTCTACCCACCTCGGCCTCCCAGAGTGCTAAGATTACAGGTGTGAATCACCACACCTGGCTAGTGGTTTGTTTTTGAAGTGTTGTCAAGGCTGTATGTCAAAATAGCCAAGTCAAAAATGCAGTGTCAAAATTACACTGGAATCCATATCATGGACCCCCTTTAACCCACCTATCAATAATAGTAATGCTAATAACAACATATGTATGAGCCTCTGCTATATATCAAACAGTACCAGGCACGCTCCCTAGTACTTATTTGTCAAATCCTCTCAATAATCTTAAGAGACAGAGATTTTCACCCTTATTTTATCAATGGGAAGATAGAAACAAATATTTTAAGGAGTTTGGCCAAAGGCATACAGTTAGTAAGGCAATTACAGAATTATTGAGTGACACAAACTGTCTTGAATAGATGAAGTGTTTGCTTCAAGGTCCCTGAATGTTCACCTTGCGGGCTTGCTTGGAGGTTTCTGTGTGGTTGAATGGTGGCCTCTGAAGTGCCCAGAGTCAGAGGAAACTCACCTCCTTGACCCTTCCTTGGCCTATGCTAGAAGTAAACCCGGGACCAGTTTTCACAGGGCAGACTGTCCTGAAGAACAGAGGAAGCAGAGATGAGGTTTCCAGGATCAGGTAAGCAATGGGTGCTGAGTTACTATCCCCTGACCTTGTTGCATTTCAACACATATGGAAGTGCTAGGTAGTAGGGGGTGTAAGAAGAGATCAGTCTGTTCCAAGCTCTCTAAGAGCCCCCAACTTAGAGGAGATTGACAAAGTGAACTCTGTTATAAAGTAGATAAGCGAAGTGTGGGGGGAGAATCTGTGTCACGAGTGACGCACAATGCACGTCAAGTTTCTGGAGCATTTTGGTACACTTCCACTAGAGGTTTTACACACTTCCGGAATAGTTTAGTTGCAAGAATGGGCTCTTCTCTTTCCCAGTGAAAAAAATTATTACACTGTAAAGTGTTTTTCCAAAGTTTGCAGAATTGAATTTTGTTATTACAAAAGGTAATGAGTGTAGAAGTACTTTGATTCTTTGAAAGTCCTTTGCTGACACAGCTGGGAGTGGAGCCATAGAGGTGGGTTTAGAAAGACTGGAGAGGGGTACAGATGGGATCTTATTTACTGCTGTTCCTGCCACCTAGCACAGGCTCAGGGAAGTTTCAGGGAGCAAGCTAAACGAATGAATACAATCAAGGGTCTGAGAGTTTCAGGAGTACCGTGGCTAATGCTGTTATATGTTGTCAAGCAGCCTGACCACCCAGGAATGGCCATTGGATTTGGCAAGAAATTAGTAACTGAAAAAATAGCTTCCAAGCAAGGATGGTTAAACGCTGAGAGGAGTGGGTAGGTGGGAGGGTTATATGTTTGAGGAACTTTTCAATATATGTAAGGAATGAAGTTGGATCACTGCTAGATAAGCCCTTTGCAGGCATAAAAAGAATTCTTGTGACGTTCCCGTGTTATGTTTCACCAGGAAGATAAAAGGGAAGAGGCTGAGGGATGTTGAGGCTGAATGTGCCTGAAAGTGAAGGAAGAAGCCCTGAGGATTCCAGAGGAGGTGGAACCCCTGGGGCTGTAGTTCAAGAGGAGGGAGACTTTTTCCTTAGAAACTAGAGATGTGTTTGAAAACACCAGTCCTACTTTTCACACCCTTGCTAGCACTGGGACATGGGAAGATGACTGGCATGCTGCATCTGTCCCTTTGCACTGAGGGGTCGAGCTTCAGTTCGGTGTTAGAAGCAGCAGGTCTTCTCCCTCACTCATCACTGGGGTTGGGGGCAGGTCCCGAGGAGGCTGGGGATGCGCCTTGGATTGAGAAGCCTGGGTATGTCTTCAGGGCTGGTGATGCTCCCTCAGTGTGTACACGAGGAAGCTGAAGCTCCGAGAGCAGAGTGAGACTGGCTTGGTTGTTTCCCACAGTTGCTAGCTTGATGCCCTCGTATGACAGATAAGGAAGACATGTATATAATAAATCAAGGACACAGCTGGGCAGTGTCAGTGATAGGAGAATTCAGATATTTTGATTTCTTGTCACTTTTTTCTGTGACACCTTCCAGGGTTGTGCATATTTTATACCAAAGTCCCAGGAAACTACTTTCACTGGAGTAGTGAAAAGGAATTTGGATCAGCGTCACGCAGCAGAATCAGATCCCATACATTGGAGGCTTCCCGTGAGCCATATCCTGGCTGTGGCACTTTCTCATGCTCCGCTACTGCTTCCTCTGCTTTCTGACTTCTTATTAGGAAAAAAATACAGGCCCCCAGCCCCCTCCCCCAATACTCTATCCATTCCAGTGAAAGGAAGCCTTGTGCCTAAATAATTGTGAAAAGAACAAAACTCGTATAAATGTGAAAGAGTACTGGCTTGGGCAGCATGCAGTCTTATTTAAATTGGAGATTTTATGGATTGTTGTTGTTTTTGTTGTTGTTTGGTTCTTGTGGGATGGTGCCCAGTATTCCAGTGTTCATGTAATGCCTTGACTTTGCTATCACTTCTCTTAGGATAATTATAGGTTGGCATAATGTACCTATTGTTCTGTTTCACAAAGAAGCACTGTCATAGAATGATGGGATGGGGATGGGGGGGATGTGCGGTGTGGGTCTGGAAGGGGGCGTCTTTGTGTGTGTATGTGTGTGTCTGTGTGTACCCTGGACAGCTGTGCTGCCATCTTGAGCGAGTTTTCTTCTTTCCTTCTCTGGATCCTGACCTGCTCACGCTTTATTGCCTCAGTTGTTTGTCTCTTGCTGCCCTCTCCAAGTTGCTGGTTTTTTTTTTTTTTTGCTTATCTGCATCCTTCCCTTTGGGGTTATCACCGTGACTGGGCATAGTGACTTCAACCATAGATGCTGAGCTGGGGTGTTGAAGGAAGTGTTTAAAATTCTTTCAGTGAAGCTGTTTGCCTGAGTATGATAGGCTCAAGGGCTCACAGCATTGCCAATGACCTCAGAGGTCATCCAAGCCAACCCCTTTCACTGGACATGTTTGTGTTTCTCATTTCAGTTACCGGGTATACAGAAGTCTTTTGCATTACAAAGCTCCTGATTTTCTCTGGGATGTGTTGGATAATATAGGCATTCATTCATTCATTTATTTATTCACCATGAGCTCATTGAATGCTCACTCTGAGGTTAGACGAGTTTATACTAATGAGGAAAAAAAAAAAGACACTGTTCTACCTTTGTGGAGCTTCCAGTCCAGTTGCTCACCTTAGTGGGTCAAAGATCTGCAGGTGTTCAGCCTCTTGCCCCTGTGGCATCCAGACTTGCTGGGCTTGTCTCTTGTAGCTAGAGATTAGAACGAGATCTTCATGGCCCAAGCACCAGCCATCACCAGGCAACCACATTGCTTTTTGTAGAGAGAGCTCTTAGACTGGAGATCTCCCTTAGAGGTTTTTATGATAGTACCTGTCTCCTTTCTCCCTCTTCCCATACTCCTCTGTATTGGGACTGACTGGTAGTCATGTTGAGACAGCTTTTGCTCCAGCTATAAGCATCTTTTTTTTTTGAGACACAGTCTCACTTTATTGCCCTTGGTAGAGTGTCATGGCATCATAGCTCACCGCAACCTCAAACTCGTGGGCTTAAGTGATTTTCTTGCATCAGCCTTCCAAGTAGCTGGGACTATAGGCTCCTTTCACAATGCCCAGCTATTTTTAGAGACGAGGTCTCACTTTGACTCAGGCTGGTCTCGAACCCGTGGGCTCAGGCAATTCATCCCCCTTGGCCTCCCAGAGTGCTAGGATTACAGGCATGAGCCACTGCACCCAGCAGCAGCTTTTTTGGATTGAGCACCATTGGCATCTGAATGGGATGACTGCTTCTGTTTCCATCAGTTTCAGAAGCCATGGCCTTCATACCTCACCCTGAGAGAGACAGTGACAGGCTTCACGGAAGCCGGGGGACACAAAGGCCACTGGGATGAGATTCTGTGAACATAAGCTTAGAAGGAGAGGAGGTCTTTTTTCTTTTTCTTTTTTTTGAGACAGAGCTTTAAGCTGTCCCCCTAAGTAGAGTGCTGTACCATTACAGCAACCTCTAACACCTGGGCTCAAGCGAGTCTCCTGCCTCAGCCTCCCAAGTAGCTGGGACCACAGGCGCCCGCCACAACGCCTGGCTATTTTTTGGGTTGCAGCCAGTCGTTGTTTGGCAGACCCGGGTGGATTTGAACCAGACACCTTAGGTGTATGTGGCTGGTGCCTTAGCCACTTGGGCCACAGGCGCCGAGCCTGAGGAGGTCTTTTTTCTCCTTGGAAGGGGCCTGCCTCAGTTGTGCTGCCTAGAAAGGCAAATATTATACTATTTTTTCTTTATCGGACACTTGTGTTTTACTGGGAGTCCTGTATTTTATGTGTCAGTCTTATAAGGGAATGGTGGGTAGGTGGAGAGGTGGACAGTGGGCCTTGTACCCCCGAGGGGTGATGATGGGAGAATGTAGTTATTGGAGCACTGATGCCTGAAGGATGATGCGATAGTTCCCCACATTTAGGGTATCAAATTGAGACAGGCTAGAACATAAGAGAGCAAAGATTTCTGCCATTTGTGGTCTTTGGAGCAATCACCATGGAGGAATAAGCCAAGGGAAAAGAGAGCCTTTAGCCTTGCTTCTCCTTCAGTTTGTGTCAGAAAATACACACACGTGTATTTCCTTTGTATATATTTAAAAAAGAATCCAAATTCTTTTCTCCTGGTAAGTTAAACACCCAGGGCTGAAAATCCATGTACTCAGGGACTGTTCAAAATGTGTCTTAGGCCTGGGACTGTTGGGGACATGTGCCTGGAGATGTGTGCTGATAAGAGATTGGAGTCTTAGCGTCTGTGCTCCTACTCGAGGAACTAATTGTGAGTATTAGTATCTGTGTGACTCTCACAGCATATGTGTGAGCTCGGGGCAGGCCCTGGCAGGTCAGCTGGTCTGAGAATCAGGGACTCAGGGGACTTATGAGTTATACAGGGCTTCCCAGTTGGTGTGCAATTTTCCATGACTGCACTCACCAGTCTAGTGGTCTCTCTGAAATATAAGCATGCTGAGAGCAGGGACCACAACCTGGCTCTTTTTTGGCATCTGGGGGGGTCCAGGGACAGCCCTGTGCACTCGTCCTTAGTGAGCATTTGCTCGCTGTCACTTACATGCTGCCGTTTGTTGGTGCCACTCCCTTTGCTACTCAGCGGGAGTTTATTTTCTGTGGCTCATCCCTTGCTTGTGTTTTCTTGGCTCTGGGACTGAGGCATCCCGAAGGTGGATCCTGGCAGGGCGGTAGCAGCCATGAAGATTACTCCCTGAGAAGCCAGTTCTTCTTACTCTTGGCAGCCTGCCTTCTTTGGTGTCCTTGGAGTATCTGTATGTGAAACTATTTTCTCCCACTGTCCCCCACCCCCATGCCTTCAGTCCCCGGCTAAAAGAAGACATGAGATGCAAAATCGTCACATTTTTGTGTCTTGTGCCTTACGTTCAGGGCAGCAAACTCAAGGATGAGTGGACCTTGTCCAGGAGCCATTCAGTGTGGGGCTGCTTTTCTGATCTGTCCCCACTGGACACCCACATCCTGAGCAAAGAAACAGCTGAACCAACCTGCCTACATTGTTACTCCTGGCTCTCCCTGGAAGAATTCTTTGCTCACAAACTCCGGGATGACATCCCAAAGGTAACAAATGGTGGAATATGATTCATAGTGGAGTGAACGATGTGTAGTTTTCTAAGCAATTGCCTGAACTGTGAGCACACAAACCACAATGAATAGTTGGCACTGTGGTTCTTTGTGAATCACCAGTTACCTCCCTGAGGTCATGGAAGGCATCAGGCTTCAGTCAGGTGGCTGAGGGACAGGCCTTGTTTTGGTTTTCACTCTGGCCTCTATTGTTGCTGTTATTAATTTTTTTTCCTCAGCTCTTTGAACCACTGAGTGTCCCTCACCAGGCTGCCTGGACTTCTGATATCTGCTCTGCAAGGCCAGAGCCTCATGGATACATTTGTGGATATCTGCCTGTGATTTTCTCAAGTCTAGAGATCAAAACACTGTGCCTGCATCCTCTGCAGCTTTTTCTGTTTCTGGGGCTGTTGCCCAGCTCCTAGTAGATGCTGGGAATTGAGATGAGACTACATTTTAGGGAAATGTAGGGAAGAGACTACATTTTCATGTGATGTAGCTACCTGTGAATGCCAGGAATGGTTTCTTCTTCTTCTTCTTCTTTTTTTTTTTTTAAGACAGAGTCTCACTTTGTCACCTTTGGTAGAGTGCCATGGCATCATAGCTCACAGCAACTCAGACTCCTGGGCTCAAGTGATTCTCTTGCTTCAGCCTCCCGAGTAGATGGGATTACAGGCACCCACCACAACGCCAGACTACTTTTAGAGGTGGGATCTTGCTTTAGCTCAGGCTGGTCTTGAACTTGTGAGCTCAGGTGATCCACCTGCCTCAGCCTTTTACAGTGCTGGGATTACGGGTGTGAGCCACTGTGTCTGGCCCAGAAGGATTTCTTCTTATGCTCAACTATTGGTTGTATTGTGTTGACCACCTTGGCTTGGGAGTGAGGAGAGAACTACCAAGAGAGTTATTCCCCATTATTTCAAAGGGCAAAACCATGCAGAAGTCAGTTTGTGGTTGTCTCCTTTCCCATATTATCAGATGGTTCTCTGACTTCAGTGGACTGAGGTTTTAATTCTTAGTGTCATGCCTATTTGTGTGTGGGCTCAACTTGCCAAAACAGAACCACTTGCCTGTCTGCACGTGCATCATTGATTCTTTTTTTTTTTTTTGAGAGGGGGTCTTATTTTGTCACCCTTGGTAGAGTGCTGTGGTGTCATAGCTCACAATAACCTCAAACTCTTGGGGCTCAAGCGAGGTTTTTGCCTTAGCCTGCCAAGTAGCTGGGACTACAGGTACCTGCCACAATGCCTGGCTATTTTTTTAGAGACAGGGGCTTGCTCTTGCTCAGGCTGGTCTCTAACTTTTGAGCTCAAGCAATCCACCCACCTTGGCCTTCTAGAGTGCTTTGATTACAGGTGTGAGCCACCGCACCCGGCCATCCATTGATCCACCTATCAAGCCATCATCCATCCATCTATCTGATAAGGGATGGTAAACTGATGTATTTAAAGGGACTGTGCAGGTAAAGTAAATGAGCTTAGTAAAGACCATAGAGAGTCGTGGGGAGTGATGAGCTGCAGAGAGCATTTTACTGATCTGCTGGGCTGTCCTCCAGGTTTGATATGTATTGCCTGACAGCCGCGGTGAATCATGCTTATTTGAAAAGCATTTGGGTTCATGCAGCCTACAGGTGTTTGGATGGGACCCCTGAGCTCTTCCTCAGCCTTCCGTAGAGTCTGTTGGTAAAATCAAAACTGTAGGATGTGCATTCAGCCAGGACTTTTTAAGGTTGCCAATTGTGAGAAACTCACTCAAACTGCTTAAGCACCCAGAGGAGAGTGTTCCCTTATAAAAGTTTATGAGACCCTCTGCTTCACTTGTGACTAGGTCTGGGTCTGGACTCCCTCCATCTTCCTTCCATATCCCAACTCCATTTTCCTTCACATTGTGGCTGATAGGCCTGCTTGATGGGAGGCCCCAGTGGCTTCAGGTATACATTTTTATCTGCTTTTTCCATACCAAGAGAAATAAAGTGCCTCTTTCCCCCAGAAGTTCCAGGGTAAATTCTAATTTGCCTGGCTCAGACCACATATTCCCCCTTGAAATGATCACTAAGGCCTCGGGAGGTGGTTTTCTCTTTGGCCAGAGCTGGTCACAAGCCAGTTTCTGAAGTCAAGGTTAAGTGGGGTTGATTTTACACAGCTGATAGGGATGGAGAAAGGTGGTTTGGTTCCCCAGGGGAAAATGGAGGTTCTTGTTATTAGAAGGTGGTGGGATGGCAGCTAGGCAGGTGGACGACCTATACTCACAACAGGGAGGACAGGTTCACAAGAGGAGGGGGGGTCTCACAATTGCACTGTGAAGTAAGACCTGGAACTCTGAGCAGGGCCAAGGCTGCCCCTCTTTATAGCCCCACCCCCTAGTATGAGTGGTAGCACCCCAACATCCTCCATTTACAGGGTGAGGAGAGTGCACTGCCTAGCAGGCATAGGCTGCTTGGGTGTAGAGGCACTTGATGCTCACTCCAGAACTGTGACTTTCAAAAGTCTTGGGGGTTTTGGGAGAGCGCAGTAATCCAAGAGGGTCCTGATGTGCTTGGAGCACTGTGTGAACTTCCAACCTGGTTCTACCATTGTAGCAGCAGTTGCTAAGATGAAGAGTTTCCTTTTAGCAGTGCCAGACCTGGGCTTAGAACTCAGCTACTCTAATCCCATGACTTGGCCCCAGGCAGGAACTGAGGCTACGCAAGGGCCATATTTGGAATTTGGAGCCTCTGACTTCCCATTCTGGCCAGAAGCCTTTGGAAAAGGAAAGGGACCAGGCTGCATACTCAGCACCTGGCAGCTCCTGGTGTGGCCTAGTAGGGACTCAAGTTCTCTATTGGGACACTGATCCTAGAGGAATAATCTTGCAGGTCTCAGGCCTGACCTTAGTCACATGTAATACTCAGTGCCAGAAACACCAACTCTCTTTGGATTGAGCAATAGTTTTCTTCATTATCTAAGATAATTTTAACTCTCACCTATCTTGGATTTATTTGTTTATTGAAAATATGGCTACCAGGATGCAGAATATTAAAAGGAAGATAGCAAAAGGGTAAATGGAACTCATAAGAAAATATATCATAAAAATACTGGAAACTGTCAAAAAGTAAAACTCTTCCAGAGGAAGTAGAATTATTGATGGTGGAAAGCACCCAAGAGCCTTCGCACCCTATCTTATTTGCTATAACAACCCAATGAATTTGACAGGGAGGGGTAATTTTCATTTAATATCTATTTTGTAGATGGAGAAATAGTAATTAAAAGAATCCACAGGTCTCCTGGTTACTGGGAGAGTTGACTCTAGAACTCATATCTCTAAACAGTCTGGTTTAGTTTTTAATTACTATACCCTACATAAATTCTTATGAAACGTTCTTTTTTACTTGACTAGACTTGGTGAAAAAGAATATTGACTAGGAATAACATTGATATTTATTTATTAAATAAAAAATTAATGTATTTAGGTGGTTTCTGATATAAGGACGAATAGTGGTGAAGTTAGGGTTTTTAGTGTATCTGTGTTACCTGAATAGTATATGTTATTCCTGATGTTTAAATTAGGCAGCTGGTAACCCAATTTAAGAATACTCCTTAATCTAAAGTATCTCAATAGTATTATGCAATCTTATATAATTTCACCTTTCCAGCATATGTCATTCATTAATTCACAGTTTATTGATTCACGGATTCAATACCTTAGGTTATGAAACATTACTATCTAACTGTTATGTGTCAGGCCTCTTCTTGGCTGATGAGGATATAAAGATGAAAGAGATACTGATTCCTGCCTATATCTATTATTTTTGCTACTTACCAAAATACCCCAAAGCTTAATGGCTTCAAATAGCAACCATTTATTTGGGTTGGCCTTTTGATCTGGGTTCAGCTAGCTGGTTCTCCTGATCTTGGCTGGGCTCACTTATGTGTCTGCAGTTAGCTTGTGGGTAGGTTCTGGGCTGGCTGGTCTAGAATGTCTTCAGCCAGGTCTCTGTGTATTCTCCAGCAGACTAGCCGAAGCTTGTTCACACACTAAGCAATGAGACAGGATTCTGGGGGAACAGAGGGGAAGCTTGCAAGGCCTCTTGAGGCCTGGGCTTGTTGGCCAAAGCAAGTCAGCGAGGGTATCCTAGCAGACTCTTCAGCTGCGGGCAGGCAGCTCTGCTCGTCTCCGGTTCATGTGTAGTGCTCAGGCCTACCTCCTACATGCCTTGCTTCTGTTGTCACTTTTCCATGCCTCACCCCGCCCCGCTGGGACAGCTCTACCTCTCCTCTTCCTCTTTTTCTCTAAATCTGTCTACCTTTTAATTCCACTTTTATAAAATCTTCTGGGGGTGATTCCAGGTTCAACTGACCTCTCAATTTTTTTTTTTTTTTCAGCAATAATACTTCCAGCTTGCATTTACCACTCACAAGGTATTGAGTTAGGGGCTGAAGATGCAAAAAATATCTCCGTTCTCAAGAAGCCTACATTCTAGGAAAATGGGAATAATGAGCCGTATCTACTTCATATAGTTGTTGCTAGGATTAAGTGAATTACTATACATATAGTGGTAGTGTAGTATATGAGGCATAGTACATGTTCTATAACTCCAACATGCCAAGGGTTTTATGTGATAGTTACTGTGTGCCAGGCATGGAGTGAAGGATTCCACATACATTTTATTCTTTATTCCTTATGATTCATGGAACCTGCGAAGTTAGTACTTGTAGTTGGAAGAATGGAAGCTCACACAGATACTAAGTGGTAGAGCTAAGATTTGAACCTGTAGCTGTGTGGCTCCAAATCATATGATTTTAGGCACCATATGCTTTATACATTAAATTTTTGTCACAAAGTAGGACTACTTTAATATTCTTAAGTTTAGAGAAGGACTATATTTCCCCCAGTTCTTCACCATTGCTTTGATAGTATCAACAATGCTTTGCAGCAGAAACTGTCTTTAGTAGAGAGAAGAATGGCCTCCCAAAGATGTCCACATCTTAATCCTTGGAGCCTATGAGTATGTTACCTTACATGGCAAAAGGGATTTTGCAGGTATGTTTAACGTTTCCAGATGGGGAGATAATCCTGGATTATGTGGGTTACTTGCCCAGTGTAGTCACATTGGGCCTGATAAGAGGGATGCAGGAGGGCCAGAGCCAAGCAGGAGATGTGATAATGGAAGCAGAGGTTGGAGAGAGGCAGTGGCCACAGCCATGAGATACAGGTAGCCTCTGGAAACTGGAAAAGGCAAGGAAGCAGATTCGCCTGTAGAGCTTCCAGAAGGAATGCAGCTCTGCTGAAATCTTTGTTTTATCCCTGTAAGACTTTTTGTGGGTTTCTGACCTCCAGAGCTGCAACATAGTAAATTTGTATTGCTGCTAAGTTTGTGGCAATTGTTATGGCAGTAGTAGGAAACCACTACCCACCTTTCTACTTGCATTATTGAATATTCCAAAGTTCCAGCCTGCTGAGGCTTCTCCTCCTTTGTGACCCAGTACCCTTTAAACAAAGGCGATGCATATCCTAGACCTGCTTCTGGAAGGATCTGTGCTGTGACGTAGTTTTCTGCCGGATGGGATGGATTTGCACTGGATTGTCTACACAGTCATGGCTGTGTTCTGGTGGTGGTGGGCAGTGTGAAACAAGGACACTGATTATGTTATTTTTTAGTGACTTCTGTTCTTGCTCAGCTGTGTGGACAGAGAGGCCCCTGGAGCAGATGCTACTCTCTAGGAGCTTAGAGCGAGGGAATTAGCTGCCTTTTTCTGCCACTGATGGTGGCAGTTAAGTGGAAGGTGGCATCCCACATTGTAGTAATAGCAGCAAATGTTTATCCTCATAGTGAGGTTATCTCATTTGTTCTTGTCCGTAGAGCCTACAGGGAGGGTTCTAGTATTATCCCCACTTTGCAGATGGGGAAAGTGAAGCTCAGAGAGGCCAACAGGCCAGGCAGCAAGTAAATGAGGAGTTGGGGTTCAAATCTTGGATCCTAGTGCTCGTGCTTCAGCCCTTCACTAAAGTGCTTTTTCCTCTCTCCTGTGTGGGGTTGCGTGGCATGGAACATCTCAGACATCTACTGGCTGAATGAATGCCCCTCAGACAGGCCAGAGGGAGCAAAGTGGACTGACGGGAGCCAGGGAGCACAGCTGGGCAGCAACCATTTTCTCTTGCAGGTGCAAACATCATATACAGCTGGCTGTGCTACTTAGGCTCCCACATCTGGACTCATGGGCACATCCACCTAAATTCTTACTGAATTTTCCAGTGTCCTTCATGCAAGGGAGCTGCTGGCAACGAGTGTGAAGTGGGGATGGTGATCTCCCAAGGTCTCTTTCCCCTGGGCTGCCTCATCCCTTCCCTGGATGCTCTGTGTGGCCCAGCTGGTGTTCCAGGGTGGATGTTGGATGTGGGCTTGTTAATGTCCTTTCTTCCTCCCTGGATATGGAAGAGAGGTGGGGGCAGAGTGTAAGGTTGGAGATAAACTTGGTGTGAAGCTGCAGGGGAGCCCATATGGCCTTTGCCTGTCTGGAAATTACCAGTGTCTTTAATAGGCTTGCAGCTTGTGAGGATATTTCCTGCCTTTTTCTTTTATGTCTTGTTTTTAAGGGGGGCAGGTAGAATTTACAACCAATGAACCTTGTGCCTTTAGATAAATAGAAAGCAAGTGACCTCAGCTGTCTCTGTCCCCAGGAATGTCTTGTTAGCTTGAGTGGTCTTCTCTACCCAGTCCATATGGGGCAATACTGCCTTGTTAAACGGCCTCATGGCTGCTGTGTCTCACTTTCAGTTTACCTTCCTCCTCAAATCTTTCTCAAATTATTACATCATTTGCAGCAGTGGTTAGACCAAGGCAATTCTATTGATTTTTCTTCTTTTGTTCTCAGTTTCCCTGTAGATTAATTGGATCTAATCATGCCTGCCATCCTATCTTTAGGGGGGAATTGAACTTGTGGTGTCTAAAGGGAGGGACAGAGAATGTTTTTAATTGGGGCAAGAATGTTTAAATTGTAGAGATTTTAAGAAGACACTTAGTTCTGTGTTTCAGCAGTGTTTTTTTTTTTTTTTTTTGTAAAGAACATTCCCTGTTCTGTACATTTTCTCCACAGTTTATAAAATGTTATGGGAGCTATTACCCTAGAGAAGTTGTATCAGCGATCTAAGATTTGGAGGAATTGGGGAAGAGCAGGTCAGGGTAGCTCTGGAGATTTGGCTCTCATCTTACCCTGGGTCACAATGGCCTATGCTATTTGGGCCTTGTGCTGTTAGGGCACAATAGACAAGGCCACTGGGTGGGGCAGAATGGTCTGTATGAGTGGGCGTTACTGCTGCCTGGCCCTTGGAGTGCTTTGCTATTCTGGGGACCTAGGGCTGGTGCAAGATTGGGAGCCTGTGAGAGCCAGGACTGACGTGTGGGCTATTTGGGGCTGTGTGGAGGCAGCAGTGTGGGGGATATGTGTGTGTGTGTATGTGTGCACACACATGCACATGTATACACGTATGAGTGAGGATGTTTGCCTCCAAGAATCACTCCCGATGCCAGAAATGTGGGGGGTTTTGCCATTGCTTTCTGAAAAAGCCAAAGCCTTTGATCGTGGAGTGACAGTAACAGGGAATGTGCCTTTGACTGCAGGGAGGACTTCAGAAGCACAGTTGGTGCCAGGTCCCGTGGCAGGAAGCCTTCCTACTTTCTCTGCCACTCTGTCCCTTCTAAGTTTCCTTGTGACTAGGTTAGACATGACGTGGGGTGTCCTTGCCTGCAGGTCTGTTGTGTTGAAATGCTGGTGTGTGCCCCAGGACAAGCACGAGGCCTCTGGCTCTGCAGAAGGAGCTGTGGGGGCCTGTCCCAGACCCCTGGCCAGTCAGTACTTGCTGTGGCCAAACTGTGTCCCTTGGACAAGGTGACTCTCCAGGCAGCATGGAGCCTTCAGCAGTCTTTCTGACTCTTGCCGTGCTCCACCTGACCTCCTGGTCATGAGTGGCTGCATGTCAGGTCCCTACCTGGGCTGGGTTCCAGTCTGTGGCTGTCCTTTATCATGTGGCCATGATGAAAGCCTGTAGTTTGGGCTAACCTGTGTTCTAATCCCAGTTCTCCAACCTAGTGGCTTTAGTGAAATTCCTTAACCTCTTCGAGCCTCAGTTTCCTTACCTGTTAATATCAGTGTAAATATACATAAAAGGTGGCTCAGGACGGAATCCAATGCATGGCAGTTGCTCTGCACTGGTGTTACGATTACTTAAGCTGTGAGAGTGGCTTTGTTTGAGTTACCAATACACCATCTGAAGGGTGTATTGGTTGTAGGGTATATTGGTGTACTCATCTGAAGGGTGTACTCCCAACACCCTGCACAGCAGAAACCTGGTCCCGGCATAGGTGGAATCCCTGTTTTCATCCTAGCCTGGGCAGAGAGCATGTTGTGGTTTTTGCAGGGCTCCCCTGGAGCACAGCCCTCTGCCTCCCTACCTCCATACTGCTATGGGCAGTCAGCAAGGGGGTCGGGGGCTGCCAGGGCAAACCTTCAAGCCAGCAGATCAGCGTTTATTTATAGGTCTTGGAGGGAGGTGACAGCCCCAGGCAGTGAGGAAGGGCCTGGTGAGGCAGCTGCATTGGGTGGGGCAGGGAAGAGTCAGCACAGTGGAGGGCATGAGAGGGCAGAGGCAAGTGGCATTTGCATGTTAGAGAGGCAGGGTTCCAGAAAAATAGCTTCACATGGAGTTAACCAGGAAGTGTCAAATAATGTGCCTGGTCACCACAGTGTGAGCAGGGAGGTGTACAAGGGGCAGTAGAGAAGCCTAGGGGCAGGTCACTGGATCACAGAGCTACCTGTATGGAGAAGGCTGCTCTGTGGAGCTATTACCTTCACAGTGCCCAGCAAGGAGGGGCTGGGGAAATGCATACTCCATCTCTCTCTATTCTGCTCCTGGCATTAGCTGCTGGCCCTGGCCACCAGAAGCAGAGGGAAGGGGATAAGTGGCTGACATACAGGACTGACTGCTATGGCTCTGGGCAGTGAGAAGAATGGTGAGAGAGATTTCAATGGGGACGAGGTGGCAGGTGTTAAGAGTGGGGAAGTTAGGCTAGTGACATTTATAGTTGGAGAGTTGAATTACTGAGGAGAACAAGTCAGAGGCAATGAGGAAGAATGGTTAATAGCATGGACTGAAGGAGGCTGAGGGAATGGGGTTAGATCTTACCCTATTCTGTATGATCTTAGGCAAACTGTGTAACCTCTCTGAACCTCAATTTCCTCATCTATGAAATGGGAATAATAAATATTCTCTAACTCATGATGGGGTACAATAAAATCCTAATATATTCAACAAGGTGTCTGGTACACTGTAACATCTTACTAAATAAAAAAAGAGGGGTTTGCATGAAATAAAGTATCCAATTAAGTAGCCAGCATGTTTTACAGAAGGCTCGGTGGGAACATCAAACAATTCATTCATCCAGTTAATGTTTGGTTGGGTACCTACTATATGTCAGGTCCAGTTTTAGGAACTGGAATACAGGATGAAAAAACTAGAGCAGTCTTTCTCCCTGGGAGCTGATGTAGGTAGTGGGAAAGACAGACAGTAAATGAACGTATAAACATATTGTTTTTGATAGTTGGCATAGTGCTAAAAAGACCCTAAACTGGAGTGATGGGTAGAGAATGAGTACGATGAGAAGGACTTCTGGGAAGATCTCACTTGGTGGGTGGGAGTGGGCAGTGAGCGCGGCCCTGAGGAGCGGAAGCATCCCGCCCTGCCAGGATGATGGGAGAAAGGAGTGTCTGCTAGAGGGAGTCTAGGTGCAAAGTCCCTAGGCAAGGAGGAGGTTGGTGCTTATGGGGCAGGGAAGTGGCTCAGGGCATGCAGCATGAAGCTGGTTATGGTCTCTCTCACCGGGGTGGATGCCATTACAAAGTGAAAGGCTCTCAGTGCCTTGACTGGCACCTGTGCATGCTCAATGACCGTTAGCTGATGGCTATCACTATTATTATTTAAATAAAAATAATTTTAGAAAAGGATGGCATTATTAAGTGGATAGATACAAAACCAAGTATCCCAATAGACCAACAAACATTTACTGTAGAAGCAGTATGGCATGGAGTGGTTAAAAGCCTGGTCTCTTAATGAGACCCCCTGGTTCAAATCCTGACTTGGGCACTTACTGGTCCATTTACTAAGTGAACTTGGGCCCATGACTTAAGCTTTCTGAACCCAGGGTCCTCATCTTGTAATGGGGAATGGTAATTGTAACTCTCCTATAGTGTTGTTGTAAAGATAAAATGCAAGCCAGGATGCCAGGTGTGTGTGCCTATAATCCCGGCTACTTGGGAGGCTGAGTTTTAGTATAGCCTGGGCAACATAGTGAAAGCCTGTCTCAAAGAAAAGAAAGAAAAAAGAAAAAAGGATGAAATGCATTACGATTTTTTTTTTGAGACAGAGTTTCACTTTGTTGCCCCCAGTAGAATGCTGTGATGTCATAGCTCACAGCAACCTCAAACTCTTGGGCTCAAGCGATTCTTTTGCCTCAGCCTCCCAAGTAGCTGGGACTATAGGTGCCCACCACATTGCCTGGCTATTTTTAGAGACAGGATCTTGCTCTGACTCAGGCTGGTCTTGAACCTGAGTTCAGGCAATCCACCCACCTGCCTTGGCCTCCCAGAGTGCTAGGACTACATGTGTGAGCCACCGCGCTGAGCCTTGCCTAACGATTTCTGAGCACTTGAACAAGACAGTGCCTGGCCTGCAGTCAGGGCTGCCCAAGTTGTTATGGTTGCCCAGGCTCAACAGCACATGCAGTACTGACATAAGGAGGCTCACACCAAGGATTCTGCTCCCCTGGAGCTCACTATCAGATCCTAGCCACCCAAGGCAGCATGTGATGATTAGGGAATAAGTGGCCAGGCCATTGTTGGTGGGAGGCATCACTGGAGGGTTGGAGTAGGGATGGGAAGGCTTTGAGATGGGATGTGAAGACAAGAAAATAACATGAATACTAACCTGATCTGATAGCGTTTGTCAAGCCAAGACAATAATCAAATCAGTCTGCCTCCAAAACACTCTCTGCCTTTCCCATGTAGCCTTTGGAAACAGTCTGTACTTCCCTAGGCCTAGCCTCAACTTTTGGTGGGGGAGGTCCTTCACTCTTCTGTCTATGAATAAGGGACAACCCTCCAACCCTTTGTCATCTCCTATTGAGTTCTTAAATCTGCTGGAAGTTATTGAGACCCTTCCCTGCTCAGCTTCCCCCTAGGCCGGAGAGGCAAAGGAAAGTTAGAAGTCAGGGGCTGCCAAGATGAAAGGAGCCAAGGAGCTGGAGGACGGGGCAGAGGTGGAGGGCAATGTTGATGGAATTAACTGGAACTCTGTGTGTCTGGCAACTGGCAGATTCTTCTGCTAAGATAAGTGGAACCCTCTGCAAGGTAATTATTAGAGAGCATAAATTCCCCAGATAACCTGTCCTCTGAAGAGATATTGATGGCTGTGGGGTGTGTGCTGGAGCCTGTTCTCCCTCCACCCACCTTGACTCCTTCTCCAGCCTTCTTCCCCCTCCTTTCCCTTCTATGTTACTTGTTTTTCTATCTCCCTGCCTATCCCTTCTCCCCAAGAGGCCACAGCCTCCAGCCTGTTAGCTCTTCTGGACCTTCCTTATTGCTTGCCTCAGGGGTCTCTTAATGATGGAGGCCCCCCACAGCCTAGCCCTCTTGCCCCCTGTGGTTTAACAGGATTGGTGACAGAGGTACAGCCTCTGTGGGGAGGAATTTCCTAAGAACAGGAGGTCTGAGCTTCCCTTGATCCATGTCCCCTGATGAATGTTTATCAAGTGTGTGCCCTTTAGGGTCAGGCACCGTGAAGGGCCAGGACTCTACCTTGTCCCAGGCATCAGGTGCTTAGCATGGCCAGGCATGTAGTAGACATATGTTGGCATATCTTTTTCCTCGTGCAGTGCTTACTGAAGGCCTCTCATTCTCTCCAGAGCCTGTAGGCCTCCCAGGGAGCTCACACTTTGGCTGATAGTGCCTAAATATTTGTTTGACAAATGCTAAGAATAGGTGAGTGGTGCGTGTGGGGCAAATGGAAAAGCAGAGCCGCCAGATTCAGCCTCTCCTCTCTTGTCTTGAGCAACTCAGTTCTGGCCCCAGCTCTTGACCAAACTGGACCTGTCTTCCTTAGAAGCCCATTTATTGGCATCACTGTTATGTCCAGCAGGTATGTGTCTTACCTCGCTCTGACCCCAGACAGCGTTACAGTAGGGTGGCTTTATCATTTATCAGCCAAGTAAGGGCACTTTTGAGAGGAAAAGGTGTAATAATTATGCTGGGACCTCAATGTTATAAAAACTGGGTCCTATTCATCAAAGTTCTCCAGGCCTGCCCTGATGGTTCCCTGTAAACCTAGCACTCTGGGAGGCTATGGTGGGCAGATTGCTTGAGCTTAGGAGTTTGAGACCAGCCTGAGCAAGAGTAAGACCTCATTTCTACTAAAAATAGAAAAACTAGCTGGGCGTGGTTATGGGCACCTCTAGTCCCAGTTACTCAAGAGGCTGAGGCAGGAGGATTGCTTGAACCTAGGAGTTTGAGGTTTTTGTGAATGAGGCTGAGGCCACAGCACTCTATCCCCTGGGCAACAGAGTGAGACTCGGTTTCAAAAAACAAAATCAAGTGGACATCAAAGTCTGCCTGGGCCAATGCTGATAAATGTAAGCCTCTTTTTACATTCCTGGGGATGATTTCTATGACTTAGACATTGGACCCTGGGTGTTGCCTGGCTGGCCTGCCCTGCCCTTTAATTAGGCTCTGCCCACGTTCTGTAATTTGAAATACGTGAGGATAATTCTCTCCATTTGATGCATGGGAGCCCAGGGCCCAGGGAGGTTGACAGATTTGCTGAAGATCCTCAGAGTCTGCTCTAGGGAGAAGGCAATGCTCTCAAGTCTCCACCTGCCTCAACAGTAGCCTTTAACTCCACAGGAGGAAATTAGTGCTATGGACCTATGAGAAGCATTCTTTCACCCATCAGCCAATAGTGTTTTCCTAAAGGAAATAGGACTTTCATGGGAGCCTGGAAAAAAATGAATTTTCAGTAATGTTTTGCTTGCTGTAGTTAACGATAATTATTAAATGGGTAGGGTGAGCTAGTGCTTGTTTTCCTTATTATTAACTGTATTTATGGGTTTTCATTAAGTTGTACCAAGCTGAGATAATTGTAAAACTATCTGCTTAAGCTGTGTGACTCTTAGGTCTTCTATTCTATTTTCTTTCATTCCGAGGGTGGAGACTTTTCATTGCTATGCTGTACACCAAGAGTCAGCAAACTTTTTCTGTATAGGTCCATATGGTAAATATTTTAGGCTTTACAGGCTACATGGTCTCTGTTAGAATTACTCAACTCTGCCATTGTAGCATGAAAGCAGCCACAAACGGTCTGTAGGTTAATGGGCATGGCTGTCATCCAATGAAACTTTATTTACAAAACTTCTGAGTGGACCGGTTTTGGCTCAGGGGCTGTAGCTTATAGACCCTCAATATAAACAGTGGAGAAATTCCTAAACAAGGGGTCTGGACTGAAGATCTCATCCTATTTCCGCTTCTGTGTGACTGGGGGACATCATTTCACCTCTTGGGTTATTGATTTTCTTTGCAATAAAACCAAGATCAGACTAGACGATCTCTGTCATTCTGGGATTCTTCAGTCTGACCCTTTAGTTTATGACTTTCTGGCATTTCTGTTTTCGTGCCTTTAAGTCAATGTTCGGAACCACAAAGGCTATTAAAGTCCATGATCCCTTGCTCACATTTGGAGTGGATTCGGTTTCTAACTTGCATAATAATATTTGTATTTTTCCAATGGTATCTTTTTTTTTTTTTTTTGAGACAGAATCTCACTTTGTTGCTCAAGCTAGAGTGTCATGGCATCAGTCTCTGTCACAGCAACCTCAAACTCCTGGGTTCAAGCGATCCTCTGCCTCAGCCTCCCAAGTAACTGGAACTTCAGGTGTCTTCCACCATACCCAGCTAATTTCTCTATTTTTAGTGGAGATGGAGTCTCACTCTTGCTCAGGCTGGTGTCAAAATCCTGAGCTCAAGCAATTCTCCTGCTTTGGCCTCCCGGAGAGCTAGGATTACAGGTGTTATCTACTGCTCCTGGCCTCATAGTATTGTTTTAGGAAGTCTCATCATTCACCCTTCTCTTGAGTTACTGAGGAGTGACTCTGTGATAGGAAAGCTTATCTCTGGGCTATTTGATAATTTGGGAAACTGAGGTACATAGAAGATAAACAGGTAAGTTTACCCAGCATATTGGTGATACTTTCAGAAATGTAGTGCCTCCAAGAAAAGAATTATTGTTCTGATTTGTTCTGATTTATTCTAGTTCTGGAGGCAAAACTCATTATGAAAGGGCAAAAGTGCCCTCATGAGAGGTTGATGTCACAGTGGCCAAGAGCAAGGGTGTGGACCAAGATTGCTTGGACTTACATCTTGACAATGCTACATTAGTACCTTATGAGGCAAATCACTTAAGACTCTCTTTGCCTCAGTTTGTTAATCTGTCAAATGGGAGGAATAGCAGTATGGGGTTGTATGAATATAAAATGAGATCATACATACAGAAATGCTTAGAAAAGTGCATGGCATGTGGAATAAATACTCAATATTAGCTATGCTACTTTTATTATTATGACCATCATCTTTCTAAAAATATGTTAAGGGTGTTTCTTCCTCATTTTTATACTAGATTCATCTTTAACTTTTTGATTGGAGGCTTAGACTGACTGTTTTGCTCTGACCCATATGTTAAGTGACTCTTGGTGAGATGGAAGGTTTGGGAGGGAACATGGTGGAGAGGAAAGGTTGAGAAGGAGGGAAAGATGGGAATTTGGGAAAGTATGTATATGAGGAAGGAGAATCAGATTCTCAATTCAGGTAAGCTGCCTGCTGGTTTTTGGGATGGGAAGAAAATAAACAATCTCTCTGAAGCAGTGCAGGGGTTTCGGAATCCTTTGTCATTGTCCTCAGATGTAGAGGTGATGCGGGCACTTCCAGGGTGTACTCAAGATTTGTTTTAGTCCTCTTGGTTCCCAGCATATTTTTATTTCTTCCACCAGAGCACTTAAGTTTGGGGACGCTGATCAGCTTCTTGGTTAGTCTGGCTTTGTTCTGTCCATATTAAAAGGTGTACAAGTATGTGCCTCAAAAAATGGCAGGCTGGAGACAATTTTCTTAGGGGGCTGCTAAGAGAAATTGGGGTGACTGTCAACCCTGTGGCAGGTTAAATGATACTCAGTGCTTCTTTGTCTGACTGGATGTCCCTTAGAAGGGCGGCTGGAGATCATTTGGTGTGCAGGGGACTTGCTTCTGCAGGCTGATTTTAACCAACTCTGACAAGAGGGCAGAGGCCCCCAAGCGAGGTCAGGACCACAAATCCCATCCCAGCAGGTGCATGATGGGGAGACAGCGCCCTCCGAATGACCTTCAGTTCCCATTGATTTCCTGTCAAGCAGCCTCCCCACCCCCATTCCACTGCTGCCCCTGGCACCACCCGTGGGTTTGGGCTCTGCAAGAGGACATGGATCAACTCTCTGGGAAAGAACATGCAGAGGAGGTTAATCCAGAGAGAGGCCCTTTCAGGGAAATGGAATGGTGCCTTGGAGACCAGATTCTGGTGCTGCTAGTTTATAGTGCCAATATCAGGCCTGGACTGTCCCTTTTGGGCAGAAAAAGCAGTGACTAATGGTGTGAATGGCCTCATTTATGCACTTGAGCCCACCCCCTCTCCAGGTTTTGGGGTGCCTGGGTGGCATTGTGGGACCCTGAGTATGCTTTGATTGTGGACTGGGGAACAGCCCCACTGGCCGTGTATTGAGCAGGGATGGTTAGAAGTGAGGCGGTGGCCGGTGTGATTCTCATCCACTGTGCTAGGGGCCTCCCACCAGCACTGGCTTTTAGCCGTGTGGCAGGCCAGGCTCCCACACCACCCAAACTCTCTGTTGTAGGTAGGGCTAGATCTGTTTATCTGTTCAATGATGTCTGTCGAACATTTCCCGTATGCCACATCCTATGTTGGGGGTAGGGGGTCTGGTGAGACAAGGACCCTTCTCTCACTGAGCTTATAGTTTAGTTGGGTAGATACCATCATCAGTTGGCAAAGGGAAAATTTTTGATAATGGTGTTATAATAAAACCAAGATCGGATATGAGATAAATAGCCAGGGATGGTAGGGCAGGAGAGGGTTGGGATTGGCCACTTTAGATAGGGTGAGTCAAAGAATGCTTTTCTGAGCCAACTGTGATATCTGGGAGAAGTGTGCCCCAGGGAGAGGAGACAGCATATGCAAAGGTCCTGAGGTGAGGAACAGAAAAGGGTGCAGTGAGGATGGAGCCTCGTAGGCAGGGGGCAGGATGATACAGGACAGATGAGCATAGCCAGACTGAATGGGCTCTGTAGCCATGGGAAGAAGTTTGGATTTTGTTCTTAGAATAGTGAGCCATTTTAGTAGGAGGGAATATCATGGTCTATCATGGTCATTTTGAAAAGATCACTTGGGCTGCTGTATAGAGAGTTGACTATAGAAGGACGTGTTCTTTGTGGCTGTGTTAAATGCCAGACCAGTATCAGCAGAGATGGGGGCTGAAGGTTTGTTTGTCTAAGAATTGTCCCTAATCAATGGTCTGCTTCTGCAGGTGATCACACCTGGGAGACAACACACCAGCTCCCTGCTCAGAGCTAGGGGTTCAGAAAGGACTCAATCTGGGGAAACTAAAAATACTTTCTCAATCAATGAAGTTTCTGTGATGGATGTGTGTTTTCTTTGTAGGTATGATTCACCCAAGATAAAGCAGGATTCCTCCCACCCCGACTTTTGTTGCATTCTTTAGCCTTCAGAGGAGAGATTTATTTTGCCACGTCTGAATGCCATTTGCAAGGCAAACCTTGGATCCAAGAAAAGCGAAGGTCCTTTTCCTTCCTGGAGCACCCCCCTTTTCCATCCCTCTTCCCTGTATTTACTAGAAGGAATCACGCTGCTTTTCTCCTACCTCCAGGCCCCTGTCCTTGGCAGCCCCTTGACTTTAACCCCAAGATGTGTATGTCATCAGAACACCCAGTGGCAGCTCAGCAATCATGGCCAGGTTCAGTATAAATTTTGCCTTGCTTAAGCAGCTTTGCATAATAAGCCCCTGAAAAGTCTTCACCAGAGTAGGTGCTGGAAGAGGGATTTATTGGGTCTAGTGGACCTGAACATCAGACTGAGCTACGTTTAAGTCATAGTGGGAGTTTTAGGGTCTAAGTCATTCATCTGATGTGACTTTCACAAGGTATACCCTTGTCTCCAGTGTGTCCTTCCTGTGATGTTATGAAGGTCAGAGCCCCAGACAGAATGACTCCTCTAAGAATGTGAGAGTCTTCTCTGTATATTTGCCTTGACTGCTCCCTTTGAGCATTTTGTTAGGGAAGATGACTTCTGTGGGATTAGTCTGCTATAGGTTAATACTGCCAGGTTAATCCATGCCAGCCGTCTGAAAGAAATTTTCCCGCAGAAACAAAACCAGCTGAGTGAAACAAAGTCAGCTACATTGGCTGTCCAGGTCTGCCATTCAAACATGGTGGCTAAAGAGCACCACAAGGCCCTCTTTTTCCATGATCTTGTTTTGGTGGTTTGGAGCTATCCTTCAATCAGTATCACATTTCTCACACTCAACAGGGGGTCTGGGATCTGGGGTGTCTGCAACCCATCCCAAACCACCAGAGTCAGAATTTCATGGCCTCTCACAAACTCAAGATTAAAAGCTACTGCTTACCAGGGGTGTCCAACCTGTGTGCTGAAGGCTGTATGTAGATTATTTAAGGACTGTTTGCTTATCTGTAGTGTTGGATATAGCAAAAATTATGCACATATTTTATTTTGCTCATCAGTTTTCATTAATGTTTGTGTATTTAATGTGTGGCCTAAGACAACTCTTCTTCTTCTCATATGTGGCAGAAAAAAAAAGTTGGACACCCCTGGAGACCATTATTTTGGAGAGTGGGGTGATGGCATTCTTGATAAGTACAGAAAGGATATTTCCCACACCCATAGAGGAGGAGCTGGTTCTCTCGGGATAGGTCTGATATCATGACAGTTGAGTATTCAGCGAGCTTCTTTTGAAGTTCAGAGCAAGGGAATATTATTCTGTGATATCTTGCACATGAATTTTGTAGATGGAGAAATGAAACTCTCAAGAGGTGAAGTGACCTTTTTTCAGGATATGGGAAAAGTTCAATATGATTTGAACTTGTAAGATAACTGTTTTCAGATGCCCAATCCTGTGCTCCAGAGAAGAAGCCAGGTAACCTTTAGGCTCATGTCATGTTTGTGTGGAAAAAATTGGAGCATTCCAAGTGTCTCTCAAGTGTGAAGTCTCCATTAGTTTGCTGAGAACATCATGACATTTCAATCAAGCAAGCCATGTTTGTCACATACACTGTGCTTAGTTGGGTAGTGTGCAAGTACATAGCTCTGGTCTGTCTTTAAGATGCTTATGGCCTAATTGAGTGGGGGAGATATAAGGAGGGTGGCAGAGACCAACAAAACCAAGTGAGACTGTTGGGTAGCTCAAAGGAGAAGGCAGAGAGCAAGCACTATTGGTGGGGATGACCTGGGAGGCTTCCTGGAAGAGGCAGGCTTCAGTCAGCCCCTGAACAGGCTGACTGAACAGGTCAGCCAGGGCAAGAGCAGAAGGGAGGAGTTCCAGGTGACAGGAAGGACTGTGAATATTATGTTGAGGCCCAGGGTTGGAGCTGTCAGCTTCATGTATGCAGGAAGTCAGAGGAGGATTCATTTGTTCACTCACTCACGTATCATGCAACCCAACGTGGCAGGCTTTGTACTGGGTTTTGGGCTAGGGCAGCAAATAAGCCATGCATGGTCTCTGCATGGGTAGTCTTTGGGGTCCTCGGGCTTTAGCTGCTCAGCTCTTCTTGATGCCTGAGGGTTAGTGTGGTGATGTGGCTGCCTTCTCTCTTGGGAGAAGCCTTGAAGGCACTGCTGTAGTGATTGTGGTGTCACATGGGAGAAGGAGAAGGAACAGCTATTGATTGTCAGTGTTCACATCAGTGTGGCAGAGCTTCTGTTATTAAATCCCCTCATAGACCTGAAGGAGGGATTGTTACCCGTGTTGCGGGCGGTAGCATTTTGGTTTCAGGAAGAGTAAGTTGCCCAGGGTCATGTAGCCAGTAAGTGGTGGAGCTGCCTGACTCAGACCTGCCTGATTCCAAGTCTTCTTTCTCCTCTACTCTCACCTCGACGGCCTGGCAGAGGAATTTGGGCAGCATTGGGAGCTAACTTGGGTTCAACATTGAGGCACAAAAGAATGAAAACTGGGTTTGAGGGTGACTTTTTCTTGCCGGGCTGGGTGAAGGGAGAGCTGTATTGATTGTACTCAGTGGTCCCAGGTGCTGGGTGATGAGGATTCAAGGAGAGTGAATGCAGATGACACGCTCCCAATTTTATTCTGAAGTTGTGAGTAGATAGCTGTTCAGTCTCAATCACCAACCTGTGTGTGCAGAACACTGAAAACTGCACACACATGCGGTATGTACTTGACTGCTGTAATTTAAATGCCTGCTCTAGGTGGATGGAAGTTCTTGTCTAATGTAATTCAGTAAAGACTTATTGGGCACCTGCTGTGTGCTGGACTCTGTGCTGGGCTCTAGGGGTGAATCAGTAGAAAGGTCAGGAAAGCAGGGCCACTGGGTTATACCACTATAGGGAGTGGGGTGGCCTCCACACTGAAGTCCATGTGATTGACACTTCTGGACTTGTTCAGTGCCCAGATGGAGTGGCTATGTGCAGTAGCCTGTAGATGTGGTCTTTGCCTTCATGGAGTTTGTGGTCTAGTAGGAAGACAAATAAATATTAAACATTGAATTAAGTTGAAATTGACATATTATTAATAGTGTTATTATTATCTTTATAGGAAGAAGATAAAATGAGGGAGGAAGGGGATTGCAATCTCACCTACCCTTCTCAACCCTTTCCTATTCGAAACATCTAGAAACACAACTCCAGCTGCCGTAGTAACAAAATATCATAGGCTGGGTGGCTTAGACAACACTTATCTCCCACAGTTCTGGAGGCTGGGGAGTTCAAGGTCAAGGTGCCAACATGATCAGCAGGTTCCTGGTGAGGGCCCTCTTCCTGGCTTGCATTCAGCTGTCTCTTTGCTCTATCCTTGAATGGCAGAAATGGAGAGAGGAGAAAGGGGGAGGGAGAGATGGGTGGGGGGTGGAGAAAGAGAGAAAGAGAGGAGAGAGAGAAGACTCTGTCTCTTCTATGAAAGGCTCCATCTCCAGATACCATCTCATGTTAGGGCTTCAACATACACATTTTTGAGAAGTGTGAGGATGGCACAATTTAGTCTATAACAAACACTAAATTTATTTTCTTTTAAGGGCTCCTTTAGGAATGGTACAACTTCTGAGAAAACAGGAGAAGTCTTGGGAGTGGGCTGTTAAAGAAAAGAAGCAGAGGGTCTTGGTGGGGGGATAAGGGGCTCTGGAAATCATATTTGGAGCTGATTGGTGATCATTTTGGAGAAATCTTTTTTTCCCACCCTGAGTCTTCTTTGGTTCCCTGGAGGCCATTCTCTGCATATTATCTGCTCAAGATGTGTCACTGGAAATCTCACATAGCAATTCTCAGCTGTCAGAGCTATCCTCAGTCCAGATGGGATCACAAAGGGACCCCAACCCTTTTAAAGCCTAGTAGGACCATTTGGCAATCACTGCTCCAACCCACAGGCTGTTGGGGGGCTTTGGCTTGGCTTTCCTGGAGAGCGGAGCAATTTGTCCCCTTTGCTTCCCTATTTCTGATTGTAGCATTGAGTAGCCTGAAGTCACTTGTTGATGAGAACATTATTCTGCTCTGCCTTGTGCCACCTTCCTTGGGCTCAAAACATCGATTCTTTTGGCTGTCCAGCTCCCTCAGTTTGGTGCATACAGGTGGTACCTGGGGCTGGTGTATGTCTGACCTGTCCTGGGGTATACTGGTCACCATTCCCCAGAAGCCTTTCCCTACTCCCTTTTCCCCTTCCCACTTTAATGCAAATGCCACTCCTAGATTCTGTCATTGAGGGAATTTTTTTTTTTTTTTTTTGGTATAAATACCACGTTGGAAAGGACATTTGTCCTCTCTACTGTTTAAATTACTTGCTATGGTAGACCTAGCCATCGATTTTCTTCTATAGAGCATAGCAAGCCCTGTGAAGATTTTGGCTAATTAACTTTTGGAGAAGTGTTGCTTGAATTTATCAAGGAGGTTGAAGCCTCTTCCCTCCTTCTACATCTTCAAAAGGCTTTGAGTTTTGGTTCCAAATCTCTGCCAACACCTGGTCTGTTTAAAAGTGACTTCCCTGGAGGCAGTAGTAGAGGGGCTGCTGAATGTCACGTTTTCACAGCTTCGATCTTTAATACAGTTATTCCAGTCTGCAGAAAGTCTTCCCTGTTTACATAAGAGAGGTATCAGTCACACAGAGATTACGTTTAAAAATATACATTTCCCCCTAGCATGCCTGTTAACTAGTAACATTGCATGTTGTAAAAGTGGAACGTGTTTAAGATGAAATTAATTTTCTCCCAGAATGCCACCTTGTTTGACTTCTCAATCCATTTGGTGTGAGGCACGAAGTTGTCCAAACTCTTTTCATTTGGAGCACGTCCACTTTCTTGTTTCTCTCATCTGAGTTGACCCTGTTGGAAGTGAGTTACTAAGATATCAGGAAAAGTGCAAGTTGAAATCCTGCTGGGTAGATTTCTTTTGTATTGGCTTCCAGAAGTCGGTTTTGAAATTGGGAATCCAGTTCTCTCCAGTTGATGACTTTTAGTGTACAGTTTTCTTTTTTTGTTGGACCTGATTTTATGGCTTCTTTTTTTGCAGCAGAATGTCTGGGGTTAGAATAGTTAACATCTTTTTTGGCAGGCTGTCAACGGATCGTGAGAAACCAGATTACTGTTTCGCATGGTGGACGCCTCTCGGTCGCGTGTTCTCGGCAGTTCTGGTGGATGTGGCGTGGCTGGTTGCTCTTTTATGGGTGGGAGCTGAAGCATCCAAGACACCCTGACTGAACAGCCTGTGTCATCTCATCTTGGCCAAGCTGCCTGTAAAAGTTCTGTTCCACTGAGCTACATTGCCTTAGCAAAAGGCATGTAAGCTGGTGTGACACAGATGAACACTTTGTGGAAAATGGTTCTTTATTTTTGATCAATCTCATGATCCTTGTTACCAGCTTTGATTACATCAGCTTATGTGCCATTCCGCTTTATAGCATTTTAATGGGCTTTTGTCTCCCTTCCCCAATTCCTTTCCAGCTGTGTGACTATTATAATTTGATTACAGTTTGGTTTTGCAATTGCCAGGACACTTTCAGAGCATGTTATGCCTTCCTTGTGAATGTGAAGATGTTCAGAGGTGAAAAAGGAGCAAAGCATTTGTTTGTTTGTTTTTTGTTTTTCAGACTCTTGTCAACAAGTAATTTCCAAATGATGCTTCAGAAGCTTCCAAGGTTGTATTCTCCCATAATAAGATATTTCCTTTAAGCTCTTTGGTAGAATCTGACCCATTGATTTTCTAAAAAGAGTATAGACAAGTCCATTTAAAAGTTTGCTTTCTGGCTCGGCGCATATAGCTCAACCGGCTAAGGCGCCAGCCACATACACCTAAGGTGGCGGGTTCGAATCCCCAGCCTGGACCCGCCAAACAACAATGACGGCTGCAACCAAAAAATAGCCGGGCGTTGTGGCGGGCGCCTGTGGTCCCAGCTACTTGGGAGGCGGAGGCAGGAGACTCGCTTGAGCCCAGGAGTTGGAGGTTGCTGTGAGCTGTAATGCCACGGCACTCTACCTAGGGGGACAGCTTGAGGCTCTGTCTCAAAAAAAAAAAAAAAAAAAAAGTTTGCTTTCTAATAAGTGGTGGTAAGAATATGAAGTAATTGGAACCCTGGTATACTGTGGGTGGGGATGTAAAATGGTATAATGACTGTGAAAAATAGTATTGTGGTTCCTTAAAAAACAAAGAAATAGAACTACCATATGACTCAGCAATTCCACTCTTGGTATATACCCAAAAGAATTGAAAGCAGAGTCTTAAAGATACATCTGCATACCCATGTTTATACAACATTATTCACAATGGTTAAAATGTGAAAGCAACCCAGGTTTCCATTGACAGATAAATGGGCAAGCAAAATGGGATATATGAAGGTATGACAATTAAGTTCACAAATTCATCCTAGAAAAAGTACTGCATACCTCAGTGCTAAATATCACTACAGTCACCTTTGAAGTACTCCCTGTGGGAAGCTATGCACTGACACCAGTACCCACTCCACCTTCAAAGTGGTTTTGGAACTCTTTTTCTGGAATGACCATCAGAGCTGTCGTCATAACAGTTAAGTTTGTGAACTTGTCACTGTGTGCTTATGTTGGCTGAGCACTGTACAAACAGCTCAGCGAGATTGGATAACCTGGTGTATTATTGTCTCACAGGTGTATTGGTGTAGTTGTGTGAGGGTGTCTTGCTGAGTGGCCTTCATTATGGTTCTGTGTTTTTCTGTGCCATGGAATGACAACTCTGATGGTTATTATAGAAAAAGAGTTCCAAAACTGCTTTGAAGGGTTGACTAGGTGCTGGTGTTGGTCATAGCTTCCCAAGAGGAGTACTTCAAAGGTGACGGTAGTGATATTCAGGAGTGAAGTATGCAGCATTTTCTCAAGGATGAGTTTGCAAACATAATTGTCTGAGCTTATACACACAAAATGGAATGTTATCCAGCCTTAAACATGAAGGAAATTCTTAATACATGCTATTACAATGGATAAACCTTGAGAAAATTACTCTAAGTGAAATAAACCAAACCGATCACTTGGCTTGGTGCCCATAGCACAGTGGTTATGGCGCCAGCCAGGTATACTGAGGCTGGTGGCTTTGAACCTGGCCTGGGCTATCTAAACAACAATGACAACTGCAACAGAAAATAGCCAGGTATTGTGGCAGGCATCTGTAGTCCCAGCTACTTGGGAGCCTAAGGCAAGAGAATTGCTTAAGCCCAGGAGTTTGAGGTTGCTGTGAGCTGTAATGCGACAGCACTTTACTGTGTAAGGGCAACATAGTGACACTGCGTCTCAAAAAAAAAAGAAAGAAGCTGGTCACAAAAAGACAAATACTGTACAAAACCATTTATATGAGGTTTTCTGAGTAGTCATAATCAGAGAGACAGAAAGTAGAATGGTGGTTGCCAGGCCTGGGGGGAGGGGAAATTGGGAATTTTTGTTTAATGGGTACAGAATTTCAGTTTTGCAAGATGAGAAAGAGTTCTGGAAATGGATATTAGTGATAGTTGCACGACAACATGAATATGCTTAATACCACTGAACCGTGCATTTAACTGTACATTTAAGGTAGTAAATTTTATGTTGTGTATATTTTACCACAGTTTTAAAAATTAAAAAAACTGGGCAGCGCCTGTGGCTCAAGGGGTAGGGCACCAGCCTCATATGCTGGAAGTGGCGGGTTCAAACCTGGCCATGGCCAAAAACTGCAACAACAACAATAACAATAAAAAGTTAAAAAAACTTCAACTTTCCTTCTTTTAATTTCTCTAAATACTTAGGTTAAGAAATACAAACACACACACATATTTTTTATTTTTTATTTTTTTGAGACAGAGTCTCACTTTGTCCTCCTTGGTAGAGTGCCATGGCATCATAGATCACAAACAACCTCAACTCTTGGACTCAAGTGATCCTCTTGCCTCAGCCTCCCAACTAGCTGGGACTACAGGTGGCTGCCACATGCCTGGCTATTTTTAGAGACAGGGTTTCTAACTCATGAGCTAAAGTGATCCACCTGCCTCAGCCTCCTAGAGCGCTAGGATTACAGATGTGAGCCATCGCACCTGGCCAAGAAATATTATTTTTAACCTAGAGACTTTACCTCCCAGATTTTGCCTTCCTCAGATCTACATAGAACTAAAACAAAGGGATATTCATAATGTTTCCAGATGAGCAACTAGGTTCTCCTTTTCCCTCCTGTACTTCCTGTGTCTCCTTCCTTTCCTCCATCTTTCTCCTCTACCCCAGGGCCCAAGTTTACCTAGTAGAAGTTACGTTACTACATTTAAATTTCCTTGAGTCATTTACTAGCTCCACTAGGTGCTTATATTTTATTTGTTAGGCATTTGATTTCATTGATTATTTATGCTTTACATTTGATCAGTTATATCAGTGCTCTCTTTTTGGACATTATTATAAAATTAATTAGCATCACCACATGTCCAAGGATACCATAGAGTCAGGAACATAAAATTTACTGTGTCTTCTATTTCTCTTTTATTTATTTATTTTATTTATTTTTTTGAGACAGAATTTCACTTTGTTGCCCTCAGTAGAGTGCTGTGACATCACAGCTCACAGCAATCTCCAGCTCCTGGGCTTAGGCAATTCTCTTGCCTCAGCCTCCCAGGTAGCTGGGACTACAGGTGCCTGCCGCAATGCCCAGCTATTTTTTGTTGCATTTTGGCCGGGGCTGAGTTTGAACCCACCACCCTCGGTATGTGGGGCCAGCGCCCTACCCCACTGAGCTACAGGCACTGCCCTCTATTTGTCTTTTAAACCTCAGGAGTGGAATTATTTTGAACTCAAAATTCAGCTATTATTATTTAAAATGCTTATGTTGTTAGTTTCCTATCAGAAAGTTATTTTTCTTTAAATATGTGATTTTAAAAGATTGGTGCTCATCTCTTTACACCTCCTTCCCCTACTTTTATAGGCTGTCTCCCCTGCCCTTCTAGTTTTTGTTTATGTGGAGTGTTTCTCTCCCATAGTAATGGGGATCTGAGTGTCTTTGCTGGTGGTTAGGGTTCATTGATAGTGACTTTGCTGTGACCTCTGAGAGCAAAGTCTGGTGGGGGATGTTAATGAGGGGGTTCTAGAAGCTTGATGTCCTCTAGATCCTTGCAGAGGGTTATTCCAGAGCCACTTGCTTCTGGAGCTGGACCTCTTCCTTCCTAGAATAGGGACTTGTTTCTCTTACTGGTGGTTTATTCTTGGGGCCCTAGGGTTTTGTTAAAGGAGTTTCTGGTTCAGTGCCTGTGGCTCAAGAGACTAAGGTGCCAGCCACATACAGCTGAGCTGGTGGGTTCAAATCCAGCCTGGACCTGCCAAACAACAATGATGGCTACAACCAAAAAACAGCCAGGTGTTGTGGTGGGAGCCTGT
>NW_003852591.1:2275804-2298271 GCF_000181295.1 Otolemur garnettii | reverse complement strand
CTGATGGAAACCTGACCAGGGGTTGCATTCTGCTCATTAGCAAGGTTCTTGGTACTTACTGCCTTGGTCTTCATAACTGTGAAATCTTCTCAGGGAGGTGGGGTGGTGACATCAGTTTCCCTCTGAATGTGTTTAGGTTTTCTCTGGCCTGACTCCTTCCTTTTCTGTCTCTGGCAGGCTTGGGGACCAGTTCTACAAGGAAGCCATTGAGCACTGCCGGAGTTATAACTCACGGCTGTGTGCAGAGCGCAGTGTGCGTCTTCCCTTCTTGGACTCACAGACCGGGGTTGCCCAGAACAACTGCTACATCTGGATGGAGAAGAGGCACCGAGGCCCAGGTGAGCCTGGCCACTCCTAGGACATGCACATGTGTAGGCTTCAGGTCTGGAGGGAGGAGGAACAGGTGTGGGCAGGACAGGGGTGTGGCAAGCTGCACTTGGGCCTCTGAGATACTTTCAGGAAACTCAACTACTTTTGTAACTCCTGGCACATGTTCCAAGGATTGTGACAAGGTTGGTGTGCCATTGTGGGGCATTGAAGCCATGTGGCTGGGCCCAGGTGCAAAGTAAAAGAACTTAAGATGTTTATGCCAAAGAAGGCAAGACTGAGGATATGACAGTGGTCTTCATCTTTTACCCTTTGGTATCGGTTAAAAGGTGGAAATCTGCAGTCAGATTTGGGTGTGAGGACTAACTTCATCATCAAACTTCTTTCTCTCAGGTTGATTCCTCATCTGTAAAATGTAAACATTATATAAAGTACTTAACACATAGGATTTTGTGTGAATTAAATGAACATATTCAGAAAAAAACTTACAACATGAGTTTAGTACATTGTAAGTACAAGGTCTGACAGTTAAGTTCACAAATTCATCCTAGAAAAATTGCTGTGTACTTTGTTGTTGAATGTCATTACAGTCACCTTTGAAGTACTCCCTTTGGCAAGCTGTGGATGATGCCAGTGCCTTTTCTACCCTTCAAAGCAATATTGGAACTCTTTTTCTATAATGACCATCAGAACTGTTGTCATACAGCACACAAAACACGTGACAATAATGAAGAATGCTGGTCAACAAGATACCACCACACATTGACACACACACTGCTGTGAGATACTGATATACTGAGGTTAGGAAGCCTTGCTGAATTTTCTGTTCAGCACTGCCAATGTAAGTGAATGGTAGCATGTTCTCAAACTTAATTGTCACACTTTGTATGATGACAGCTCTGATGGTCATTATAGAAAGAGTTCCAAAATTGTTTTCAGAGGTGGACTGCATGCTGGTGTCAGTGCACAGCTTCCCAAGGGGAGTACTTCAAAGGTGACCATAGTGATATTCACCAATGGGGTATGTAGCAGTTTTCCCAGGACAAGTTTGCGAACATAATTGTCAGACCTTGTATGTGCTCCAAAAATGCTTTTATTGTTAATGCTACTACTGTTATTATCATTGCTATGATACTAGTATTCTGGGCTCCAGAGAACAGATTAAAGACCCTTATTACAGAGTAAATAATAGGAATGTAACTTTCTGGCTGTATATGGAGAAATTTTTAAAAACTTTTTATTTTGAATAATTTCAGACTCATGTCCATGTGTCATGTAAAAATGGAGACAATAGTAAAATGAATCTCCATGTATGCTAGTCTCAACGATGATCAACTCCTGGCCAGTCTTGTTTCATTAATGCTCACCTGCCTTTTTCTCCCTTACCCCAGCTTATTTTGAAGCAAATCTAAGATGGCACATTTTTTCATCTGTAGACAAACTCACAATTGCTATCAAACTCAATGAATTTGCAAGATTTTATATCCTCTAATATGTGGTGAACATTAATTTTTTCCCCTATAGTTTAAATCAGGATCTGAACAGGATCCCTACATTGCATTTGGTTGATGTGTCCTTTAAAATCCACAGAATTTCTCTGTTTGTGTCTCTCTCTTTCCTCCTTGCATGTTATTTGTTGAAAAACTGGATCATTTGCACTCTAGGGTTTCCCAGAATCTGGGTTTGCTGATTGCATCCCCATGGTATTATTCCCGTGAATTGGTAGTTAGGTCTAGAGACTTACTCAGGTTCAATTTTTTTTTTGGCAAGAGCAATTCCTAAGTGGTAATGTTTACTTCAACAGGAGGCTCACACGGTCTGGTTATTTCTTTTACAGATGTTAGCAGTCCTCATGTTAATTGCCTAGATTCTTTATTTCATTAAAGGTTGCGAAAAGGTGATATTCAATTTGAGGCCATCATTACATCTTCATTTATTAGCTCTATAACTTCTATAAAGAAAATACCTCCTCATTAAAAGTTTGGTTATTGTGAGGTACGGTTTATAAATAAAGGCAGGATAGATGACTTTTTTCCTTTATTTACTAGCTTTCAAAATAATGAGTTGGTTCCCTAGCATTCTCCAAAGGTGATCAATAAAGTTATTTTTTTTTGAGCACCATGATAGACTCATAGATTTAAAGAAATTTGATGTATTTTAATACATTGTAGCTATTATTCTTACTGATGCTTACATTGTCCTGTTTTGGGCCATGAGGGATTTTGGCCAATGTTGGTGTTTTGAAATAACCTCAGTAGTTTCTGATAGCCTCTCTACTACCCTAATATTAGGACAAGATGTTTCAGGCTCATTTTGTGTACCTCCTGCCCCCGGCCTGGAAGCAACTATTTCTCTAAGAAATCTTGGTCCTGGCTCAGCGCCTGTGGCTCAAGTGGCTAAGGCACCTGCCATATACACCTAAGGTGGCGGGTTCAAATCCAGCCTGGGCCTGCCAAACAACAATGACAACTGCAACCAAAAAATAGCCAGGTGTTGTGGTGGGTGCCTATGGTCCCAGCTACTTGGAAGGCTGAGGCAGGAGACTTGCTTGAGTCCAGGAATTGGAGGTTGCTGTGAGCTGTGATGCTACAGCACTCTATCCAGGGGGATAGCTTGAGGCTCTGTCTCAAAAAAAGAGAAATCTTGGTCCCTTTTTTGTAGGAAATGTTATTTAGAGACTGAAGTCTGGTGGTTCATTGCTTCTGGGTTGGTCATTGTTTTTCTAGACTTTGTTAGTGAGTTGTAGGAAATAGAATTTTTTTCTTTTCTTTTTAAGTGAAAATACATTATAAAATTATGCTGACATTTCCCATCCAATTCAGTTTTAAACAGTTTTTACTTAACCATCTTTTTTCTCTCTCTCTCTCTCTCTTTTTTTTTTTGAGACAGAGTCTCTCACTATGTTGCCCTTGGTAAGAGTGCCGTGGTGTCACAGTTCACAGCAACCTCAAACTCCGGGGCTTAAACAATTCTGCCTCAGTCTCCCAAGTAGCTGGGACTACATGTGCCTGCCCCAACACCCAGCTATTTTTTTGGTTGTAGTTGTCATTGTTGTTTGGAAGGTGTGGGCTGAGTTCAAACCTGCCAGCTCCAGTGTATGTGGCTGGTGCCCTAACCTCTGAGCTACAGGCGCTGAGCCTGCCATCTTATTTTGGTATTTCCTTTCTCCTATACAAAAAAAAAAAAAATCCTGGATATACATGATATTGATATAATTACTTATTGCTTCATCCTATTTTATATACTCATACATGGTATCAGAATAACTGTAAGACTATCAACAATAAGATTATTGAAAAAGGTTTAAGATATTTTTTCTTTTGCAATTCTTTTTGTCCTTAGGGTTTATTCCTTTAAGGATGTAGAGTCAAATTATTCTGCTGTAAAATCACTTGAAAGGATTCCTGCATGGTTGTGCCACTAAACACACAGTTGGATTTTATTTGCTTCATTTTGCTTTTGCTTATAAAGGATTGTGTGTGTGTAGGTTCATATAATTTCTTCTTTTTAAAATTAACTTTTCTATTTTGAAGTAATTATATGTCTACTGAAAGTTGCAAACATAGTACATAGAGATCCTCTATATTCTTCAGCCAGTTTCCTGCAAGGTGAGCACATTGTAAAATCTTACAACCAGCATAGCTCTATGATATTTTATCACATGCCTAGATTTGTATAACTACCACCATAATCAAGATACAGAACTATTCCATCATCTCAAGGAACTACCCCTTTAGAGTCACAACCCCTCATCATTTAATTCCCTTTACTTTCCCTTGTTTATAACACAGCTTTCTTAAACATTCCTCTACCTACATTAAAAATACACCAGTGTTAAAATGTTTGCTTCTACTGTCAAACATAATTTAGAAAACTGAAGAGAAGTGTTTATCGTATTTGCTCCTATTTTTACTCCTATAGTCTTCCTTTCTGACATTTCAAGATTCCTTCTTTAACCACTGTTTCAGAGTCCATCCCCTGGTGACAACTTCTCTTAGTTTTCCTTCATCTGAGAATGTCTCGATGTTGCCTTTACTCTTAAAGGTTATCTTTGCTGGATATAAAATTCCAGGTTGACAGTCCTTTTATTTTTAGCCCCTGAAAAATGTTTTGCCACTTGTAATGATGAGAAATCTGTTGTCATTTAGATAGTTTTTCCTTTGTAAATGAGGTATTCTTTCTCTCTCATTGCTTTCAAGTTTTTGTCTTTGTCTTTAGTTTCCAGAAATTTGATTTTGATGTGTCTTGGCATAGATTTCTTTGCATTTATTCTTATTGGAATTCACTCAGCTTCTTGAAGCTGTATGTTTTCTGTCAAATTTGGGAAAATTTCAGGCCCTTATTTCTTTGAATACATATTCAGCCACACCCTCTTTCTTGTGTCCTGGGAGTTCAACAACAATGTTAGATCTTTTGTTATAGTCCCAAAGTCCATGAGCTTCTGGTCATAATTTTTTTTTTTCATTTTCTCTCTGTTGTCCAGTTTGGATGATTTTTATTATTATCTCTGCAAGTTCACTGCTTCTTTATTCTGTCTTTTGCATTTTGTTGTTGAGCTTACCCATTGAGGGTTTTGGTGTTTTTTTTTTTTCAATTCTCAAATTTTATTTGGTTCTTCTTTATAGTTTCTATTTTTTTGCTGAGACATTAAATTTTTCATTTGTTTCATGTGTTCGTAATTATTTGTTGAAATATTTTTATGATAGCTGCTTTAAAATCCTTGTCAGATAATTCTAACATTTGTGTCATTTCTATGTAAGTTGAGATTTTCTTGGTTCTTTATCTGATGAATGATTCTGAATGAATCTTAACATTTTGGCCATTAGGTTATGAGATTCTAGAGGATGTTATTTAAATCTTCAATTTTAGTGGGCCTTCTGATCCTGTGTTAATAGGGGAGGGGAGGTGCCCCTTGTTATCAGATGGGTGTGGAAGTTCAAGTTCCCCACTTGGCCTCTATTGACAACCTAGCACCTTGTTGCTCCTTGAAGGTAGTTCAGGATTGCTAGTAGGTTTCCACTGATACACCCTAGTTGGGAAGAGGAAGGTCTTCCCTGATACCATATGGTGCCAGCTCCTCATTTAGCCTTCCCTGACTCAACCCCAGCAAAAGATGCCTCTAGGGTGGCCTTTTCCTGGTCCTTTGACTGGCAAGAGCTGAATTTTCTTGGGGATTTTTTGATCTGCATTTGTTATTGTTTTGAGTTATTAGCATTTGCAGAATCTAGTTCTTTACTGGAACTCTGGGAGGCAAAAGAATACCCAGGGAACTCACAGCCCTGCTGTTTCTCAGATCCAAAAGTCCCTATCTGGTCTGCCTTGTTTCTTTCACTTTTCAATATTTTAAAATGTTTGTTGTCTAAATAATGTCCAGGATATTTAGTTATTTAGTAGGAGGAATATAGAAAAGTTTGTCTACTCCATCTTTCCAGAAGCAGAATCCCTTGAATTGCTTTCCCATTAAAAAAATTTAACAGCTTTATTGAAGTATAATTGCATACAGTAAGTTGTACGTATTTAATATACACAACTAGATACATTTTCACATGTATACATTTGTGAAATAACCACTACAATCAAGATAGTGAACATATCCATGATTTCCAAAAGTTTCCTGTGTCCCTTGTAATCTGTCTTTCCTGCCAATCTCCCCCTCCACCCTTTTTCACTCCCTCCCACAAGGAAACCAGTGACTTGTTTTCTATGCTGGAATGATATACTATGTAGCCCTTTTGTGGGGGTGTCTGGCTTCTTTTATTTAGCATAATTATCTTGATATTCATCCACATTCTAGCGTGCATCAGTAATTCATTCCTTTTTATGCTGAGGAGTCTTTCATTATGTGGTTACATCACAGTTTGTTTATGCATTCACCTGTTGGCGAGCATTTGGATTTGTTTCCAGCTTTTGGCTATTATAAAGCTGCTATGTACATTTGTGGACAAGTTTTTGTATGGACATACGCTTTCATTTCTCCTAGGTAAACTACATAAGAGTAGAATAGATAGATCATAAGGAAAGTATATCATTTAACTTTTTAAGAAATTGCCAAGCTGTTTTCATAGTGCTTATCATTTTGCTTTCATTCCAGCAATGTATGAAGGATGCCAGCCAGGCATGGTGGCTTATGTCTGTAATCCTAGCACTTGAGGAGGCCGAGGTGGGTGGATTGCTTGAGCTTAGGAGTTCAAGACCCGCCTGAGCAAGAATGAGACCCTGTCTTTACTAAAAATAGAACAACTAGCCAGGCATAGTGTTGGGTACCTGTAGTCTCAGCTACTCAGGAGCCTGAGGCATGAGGATCACTTGAGCCAAATAGTTGGAGGTTGCTATGAGCTATGATGCCATGGCACTCTACCCAGAGCAATGGAGTGAGACTCTATCTCAAAAAACAAAGTAAAATAAAAAGCCCCAACTTAAGCATTATAAAGGTATCCATGTAACAAAAGAAAAAAAAAATTCCAGTTCCTTCACATCCTTGCTAACACTTGGTATGATCAGTTGAAAATTATTTTAAGTTGGGTGGCACCTGTGGCTTAGTGAGTAAGGTGCTGGCCCCATATACCTAGGGTGGCAGGTTCAAACCAGGCCCCAGCCAAACTGCAACAACAACAAAAAAGCTGGGCATTGTGGTGGGCGCCTGTGGTCCCAGCTGCCCAGGAGACTGAGGTAAGAGAATCGCCTAAGCCCAAGAGCTGGAGGTTGCTGTGAATTGTGACATCACAGCACTCTACTGAGGGCAACAAAGTTAGATTCTGTCTCTTAAAAAAAAAAATATTTTAAGCTATTCCAATGGGTATATAGTGGTATTTCATTACACTTTTAACTTGCATTCCCTTAATTGATAATGATGTTGAGTATCTTTACATCTGCTAATTTGCCATCTGTAAGGGAAGACAAACTTTTCCTTTTTTATATACTAACATTCAACACTTCTGAGACCAGATATATTGTCCCTCCCAACCCCATAAACACCAGGCAATTCTCTAATTCTCTGCAGATACCAACTGGGTGTCCCACAATTTATCCCAGCTTAGACACTATCTACCTGGAGATATCATTAGATTCCTCAGGTTAAGGACTTAGTCTTACAAGACTGCTCCCACTTTAAATGCCAGTTGTCAGCCACAGGTTGTCACCTGTGCTATATAAGTTGGAAGTTCCCATGACTGCCCCTCAGTTTTGATCGTTGGTAGAGTGGCTCACAGAACTCGGGAAAACAGTCTACTTACTAGATTATCAGTTTATAACAAAGGATAGACCTCCAGAACAGCCAAGTGGAAGAGACGCATGGGCAAGATATGGGGAAGGGGTGCAGAGCCTCCATGCCCTCTCGGCATGCCAGTCTCCTAGCACCTCATGTGTTTACCAACCCAAAGCTCTCTGTACCTTGTCCTTTTTGGGTTTTGTGGAAGCTTCATTATGAATGAATGATTAAATCATTGGCCATTAGTTATTGACTGAATTTCCAATGCCTCTCTTCTCCCTGGAGGTCAGAGGTTAGAAGTCAGGGTTGGTGCTAAAATTTCCATCCTGTTAATGGCATAGTTGGTTCCCTTGTCAATAATCCCCAGCCAGCAGTCATGCCATTAGCATAAGCAAAAGACACCTACTACTTGGAGATTCAAAGGGTTTCAGGATCTGTGCAACAGGGAGCGGGGACTAAGACCAAAATATGTATTTCTTGTTATATCACAATATCATACCAACCATATATGTTGTTTGATAAAGAGTTCAGATCTTTTGTGCATTTTAAAATTGAGTTGTTGGCTTATTGTTGAATTTTGATAGTTCTTTATGTCTTTTCTAGATAGAAGAGTTTTATTTCATATATGCTTTGTAAATATTTTCTTTTAGCATATGGCTTGTATTTTTATTACCTTAACATTCTTCTTCAGGGAGCAGAAGTTTTAAATTTTGGTAAAATCCAATTTATCAATTTTTTCCTTTATGAATTGTACTTTAGATGTTATGCTTAAGAAATATTGCCCACTACAATATTGCCCACTACAAGGTCAGGGTTTTCTTTCTTTCTTTTTTTTTTTCCTTGAGACAAAGTCTTACTTTGTCACCCTCAGTAGAGTGCTGTGGTGTCATAGCTCACAGAAACCTCAAACTCTTGGGTGCAAGTGATCCATCTGCCTCAGTTTTTGATTTTTAGTAGAGATGGGGTTTCACGCTTGCTCAGGCTAGTCTGGAACTCGGGAGCTCAAGTGATCACCTGCCTTGGCTTCTGGGAGTGCTAGGATTATAGGTGTGTGACACTGTGCCTGGACTCAGGGTTTCTCTTACTTTTTTTTCCTTAGAAGTTTTAGATTTTACACTTAGGTCTATGATTCATATTAAATTAATTTTGTATATGGTATAAGGTATGGATTAGTTTATTTTTTTGCAGATGGATATTCAGTTGTTCCAATATAATTTGTTGAAAATAACTGGCCACTAAATTGCTTTTATACCTCCATCAGAAATTAGGTATCCACATGTATGTGTGGATATCTGTGGACTCTCCATTCTGTTTTGTTGATCTGTTTGTCTTATCGTACAGCCACAATGTCTTGATTGTTGCAGTTTTATAATGCACCTTGAAATCAGGGGGGTTTAGTTCTTTGAATTTGTTCTTAACTTTTCCACATTATTTTGATAATTCTAGGTCTTCTATATAGATTTTACAATCAGTTTGTCAATTTCTACAGAAAGTCTGCTGGGATTTTGATCAGTATTGTATTGAATCTATAGATCCATTTGGGAAAAATTGACAGTTCTCACTAGTAAGTCTTTCAACCCATTAATATAGCATATCTCTCCATTTATTAATGTCTTTTTTAATTTTCCCCATCAATTATTTTTACATATTTTTAGTATACAGATCTTTCAAATTATATTCAGATTTATTTGTCAGTACTTTATATATATTTTGAGACAAGAATGTCAAGCTGTCATCCTGGGTAGAGTGTGGCAGTATCACAGCTCACAGCCACAGTAACCTCCAACTCTTGGGCTTAAGTGATTCTCTTGCCTCAGCCTCCCAAGTAGCTGGGACTACAGGCACCCACTATAACGCCCAGCGATTTTTTGTTGCAGTTGTCATTGTTGTTTTTGCTGGCCTGGGCTGGGTCCGAACCTGCCAACTTTGGTAAATGTGGCTGGCGCCGTAACCACTGTGCTACGGGCACCGAGCCAATACTTAATATTTTTTGATACTATTATAAATGAATTCTAAAAAGTTTCAATTTCTGGCTTTTCTTTGCTGGTATACAGAACTGATTTTTGTGTATTCTTCTTGTATTCTGCAACTTTGCTAACCTCATTTATTCTAATAGCTTTCTGTAGAGTCTGTATCATTTTCTACATAGTTATGTTAGAGAATAAAGAAAATTTACTTCTTTTTTCAATATGGATAACTCTTATTTATTAGTTATTTATTGTACTGGCTAGACTGCCGAATATAATTTTAGGTAAAAGTGGTGAGGTTGGACATCCTTATGTTGTTCCTGATCTTAAGGGCAAAGCATTTTTTTATTATTAAGTATAATATTGGCTGTAGGTTTTTGTAGATACGCTTTATCAGATTGAGGGTGCTCCATCTATTTCTAGTTTGAGGTGTGTTTTTCAGGATTGGATGTTGGATTTTGACAACTGCTTTGCTGTATCTGTTGAGATGATCATATGGTTTTTCTTTTGTGCTTTGTTAATGTGAGTTATAGTGATTGATTTTTTAATGTAACGTATTCTCAGGATAACCCACTTTGTTATGATGCGTACTGTTTTTTATATATTATTGGATTTAGAGTTTTTGCATCTATGTTTATGAAAGATATTGGGCTGTTGTTTTCTTGTAGTATCTGTGTCTGTTTTGGGTATGAGGGTAATGCTGGCCTCATATAATGAGTTGGGAAATAGTCTTTCCTTTTCAGTTTTCTGAAACTTTATTTAGAATTGATATTATTTCTTCTATAATTTTTTTTTTTTTTTTTAGATAGTGTCTCACTCTGTTGCCCTAGGTAGAGTGCTGTGGTGGTGTCATAGCTCATAGCAACCTCAAACTTTTGGGTTAAAGAGGTCCTCCTGCCTTAGCCTCCCAAGTAGCTGAGAATATAGGTACCTGCCACAATGTTCAGCTAGTTTTTCTACTTTTAGTAGAGACAGGGTCTCTCTCTTGCTCAGACTGGTCTTGAACTTCTGAGCTCAAGCAGTCCACCCACCTTAGCCTCCCAGATTGCTAGGATTACAGATGTGAGCCACTGCACCTGGCCTGCTAAATGTTTCATAGTATTTACCAGTGAATCCATCTGGACCTGGCAATTCCTTTGTAGGAATGTCTTAAAGTGTAAGTTTGATTTCTTTTGTAGATATAGGGCTATTCAGGTTATCTGTTTCATTTTGAGTAAACGTTGCTAGTACATATGTTACTTTGTCTATTTCATCTAACTTGTCAGAATTAGTTGCACAAAGTTGTTCATAATATTGCTATGTTATTATTTATTTATTTATTTTTTTGAGACAGCCTCTAGCTCTGTCACCTGACTAAGGTGCAGTGGTGTCATAGCTTAATGCAGCCTCAAACTCCTGGGCTCAGTGATCTGGCCTCACACTTCCAGAGTATTAGTATTGCAGCTATCAGCTACCTTGCCTGGCCTTCTTATCTTTTTAATATACGTAGAATCCATAGTGGTATATCTTTTTATGTCTTATATTGGTAGTTTGAATTTTCTTGTTACCTGATCATTCTGACTAGAGGTTTATCAATTTTATTGTTCTTTCACAGAAATAGCTTTTCGGCCGGGCTCAGTGGCTCACATGTATAATCCTAGCACTCTGGGAGGCCAAGGTGGGAGGATTGCTTGAGTTTTAGGAGTTCAAGACCAGCCTGAGCAAAGTGAGACCCTGTCTCTACTAAAAACAGAAAAATTAACTGGGTGTTGTGGTGGGTGCCTATAGTCCCAGCTGCTCAGGAGGCTGAGGCAGGAGGATTGCTTGAACCCAGGAATCTGAGGTTGCTATGATGCCAGGGCAACAGAGTGAGACTCTGTCTCAAAAGAAAAAAAGAAATAGCTTTTGGTAGAATTGACTTCTTTTACATTTTTTTTTCTGTTGTCTATTTTATAGTTTTCTGCTGTGATCTTTATTTTTATTTTTCCTTTCTTCTGCTTCAGATTTAATTTGCTCTTTCATTTCTTATTTCTTATTAAAGAATAAACTGCAGGCATTGTTCTTCTTTTTTAAAAAAATGTCCTTATCTTCAGGCTGGTCTGGGTGGCTCACGCCTGTAATCCTAGCACTCTGGGAGGCTGAGGCTTGTAGATTGCCCGAGGTCAGGAGTTGGAGAGCAAGTAGAAGACTCAGTTTCTACTGAAAATAGAAAAACTAGCTTGGCATAGTGGCACATGCCTGTGGCTACTGGGGAGCCTGAGGCAAGAGGATTGTTCAAGAGTTTGAAGTTGCTATGAGCTATGATGCCGTGGTACCCAGGGCACAGAGTGAGACTCTGTCTCAAAACAAACAAACAAACAAACAAACAAACAAACAAAAAGAAAAACAAAAAACTTCCTTCTAAATGAGGTCATTGATTTGAGACTTTTTTACTACTGGCATTTTGTAATATAAAATCCCCTTAAATATAGCTTTAGCCTCATTTTACAAATTTTGATAATTTGGTTGTTATTTTCATTCAGTTAAATATGTTTATCTTTTGGTTTCTTTTTTTTAACCTGTGGATTGTTTAGAAGTATATTATTTAGTTTCTAAGCATTTGGGCATTTTTAAAAGATGAGCACATTATTTATTTCTAATTTAATATGCTCAGAGAATGCTTTATATGACTTAAATTATTTTTAAATTTATCGAGACTTATCGTATAGTCCCAAATAAGGTCTGGTAAGTGTTCTCTTTTTGCTGGAAAAGGCATGCTTTTTGCTGTTTTTGGCTGAAATGTTCTTTAAGTATCAGGTCAAGTTGGTTGATAACATTGTTCAGATCTATGTCCATCCTGATTTTTGGTATGAATTATTGAGAGAGGGAGTATTAAAATTTCTGACTCTAATCACGGGCTTGTTTATTTCTCCTTACAGTTCTATTAGTTTTTGTTTCATGTATTTTGAAGCTTTATTATTAGATCCATGGGCATTTAGCATTGTTATGTCCTCTTAAAAAAAACTGACCCCTTTATATCATCATGAAATAAACTTCATCTCTACTATTATTATTTGCTCTGAAATCTACTTTGTCCAGTATTAATATATCCACTCCAGCTCTACTTTGACTAGTAACATGGTATATTGTTTTCCATTCTTTTAATTCTAACCTAGTTGCCTCTTTATGTTAAGAATAGTCCTTGGTTTTTGGGTTCTTATTTTTTTTTGTACAAGTGTATGGTTCTGTCTTACTTCTTAAATGTAATCTGACAATTTGTCTTTTAATTGTGGTATTTAGACAGTTTGCATTTAACATGATTATTGTTTAGTTAGCTTTAAATCCATCATTTTGCTGTTTGTTTCCTGTTTAGTCCATCTGTTTGTTTTTTGCCTTCTTTTGGTTAATTGATTTTTTAAATTCAATTGTATCTCCTTTTTTGTTAGCTTATTAATTATAACTCTTGTTATTTTAATGATTGTTTAGTGTTTATAGTATAGATTGTTAACTAATTATAGTTAACTTTAAAGTGACATGATTCCATTTCATGAATAGTATAAGAACTCTACAATAGTATTGTGATAAACAGAATAATTCCCCTCATTTTGCTTCTAGATATCCATGCCCTAATCCCTATAATCTGTGCATCTGTTATCTTACATGGCAAAAGAGACTTTGCACATGTGAGTAAGTGAAGAATTTTGAGATGAAAAGATCATCCTGGATTATCCCAAGGTAATCATCATGGCCCTTATAAGAGCAAAGCATAGAGGGTCAGAGGCAGAGCAGGAGCTATGATTTTGAAAGCGGAAGTGAAAGAGAGGCAGTGGAGGAAGGGCCCATGAGCCAAAGAATGAAGGTGACCTCTAGAAGCCGCAAATAACAAGGGTACAGATTTCCTCCTAGTCTCTCCAGAAGGAATGCAGGTACTGATACTTTGATTTTAGTCCAGTGAGACTGATATTAGACTTCTGATTTCCAGAATTGTGAGAAATTTGTGTTGTTTTAAGGCTCTACTTTGTGGTAATTTGTTATAGCAGCAATAGGAAACTAATACAAATGTACTTCTATTTTTCTCCTGCTGACCTTTGCATAGGTATTGTTATACATTTTATTTTTGCTTATGCTTTAAACTCCACATTGCATTGTCATTATGTTTGTTTAACATTGTCTTTTAGAGAGTTTTAAATAATAAGAAAAACAGCTTGTGTAATTATTCATGTACTAAACCATTTCCAGTGCTCTTCACTACTTTGTGTAGCTCCAGACTTTGATCTGGTATCACTTTATTCCTGCTCAAAAAACTTCTTTTTAACATTTCTTATAGTATGGGTCTGCTGTTGATGAATTCTTTCAGCTTTGTGTGTCTAGAACTGTCTTTAGTTTGCTTTAGTGCTTGGAAGATATTTTAGCTGGGTATAGGATTCTCATTTGAAAGTTCTTTTTTTTTTCTTTCAGTAATATAAGAATCTTGAACCACTTTTACTGCCAGCATTGTTTCTGATGAGAAGTCATCCTTATCTTTGTTCTTATATATGTAACATGTCTCCTTTTTATGGCTGCTGTTAATATTTTATCTTTATCACATTTTAAGCAACTTTAATTATGATGTACTTTGCTGTCGTTTTCGTTATGTTTCTTGTTCCTAGTTTTGTAGAATATCTTGGATCTATGGGTTTGCAATTTCCCATAAGAAGCCCTTACTTCTACAAATGTTTTTCCTTCTCCTTAAATTACGTGTATATTAGGCTGTTTGAAGTTGTCCTATAGCTAGCTCGTTGATGTTATTCTTTTTTTTTTTTTTTTTGAGAGTCTCACATGGTCACCCTTGTAGAGTGCCATGGCATCATAGCTCACAGCAACCCCAAACTCTTTGGTTCAAATGATCCTCTTACCTCTAGCCTCCCAAATAGCTGGGACTATAGGTGCCTACCACAATGCCTGGCTTTTTTTTTTTTTTTTTTTTTTGAGGCAGAGTCTTATTATGTCACCTTTGGTAGAATGTCATGGTGTCACAGCTCACAGCAACCTCAAACTCTTGGGCTTAAGCAATTCTCTTGCCTCAACCTCCCAAGTAGCTAGGACCATAGGCACTTGCCACAATGCCTGGCTATTTTTTTGTTGTTGTAGTTGTCATTGTTGTTTAGCTGGCCTGTGCTGGGTTTGAACCCATCAGCCTTGGTGCATGTGGCCGGCGCCTTACCCACTGAGCTACAGGTGCCACCTGTTTATTCCTATTTTTTTTTTTTTTGAGACAGAGCCTCAAGCTATCTCCCTGGGTAGAGTGCCATGGCATCACGCTCACAGCAACCTCCAACTCTTGGGGTCAAGCGAGTCTCCTGCCTCAGCCTCCCAAGTAGCTGGGACTACAGGCACCCACCACAATGCCTGGCCATTTTTTGGTTGCAGCCATCATTGTTGTTTGGCGGGCCCGGGCTGGGGATTCGAACCCGCCACCTTAGGTGTATGTGGCTGGCGCCTTAGCTGCTTGAGCCACAGGCACCGAGCCTATTCCTATTTTTAAAATAAATGATAGTATAGTGTACACACTATAGTTGTGCTTTAGTATCCACTAGGGATTGGTTCCAGAACTCCTGCAGGTACCAAGTCCTAGATGTTCTAGTTTTTTCTCTAGTATAAAAATGCTACTATGAATATGCGTGTTTGTATTTTTGCACATGACTCTGGGATATAGATTCCTAGATGTGGAATTTCTAGGTTAAAGGACAAATACATACATAGTTTTGCTAGATATGGCAAATTCTTCTTCATAGGGTTTGTGCCATTTGCGTTCCCATCAGCAGTAGGTGAGAGTGATACTTCTAACAAAAGAATATTTTAATAGCACAGTACACTGCCCCAGGTTAGGATGAGAACTAGAATTATTGAAACAGTGGCCTGGTTGGGAGACACTGTCAGGGATATCATAGAGGTGATTCTTGTATGAGGTAGGGGTTAGACTCAATAAGTTTTAAGCTCCTTCCCTATGTTATAATCCAGTTTTTCTGGAAAAAAAAAATTCTTCTGATGAATTTAGAAAGTATGCCCTAGTGGTTTTTCTGCTTCTCTATACCTTTTATGTGCCATATTACAATGCTTTAATGTTTCCAGGATGCCTCTGTCTCTGAGCAGTTAGAGTTGGTGATGTGAGAAGAAAGGATAAGTAATTCTGCATGGGGGGTGGGGTGGGTGGGAGGGTGGGCTAAGGACTAGCTTTGGTGTGGAGAGCTGTTTTCCCATAAGTACAGGACTCTGAACATCAGTCCTGCTGTGTCTGGCTTGGTGGGGGTTTAGGTAGGATAGTGCAGAGGTTCTGAGCATGGGTGGTGAGCTAGACTCCCCTTAGGAGCTGTGTGACCTTGGCCCAGTTACTTGGTCACTGTTTGCCTTGCAGTCCTTAGTCTTTAAATGTCTCATAAGGTTGTTGCCAAGATGAGACAGTATAAGGTGCTGGCATCATGCAGAGTAAGAGCTTGGTAAATGGTCATTTGTTGTTCCTGTGTCAGCTTTGAGTATGAAGAGACCAATGAAAGGAACCCTTGGGCCAGAAGAGGTGGATGGAACTCTTGAGTTGAGGCCTACCTTGCCTGGGTAGTCTTGGTACTAGGAATATTGGAATTAAATCTTAGAAAGGGAGAAGATGACTCCAGGAGGGCAACAGGAAGGTAGGCAGGAAGGGGAAAGTTGGTGAGCAGATAGTCATGCTGAGCCGTAGAGTGTAGTGTCAAGTGCCCAGGACTCCAGATTTTCAGGGAAGGGAAAAGATACTGGAGCCTAGGAGGCTCAAGAACGTTTCACTGAAAAAGTGGTCCTTGAAGTCAGGACAACTCTTAAATAAACCAAGAAGGGAAGGGAGCAGAGGGGAGGGGAGGTCACCAGGGAAACACTGCTGGTGTAAGTGAAAAAGTCTTGCCCATTCTTTAGGCTCCTACTTGGGGGTTTGTTACAGACACAAACAGGACACCTCTTAATGTGCCAGATAAGTCCTGGGGATATAAATATGAGTAAGATTTGTTCTAGTGCAGAGTTCCTTATGTGGGCATTTCTCCAACCACCTTGGTGTGTCTCAGATATGCTGGTTCAGAAAGATTGCAAATGCCACGCAGATGCCCTTTTCAGTAACTACTTAATGCAGATCTAATGCCCAGTCTTGGTAAAGAATCCCTGACTCATGTCATTATTTGTTTATAAAATGGAGGCTGTAAAACAATCCATTGTGGTGAGAGGTGTGGAAGCAGGATGTGGAGGATCCTGTAAGTGTTCTGGACAGGAGCCTCTTGCTCCATCCCTTTCCTGTTTAGGACTGGGTAGATGACAGAAGGGCAGCAGAGTTTGGATTTTTGATTTCAGTTACCTGTCTGAGCAGGTGGAGTCACCACCTCTTTCCTCCAACCCCTGTTTCTCTCTCGTTCTTTGGGTTCTTGGTAGCTCCCTTCAAACCCAGGAGGGTATTTTGGATAAAGAGTTGGGATGTAGTTGATTCTTATTTGCTCTTGGGACACAGAATAGACAAATTGACATGTTATAGGAAGGTAGATTTTGATTCAGAATCTGGGTGTGGTGAATCTCTTTATCACCATAAGAGTTGGCCAACAATGGGACGGTCTGTCCTGTGACGTAATGAGTTTTCCACCACTGGGAAGGCTCAGCGGTGACTACAGGTCCACTTTTGTGAGATGTGCAGGGAAAGCTCTTCCCCAGCAGGCTTGAATGGCCATAGTTCAACTCTGGGTGGGAGAACAGGAAGCCCCTCCCATTCTTTTCTTCTCCATTTCAATTACTGTTCCTATCCCATGTTGTCCTTCCCTCTTTTCTTCCTCATCTCATCTGCTGAATTCTTAATAGCTCCCGCTTTGTCTGTCAGAGATGTTCAGAGCACTCTGTCTACCTGCTGAACTTGAGCAGCGTGTTTAACAAGCTGTTTGTCTGGTGTCTGCGGACCACGTAGGCATTGAGCCTGTCAAGCCAGATTTTTCCATGGAGCCAGTTCTCCCAGCAAGTGTATGAGTTTCTATGTGTGTGTGTTGGGGGTGGGGGTCATCCGGCTGTGCAGGCACATGGGCATGAGTGTTGTAACTGGAGTTGCAGTTTGCTCAGTAGGATATGTCAGTGGAGGGTGGCAGTGGCCTTGGTTACCAGGGAAGCCTGGCTTCCCCTCTCCAGCTTCCTGCTTCCTTCCTTCATCCCCACCCCTCGCCCTGACGTGCTCCTCAAGGTTAATTTCCCTGACAGCAGCTGTGACTCCATCCTCCTCTCCCCCTTCCTCCATGTACCACACACGCGGGCTTTGAGTTATGTGCCTCCTGTTCTAATGAGATAAACAGCACAAGTCTCACGAGGCCCTGCTCTTCCCTCTGTAAGTGTGGCTCCAGGGCTCAATGTGTTGTTCCTGTGAAGGAACCCTGGTGCCTGTCAGCCTAGCAAGGAGGGTGAGGAAGGGGGCAAGGAGTCCTTGGGCTCTTTGCTTGTTGAGACAAGGTGGATTCAAAGCAGACATCGACAAAAAGCCTTTCTTTTCTCCTTGTGGCTAAAGGACCAAGCAGCAGTCAGGTGGGCAGGGTGAGGGGGTGAGGTCTCATTACAGTCTGTATCACAGGGACATTAAGTCTAAGATTCTTCTAGGTCAGCTAACTCATGATCATTAACAACAGACATTTGTCATCTTCGTGGTTATAGAGAACTTTCTCTTTAATATAAGCTAATCCTCATGACAATCCCTATAAGGTGGGTATTATTAATGCCTATCTTACAGGTAAGAGCACAGGCTCAGGAAGGTATTAGGACATTTCCCAGGACTCATGTTCTTCTTCCTCTGGACTGTAGAGAAAGAATGAAAAAGTCTCCTCTTCTGGTTATTCAAACTGCTTATTAAAATTGAGTGTTCCAGAAAAGAGGGCCTCTGGCTACAAGAAAAGTGGCCTGAGGCTGCCTCAGGGCCACTGACCAATAAGCACGGTGACTAGTATCTCAGGGAGGGTGCAGGACCTGGACACGTGTTGACAGTTTCCATCTCCTGCCAGTTGGACCTTTTGAGACTGCTTGTCTGGACCAACTCCTTTTTACTCACCTGCTTTTTGATCAGGTTAGAAATACCATGGAGCAACCTAGGGGGCAAAAGGGCAAGCTGAGGCCCAAGACTGCCATGCTGGGGTGGGGGGTGCTCAGTTCGGAGTCCCCCCTCCTGAGTCCCTGTTGAATAGCTGAATCTGGACCCAGGAACAGCAGGGCCAATGGTTATTCAGTTCTTGAATTTCTGAGTCTGGTTCTGCTCTGGTTTCTAAGAATCAAAAAGCGAGGGATCAGAACCTCCGACTTGCTCACAGTCTGGCTCCTGTGGGAACAGTGGCATGGTTACAGTCATACTTAGCACTTAAAGAGACCTAAACGTTTGGTTCTTTTAATGTTGGGATAGTTGACTCTGCTTTGGACCCAACCTAATACCTGTTTAGAATGACTATTGAAAAAGAGTGAATGGATATATGGCAATAAAAATTTTGTAGATTTTCTACAAAGACAAAAAAAAAAAAAAAAAAAAAGGCCAATTTCCCCTCAACTTTTAAGGTGCCTAAAATAGAAGACAGCAGATGGGAATTGAGTCCTGATGTCTTCTGAATTCCGTGGTCCTGGGTGTATGCAGTGACACTCTTGTGTGAGGCTGCCTGCATCTAACAGCTGTTTTGTGCCTCATGTACCTACAGAAGACAGAGTTGTGACTTACTCATTCAGCAGATATTCAGTTTGGTTCTTCTTTGTGTCAGGCATAGTTGTGGTTCTAAGGATTCTGATTATAACAAGACGGAAAGTCCCTGTCCTCACTGGGCTTTTCACTCTAGCCAGGGTTGCCTGGTTTATTGTGGAGGACGTCAGATAGTCTTTGTAGACTGCAAATCCTTGAGCCAGTATTAAGCACCTTCCTCTTCTCCCCTCAGCCTCCACTCTTGCCCTTTTCTCTGGGAATAGACTGAGGTCTAGTGTGGAGAGTACACGATCCTCCAAAGCCCCTGATTGCCACATTATGTGCCATAGGAGCCACGAAATTGTGGTCTGATTAGGAAGACACCTCCCTGTGGGGGCTTCTGGCATGATCGTGATGCTGGTGGTGTCAAAGGCCAGATATAGATGGAGACCCTTATAGGGAGATAGTGTGGTAGATAAGCCCAGCCACTGGCTTTCATTTTGTAAGGCCCTGGCAGGTAGGCAGGGATCTGCAGTGCAGTGGCTCTGGAGACCAGGGAGTCTAGCCTTCTGTGTAACCTCTCACAATTGGGAGGCTTCCTTTGGCTACAGTGAGCTGCAGCTAGTAGTGGGTGGCAGAAGCCAGTAAGTAGATCTGGCTTTTTTGATTGTTTCCTTGAAATGCTTCTTACTCCAGGCCATCCACAGGATAGGCCACCTGACTTGTGGTGCTCTTACTGGATGGGAATCACTTAGCCTGGGTCTGGACATAAGGGCAGTAGGTAGATATCCACTGCCTTCAGAACACTTGGGTAAGGATGACTTTGGAAAGGCTGCTTCTTTTTGTAGAAAAAGAACATTCACTTTGTCGCCCTTAGTAGAGTGCCATGGTGTTACACAGCTCACAGCAACCTCCAACTCCTTGGGCTTAGGCAAGTCTCTTGCTTCAGCCTCCTGAGTAGCTGGGACTACAGGCGCCTGCCACACGATGGCTGGCTATTTTTTTGTTGCAGTTTGGCCGGTGGCCGGGTTTGAACCTGCCACCCTTGGTATACGGTGTCCTACCTATTGAGCCACAGGCACTGCCCAGAAAGGCTTCTTTTGTGGTCTAAAGGTATAGCTAATGTTCTCCCCAGGCTGAGAGAGCAGAACTGATTTTAGTAAAAGTGATGGCTCCTGTTGGCATGGGCTTGCTAAACAGCATGTTGGCACAGAGAGAGCAAGGGTCCTGTGGTTGGATGACTTAGATTTAGCCTTGGGGGTACCATCACACAGCTGTGTGACCTCAACAAGTTGCTTCACCTCTCTGGGCTTCAGCTTCATCTCATTGTGAATAATAGAGTTAGGGTAGTTTCCAAGGCTCCTTCCAGCCTCGCACCTTTAATCTTTACATTGTCTTTGTCCACAGGCCTTGCCCCGGGCCAGCTGTATACATATCCTGCCCGCTGCTGGCGCAAGAAGAGACGATTACACCCACCTGAGGATCCAAAGCTGCGGCTACTAGAAATAAAACCTGGTCAGTGCCCTCTGGAGCTTGGCTGAGCCCATGATTGGGAGGTGGGGAGGGCTAGGCTGGGCCCAGGACAGGACAAAGTGAGTTGCTCCTTGTCTATAGAGCTAAGTATTCAGGAAGAGGGAATGTGCCCCATGGAACTCAAAGGTAAGCCTCTGTGCCTGCTTCTGTGTGTAAACGTTTCCACCAGAGCATTTTCCCCTTCTGGGCATCTGGTGCCTTCCCCTTTCTCTTTTCCTTTTATCTTCTCTCCTGCCGCCCCAGGGGAGTAAAGCCAGCAGCAGCAGCAGCAGGGTGGGATGTTCTAGGATGACTTCCTTTCCCAACAGAACTGAAGGAGGTGCAGGTCTTTGGGTCATGTGATACTGTCCTTGTGGCCTCATTAAAGAAACCTTGCCAAAGGTTGTATGTTTGTAAGGAGAAGAGAATACACCATGGACTGTTCCCTCCCTTACCCTGCATAAATTTCTGGAACATCTTGCTTGAAAAGGGGCCAGTTTACTAGAAATCACACTCACCTTGGATGCAGAGATGAAAGCGTTTGAGTTCAAAATTTGTCTCTGAGTGATGAAGATTGCATTGTGGCCATGCGGAAGGAATTGGTGGGTTTATCTTTACACTGATCTCTTATTACACTTTTGACTATATGGCTGTCTGCAGACCTGCACCTGGGGTGCAGCAAGGCTAAGTGATTGCCCTGTGTCCTCAGCTTGAAGGGCACCTCTGTTTTGTGGGGGTACCAAGGCTGGGATGTAACTCAATGTGGTGGGAACAGTGCTGTTCAGTGGTGCAAATACAGAGTTGAACGCTCCCTTCTGTTGTTACCAAAGTGTTGTAGACCAGCCGAGGCTGCTGCCTGCAAAGTGTTACCTCACATCTTCCATTCGGTGCTGACCCCTTAGGCTACCTTTGCTCTGCAAAATCTATACCTACAGTTGTTTGGAATGGTTTCACGCACAGTCCAGGGTTAAGACTGTTTTAATTGTTTGCTTGAACTCAGATTTATTTCACTTATGGTAGAAGTTTTATTTGTTAGGTGTTAGTGGAGGCTGATTCTTCAGTGTGTTCAATGTGTTCCATCCCAGTTCTCCATTGTCCTTATATAATTTACAGATCTTGCAAATGCTCCATTGTCATGACTGAGGTGCCAATGCTGCCCTGAGACAGGTAGTAGGAGATCCGAATCTCCTGGAGCAGCACAATCCAATAGAAATACAATGCAAATCCAAAGGAGCATTTTACATTTTTTTTCTTTTGAGACAGAGTCTCACTTTCTTGCCCTCAGCAGAGTGCTGTGGCGTCATAGCTCACAGCAACCTCCAACTCCTGGGTGCGAGCAATTCTTTTGCTTTAGCCTCCCAAGTAACTGGGACTACAGGCACTCACCAAAATGCCTGGCTATTTTTAGAGATGGGATCTTGCTCTTGTTCTGATCTTGAACCTGTGAACTCAGGCAATCCACCTGCCTGGGCCTCCCAGAGTGCTAGGATTATAGGTGTGAGCCACTGCACCCGGCCTACATTTTCTAGTAGTTACATTTAAAAAAAAAGGAAAATGAAACAGGGGAATGAAGTTTTTTTGTTTTTGTTTTTTTTGAGACAGAGTCTCACTCTGTTGCCCAAGCTGGAGTATGGTGGCATCAGCCTAGTTCACAGCAACCTCAAACTCCTGTCTTCAAGCGATCCTTCTGCCGCAGCCTCCTGGGTAACTGGGTCTACATATGCCCACCACAATGCTTGGCTTTTTTTCTATTTTTAGTAGAGATGGGGTCTCACTCTTGCTCAGGCTGGTGTTGAACTTCTTCTTCTTTTTTTTTTTTT
>NW_003852591.1:2272684-2275641 GCF_000181295.1 Otolemur garnettii | reverse complement strand
TTGTTGTTTGGCGGGTCTGGGCTGGATTCGAACCTGCCACCTTAGGTGTACATGGCTGGCGCCTTAGTCGGTTGAGCTATAGGCGCTGAGCTGGTGTTGAACTTCTATGCTCAAGTGATCCTCCCACCTTGGCTTTGCAGAGTGCTAGGATTACAGGCACGAGCCACATGCTTAGCCAGGAGAAGTGAATTTCAATAGCATGTTCTATTTTAACCCAACATTTCAAAAAAGTAGGATCTTCTGGGCGCAGTGGCTCATGCCTGTAATCCTAGTACTCTGGGAGGCCGGGTGGGTGGACTTCCCTGAGCTCACAGGTTTGAGACCAGCCTGAACAAGAATGAGACTCTGTGTCTATAAAAAATAGCTGGGCGTTCTGGCGGGCACCTATAGTCCTAGCTACTCAGGGGTCTGAGGCAAGAGAATCGCTTGAATGTAAGAGTTGGAGGTTGCTGTGAGCTATAACACCACGGCACTCTACCAAGGGTGACAAAGCGAGACTCTGTTTCAGAAAAAAAAAATTATTATCATTTTGGCTTAGCCCCCGTAGTTCAGTGGTCAGGATGCTGGCCACATGAACCCGGCTGATGGGTTCAAACCTGCCCAGGGTCAGCTAAATAATGACAACTGCAACAAAAAAATAGCCTGGTGTTGTGGCGGGTGCCTATAGTCACAGCTCTTTGGAAGGCTGAGGTAAGAGAATTGCTTAAGTCCAAGAGTTGCAGGTTGCTGTGAGCTGTGATGCCATGGCACTCTACCCAGGGTGACAGCTTGAGGCTCTGTCTCAAAAAAAAAAAAAAAATTATTATTTTAGCCTGCCATCAATATATAAATTATGAGTAAGTTTTTTGTGTTCTTTTTGGTACTGTTTTTAAATTCTAGTGTGTATTTTACATTTCCCACATCTCATCCTGGACTAGCTTCAAGAGCTCTATGGCCATGTGTGGCTGGTGGTGCTCATGCCGGTCATGGTGATTCTAGAACTGCACTCAAGTGTGGTCCTCACAGCAGCAGCATCACTCAGGGCTTATTAGAGATGCAGGATCTTGGGCCTCACTCCAGACCTGGCAATCCAGAATCTGCATTTTATCACAATCTCCTGGAGTACGACCCTGAACACACACTGAGGTATGAAAGACATTAGCTGACAGTGGCTGGATTATAAGACCCGGTGGCTTGATTGTGAGGATCTAACAGGCCACATGTAATTTTTTTTTTTTTCTGAGACAGAGTCTTACTGTATCACCTTTCGTAGAGTGCTGTGGTGTCACAGCTCACAGCAACTTCAAACTCTTGGGCTTAAACAATTCTCTTGACTCATCTTCCCAAGTATCTGGGACTATAGGCACTTGCCACAATGCCTGGCTATTTTTTTGTTGTTGTTTGTGGTTGTCATTGTTGTTTGACAGGCCCAGGCTGGGTTTAAACCTGCCAGCCCTGGTGTATGTGGCTGGTGCCCTAGCTGCTGAGCTATAGCGGCCGAGCCCACATGTAATTTTTAAATTTATATTATTTATTTATTTAATCTTGAGAAGGTAATATGGTTGCATGTTTTGACATTCAAAAAATAAAAAGGATTTTTTTAAAGACGGAGTCTCAAGCTGTGTCATGCTGGGTAGAGTGCCCTGGCATCATAGCTGATAGCAACCTTCAACTCCTAGGCTCAAGTGATCCTCTAGCCTCAGTTTTTCTATTTTTAGTAGAGATGGGATCTTGATTTTGCTCAGGCTGGTCTCGAACTCATGACCTCAAGCAGTCCACCCACCTCAGCCTCCTAGACTGCTAGGATTATAGGCGTGAGCCACTGTCCCCCCGGCCAGCATGTATAATATAACAAAAAAGAAAATCCAGTTTCTCGAAAGGTAATTGCTGGTATCAGTGTTTTGAGATATTGTCAAAAGATGCGCTTGCACCAGAAGTTATATCTGTCTGATCTCCCCTTTCTTTTACATAGCACAACCACCTTGGGTTTTGCCCTTTCGCTTAAAAATGTGCCTTAGATATTGGCCATGAAGAATTTCCTCATTTCTTTCTTATAATTACATAATATTCCATTGTATGAATGTTTAACAGACTGTTCCCAATTTTGGTTTCTAATTTTGGCATTTTAACCAGTGATGCAATTAGTATTTTGCTTTTTTTTTTTGAGATAGTCTCACTATGTCGACAGCCCTTGGTAGAGTGCTATGATGTCACAGCTCACAGCAACCTTAAACTCTTGGAGCTTAAGTGATTCTCTTGCCTCAGCCTCCTAAGTAGCTGGGACTATAGTGACTGCCACAATGCCCAGCTATTTTTTTTTAATTGTTGTTGTTGCGGTTGTCGTTGTTTAGCAGGCCTGGACCAGGTTTGAACCTGCCATCCCCAGTGAATGTGGCTGGCACCCTAACTGGGGAGCTATGGGTGCTGAGCCTAGTATTTTGCTTTTATATGAGGATGTCTCATGTGTAATTTGTTAATTAATTTTTTATAAATACTGGACTAATTTTAAATTATTAGTTTTAACATTTACATAAAAAGTCATTATTAAGGACACTTTATATCAGACTAATTGGATCTTCTTTCATAGAATCAAAGATGTTTAGCATGGTAAAATGCCTTAGATATCATTAGCTTTAATTCTTTATTTTATTGAAGTCCAGACAGGTTAAGAAACTTGCTCAAAGTTACACAGCAGAGACTCCAGGTTGCTGGATTTCCTGGTTAATGCTTTTTCTGCTTCCTCATGCTACTGATAGGTATACTACCTTAAAGAAACTTTAACAAGGCCCTTCTCTTAAAAATTTTATATTTCATGGGTGGCGCCTGTGGCTCAAAGGGGTGGGACACCGGCCCCATATGCGGGAGGTGGCAGACTCAGCCAAAAACTGCAAAAAAAAAAAATTTTATATTTCATGATTATAAAACTAATATATAAATATTAATTATTAAAATGCCTAAAGAGATAGTTGGAATTTGTT
>NW_003852591.1:2244171-2272554 GCF_000181295.1 Otolemur garnettii | reverse complement strand
TCTGGTTTTAGTCAGTTATAAATATTAGAAGCTCAAATCAAATAAGCCTAAGTAGAAAAGGGGAAATAGATATAACAGTAAATCCCAGGATTCCTCTGGCTTCAGGCATAGCTGTGTCCAGCTGCTCAAACCTTGTAGCCAGAGCTGTGTGTCTCTCTACATCCAACACTAGTACTTTCTTCCCTTCATGGGAAGGCATGGTGGCCCTCAGCAGTTCCAGATTTAGCATGTATAACACCCAGCAGAGAGGTAGTCCCCTTCAACAGCTGTGGTGGAGAAGTCCTATGAAGGACTAATTAGCTGGCTCGGTTTATATTTTCCCCACTCATCAGTGTCACTTAGGGGATGGGACACTCTGACTGAATAATAGTCATTATCAGAATCAGTGTCTGAGCGGTACCTTTACAAAGCACTTTCTTTCATATCACTAACTCAGTCCCTACCATAGTCTGGGGAGGCAGAGAGGGAAGGAGAGGTGAAAGTGTTATGAGCCTGTCTTATAGGGGAGGCAGATGAGGCTGTGGACAGAGCCAAGAAATCTGCTGTGCCGCTCAGGTATTGAAGAACCAGCTGTCCACTGTTGGTGAGACTGAGGCAAAAACTATTTTGTGAGTGTTTGATCCTCTGTCTATATATAGACATTTCCTTTGTACACACTGGCTTCTCTGTGTTTACACATTGTCTATGGCTGAATGTGTAGCAGCTGCATTCATTCATAGCTGACATTGGACCTGCTCCATCCTTGGGCTGGCCATGACCGGTGAAGGCAGGGAGAAGGAACCCTAGGGCTGGGGTTTGCTGTAGCATCTGTATCTGTGATCATTTGAAAGGTTGCCTCAGACTCTGAGTCAAGCATGAGGCAGAGTGTCTATACCAGGTTTCAGCTAAAGACCCAGCCCCAGAGACTATCAGGACCCTCTCTCTCTGGAGAGGCAAGATCCAGCCTTTGTGAGGATGGGCTCTGCAAGGTGTAGCCACATCCCCAGGTGGGAGAAATTGGGCTCACTCAAGGCAGGTTCATTCCTTCATGCCCACATGCAGGTGTTGAGACATAATAAACAGCCAGGGTTGGAATAAACAGCCTCTCCCATGACCGAGCTCCTTCTCAGATACATTTGTTCCTCTTTGGTTAAAAAGACCTGCTGCTAAGCCTACTAAAAGCACAAACAAAATAAAACCCCAAAAGCCTTTGGCCAAATGTTTGTCATTTCCTGATCCTGTTCTGAGTCTGTACCACGGGGACCAGGCCCAGCTCTCAGAATGTACCATCATGCCAGCCTGCAGCTGCAGGTGGTGAGTGAAGATGCCCTGGGAGTGCCCGGGAGTCAGTGATAATGAGCTTCAGCTTGGTGCCTTGGAGCAGCCAGGGCCCATCTAGAGAATGCAAAACAGCACAGCTAAAGAAACCATTCTCTTCCTAGCGGCAATACAAGTTTGTATTTGAATTTTTTTATAAGCCAAAATTTCAGAAAAGCACCTTCATCCAGGGCCTCACTTAACCCATGTGGCACATTTGCGCAAAAGTAGAAGGCAGCAGCACCTCTGGGGGAACATTTATGAAATGATGCTGTTTCTGAGGGTCTGAGGGGTTATTAAAGCACCTGCTGGATCTTAGCCCCTCTTTTATTTTTTTTGAGACAGAGTCTCAAGCTGTTGCCCTGGATAGAATGCCATGGTGTCATAGCTCACAGCAACCCAGGCTCAAGTGATCCTCTTGCCTAAGTTTTTCTATTTTTATTTTTATTTTTATTTTTTTTAGGCAGAGCCTCAAGCTGTCGCCCTGAGTAGAGTGCCGTGGCATCACAGCTCACAGCAACCTCCAACTCCTGGGCTCAAGCAAGTCTCCTGCCTCCACCTCCCAAGTAGCTGGTACTACAAGCACCTGCCACAACGCCCTGCTATTTTTTTTTTTTTTGGTTGCATCCATCGTTGTTTGGTGGCCCGGACTGGGTTTGAACCCCCAGCTTAGGTGTATGTGACTGGCGCCTCAGCCGCTTGAGCCACAGGTGCCGAGCCAGTTTTTCTATTTTTAGCGAGGTGTGGCCTTGCTGTTTCTCAGGCTGGTCTCAAACTTGTGAGCTCAAGCAGTCCACCCACCTCGGCCTCCTAGAGTGCTAAGATTACAGGTGCGAACTACCATGCCCGGTCAATCTTATACCCTTTTCTGTGGCCTTGGCAGGTGTCCCTGTGTAGGCACAACCTGCTCTCCTTCTAGTGGCTCTGCTCTCATCGTTCATAAAATGCACAAGGGCATTTTGTTTTGAGGGGTAATATCTTCCTAAGGACGGGGCCAACTTAGTTTTAAATGATTATCTTTTACTTTTAATCCATTTGATTGGCTTTCAAGGGGAGCTCAGTTTTTTGTTTGATACTATGACTGTGACTCAGAGTGGAGTCACTGGCCAGAGTCCCTGAAGAACTAGCTGTAAATTCCCAATGGATGGGGGCAGTCAGCTGGGTAGACTGAGGCAGACCTTCCCAGTGATAGAAGAGTAGGAAGGAAACAGAGATGGAGGGAGAGGCTAGGGACATGTTCTCTTTTACACTTGGCAGTGAAATTGGGAATAACCTCTTTGAAAGACAAAGAAAAGACCTACTAGTATTTAAAATTCTCATGCCCTTTGACCTAGAAATTCTGCTTGGAACTTATCTTATAAATATAAATATTTATGTGTGTGTGTATGTGATGTGTGTATATTCACTAGCAGAAGGTCTACTGACGGGGGACTGGTTTAAACATATAGTACATTCATAGAGTGGAATACTATTTTATCTTTTAAAAGTGTAAATAGAAAAAAATGGAAACATATTGAAGATATATTGCCAAGTGGGGAAAAAAAGCAGATCATATAACTTTATATATAATTCTTTTTGGACAAAACTTGTTGAAAATCAATAATCTGTCCATCCTGGGCCAAATCTCTTTAAATTTATGGAAACTGTAAGACGAGTTTATGCTGAAAGAAAACCAACCCACCTATCTACCTTTGGCACCATCCACTACCCAGCCGGTGAGGGTGCCCCTCTTTTCCTCTCTCTGCCTCCTGGCCTGGGCTCCCCTGAGTGCCCCTGGGCATTCTCCAGTAATCTAGTTATGTCTAGGACTCCTAAAGTTCCCCAGGTGGCAACATCAGCACACCTTGACATATCCTCCACTCCTTGGGAGAGGAGAGAGCCTGCCTGGTCTGTGAGAGACAGAGACCACTGACCAAGGCACGAGCCTCCTTCCATGTCACACTCTCCCATGGAAAGTGAGGAAGTGCCACAAGCAATTTATCATGCTGACACTCAGCTTGTCCTCCTGTTTTCCTTTGTGTCCCTGCCTGAGTCCAGCAGTGACAGGCAGCTTTTAGCAACAAAGGCTAGAGTGTCACGAGGGTTAGCGTTGTCCCTAGCCTGGGTCTACAGAGCTCTGTTAGGAAACCAGGTCAGAGCAGAGTAAGGGAGAGCAGGCTCAGGCATCTTAAGAGGGCCTTTGGAGGAGGTCTGAGGGCAGGGCCACAGAACCACACACTTCTAGTTAAGTACCCTCAAGCACCAACTTCATCTGGGAAGAGGAGATATTCTGGGGTTGGAAGTAGGGAGGTGGGTCTTGGCTGCCATTGAGTCTTTTGTTTCTGGGTAAAATTACTCCTGATGGAATGATACCCCAGGCCTGCTGTCCTCATCCTGTCTCCCGCACTGTCAATGTACTATTCCTCCTGTGTTTCTTTACTACTCGCTGAAAATAAAAATCTGTCTGCGTGGGGGTGGGAAGGGACTAAGAACGAAGAAGAGCTCTTTGGAATTTGAAAGCTTTCTCTGTCCCTGGACCTGTGTGTTTCTCACGCCAAACATCACTCCTTCAATCAGTCTTGAATAAACATCTCGCAGCCTCCTACTTGCCTGGGCATCTGAAGGACAACACATACAACATTATTTCTCCCCACTGACTGACAATTGAGCTCAGTGTTCTCTGCAGCTTGCACTTGGCCACAGAAGCAAACACAAGGTGTTTCACGATGTAGACATCACAATTCCTATTGTATGAAGACTCAGACAAGGGCCTGGGGCCAGTGAGGGGCCATCCCTGGACCATTTCCCCAAGAATAGAGCTCTGTCCCAGCTAGCTGAGCCAGCAGGAGAGAAAGGTGGATAGTAAATACCCACCAGAAGGCGGATGTTAGGCAAAAGCCAGATGATTAAAAATGAGGCGTAGAACTTCACTGTTTTTTTTCCTATAATAGGAAGAAAAGACAAAGGTTAGAAACAAACTTTTTCCTTGTGTCCCTCTGGATTAAATGCTCAGATAGTCTGCTTAGATCAATTTAGCATCTTTCAACTTTACATCTTTGGTCCCCTTGGTCTAGGACAGACATTGTCTTCCTTTTAGAGGTTCGGAAACTGTGGCACAGAATTAGGAAGCTAATTTCCCAGGCAGAGCATGGTGAAGCCATGTGCTCCATCCTGGTGTTGTCAGGGCTGTTCGGGCAGGGAGTCTTCTGGTGCCCCAGCATTCTTGAGGCCCATTTGATCCCTTCTGCTCTGGTGCACTTGGGGAACAGCATGCCTCTTTGCCACTTTTGCCAAACTGCAAGGGTGATGGGAGGGAAGGCAGCCAGGAATAGGGTTCTGGTCCTTTCTCTTAGTTTCTTCCTGTTGTTGGCAACCCTTCAATGACAGGGGATGAATGACCAGGGTGATCATCCCCCATCACATGCTGTTGGGGGCAACTCAAACAGGAGGGCAGGAGCCCTGAAAGAAGATGTCACTTAGGGTGTCTCAAAGAAGGGGGGCCATAAGCCAGCCAGCAAGCAAAGCATGGGGACTTGGGGGGTTTGTCCCAAGGGTTTGGTCCAGCCAGAGAGGCCAGTCCAGCCAGAGGGGCCTGAGTGCTGCCCGCTTGGCCGCCTAGGGTGCTGTCCCTGCCACTAAACTGCTAGAACTCTACAGATGGGAGCAGGCTGTGGCCAACTTCCCCAGCTTTTGAAAATCCTGCATCTTAATTAGTTCCCTACTGCGTTTGTACATGGCCCACATTTTAATAGTCTCCAGGCTTCTTCCACCATTTGCTCTCTGATGTTCGGTGTGATTTCTCTTCTCCTCGAGACAGTGCCCCTGGCTCCTCTGACACCCTCCCAGTCTGAGAACAACTTAGGGAACGCTGATGTGCCAAGCATGTAGCCTGAGATTGATGAGCCTGTCAGCTGGCTCCCTCTGCCCCCAGCCTTCCCCCTCTGCTGAGTGTAACTCACATGCATGAGCTGTGAGGGGTGGGCAGGGTAGGGGGGAGCTAAGGGAAGGGACCCTTGGAGCCTCAAGCCAGGTGTGAGCCAACAGGCAACGTGACCTTCTCCCAGCCTGCAGAGGAGTCTGGCTGTGTCCTTCCAAGGGGGAAGGACGCTCTGACTCCCACCCCCATCTGTCAGTGCTTATCTGTCTGTGCGGGGGTGAGGGAATTGAGGGGGGGTTGCCTGAGCTTGGTACGGCTGGGAGAATGGATGCCTTCAAGTGCATCGGGGGGAAATGACCAGTCATTTATCTCTTTCCTGCAGTGTCAGAGCCTGCAGCCATCCATCTGGAGGCCTGCAACGGCAGCTTCTTCAGCTCTTGTTGGCCTTGTGAGTAGGAGAGCTGGAGTGAGGTGGGCAGGCCATTCCACCCCCCACTCACGCTATGACTGCCTGTTCGCTGGAAGTGACCTGTGCCTCTGCCTTCCTGGCAGTCTCAGGAATGGAAGTAGGCTGGAGAACTGAATCTGGGTGTCCTTGGCACTGTGTGTGTTCCGCAGGGCTCTGGGAGCTTGGCCTGGCAGAAGTGGGCCGGCAGGACAGGCCAGTGCATGGCCGCTATGGAGTATCCATGGCTGTGCTTGGCAGTGGGACCTGGAGAGCCATGCATAGGGCTTGGGTTGGAAGTCTGGGGGATCACCCCGTTATACCATTGGCTGTGCACCTTTATCTCTCCCCACTGGAAGGTAAGCTCTTTGAGGGCGAGAGCTTCTTCCTAGCATCCACTGTGAGGCTTGACTCATAGTAGAACATTGGCAGTAAAAGTTTATTAAAGGGACAACAACAGAGATGTGGCTGGTGTTTGAACTCAAGCTTGGAGAATGTGTCTTAGTTCTTGTCATCTCTGTTTCACAGATAAGGGAGGCTGAGCTGGAGAGGAGAGGCCTTGGGTACCAGAGGCCATGTGGCTTGCCATGTGATTCCCAGCCTGGTCTGTGGGTCCTGGGCAAGTTTTACCATTATGCCAAATAGCTGTGCTCTACAAGAGAAGAGGCACTGAGAGGGCTCACAAGGCCAAGGTCCAAGTCCGATCTTTCTACCAACTGGCTTTGTGATTTTGGGAAGTTCCTAACTGCTCCTGCCTCAGCTCTCTATCTGCAAAATGCAGATCATGGTAGTTTCATGGGATTATTCTGAGAGTGGTGTGGTTAGGAAGGGAGGAGTTGGTGAGTGGGAGGCACCATGATGCCACCTCCACACTGCCCTGCTGGTGGGTCACCGCAATGCTCTTCTTGGCCCCTGCACTGATGATGAGCTTACTACAGATAGCTCGCTGCCCAGCTGGAAGAGTGTGTGCCATCTGGCCCAAGATGGGAGCTCATTCTATCTCAGAGACTTGTGAAAGTCCCCTGTCTAGTTTCTTACACACTATGAAGTAAACAAGTGAAACCTTTGGAGGAGTGGAGACAAGTGCCGGGCTGTGAGATCCACCAGTGATTGCACTACTCACCTCCCTGTCCCAGAAATCAGCCCTCTGGCACCTGTCTCCGGGGCAGAGAGAGGAACTTGGAAGGCTTTTACTTCCTATTAATCTGTTAGCCCCTAGAATGTGAGACCAAGCCCTTCTGGTCTTCTCTCCTGCCCTTGGCCTTGGCTAGTCTGCTTTTTTCCTGGAGACCCATTCCTCTGCGGATTCACAGGCATCCTCAAACTACAGCCCATGGGCTACATGCAGCTCGCCTAGGACATTTATCTGGCCTGCCTGTTTTTGCCGCTGCTGGGTGTTTTTGCCGCCGCTGCCTGTCCTGCTTAGCCGCTGACTCATACTGAGGCCTGCAGTCTGGCCCTCCAATGGTCTGAGGGACAGTGAACTGGCCCCCTGTTTAAAAAGTTTGAGGACCCCTACTCTACACCTTTGCCCCTTAGCAATGGACAGCTGGCCTCTCTCCTGGTTGACTGCGTGTAGGAGCCCCCACACAAGGGCCAGAGGGGAGGGCTCTCCAATGCATACTGACCCCTGGAGGCATCTGACACTGATTGTAAGTGCCATGAGATCAAAGCTCTGCCCACATCATGTACAGTCCCTTCTGAAGCACCAGGCTCATCAGTGGGGCTCCATACGTTGCAGTAATTCCTAATTTGTCACTGTGCTTCTGCCCTTACCCCGTTCAGTTATTTTCAGAGTGATTCTATCACTCTGTAGGCATCATCATGTTATGATTCACTCAAAACCTCCCGTGGCTTACCACTACAAGGGGTGGAAGCCCACATTCCTGCGGGCACCCAAATAGCTCTTCAAGGCCCTGGAGCTCCTATTGGTGGTCTCCTACCATTCCTCCGGCTCACTCTGCTTTAGGCAGATGGCCAGCTGCAGGGCCTTTGCACTGGATGTTAACCTGGCCCCTCCCATTCCTCCTTCAGGCTGTGCTTTCCTGGCCATGTTTAACAGTTTAACCACGCTTCTGTCACCTTGTCACGCCAGCATCTCCTCCTCTGCCCTGGTTTTTGCTCCAAAGCACTGATTGCCATCTGTCATACCAAAGGTTTCACTTGTTTACTTCATATATTGTTTCTCCCCTGCTAGAATATAAATTCTATGAGGGTAGGGGTTTTGTCTTTTTTTGTTCACAGTTATGTCCCCAGCACCTGGAACAGAGCCTAGTACATAGTAACTGCTCAATAATTATTTGTCAAATGAAAGAATAAAGCAAGACATCTTCTGTGCTTCTGATACGATTTTCCACCAAAGCTGCAGAAGTAGTGCCCACCCTAGACTGGAAGTGGGGCAGCCCCTCAGCTCCCTGCTGAGTGTCCTCAGCCTTTTCTGTCCTCTTCACTGCCCTCGATTCCATCCCTTTGCTTCCAAGCTGGGGAAAACTGTGCCTCCCTGTGTCTGGTGATCTGAAGCATTAGAAGGGAAGGAGTTTTTGCTGACAAGCCCAAGGAGAGGGGAACCTTAGGAGGTAAAAAGAAGGGTTCCCACATTCACTGAGCACCTGCTCGCATCAGACACTTTATGTCCATTTTCTTGTGTGACCCTGTATGAACAGTGGGAAGTAGGTTTTATTCTTTCAGTTCTACAGGTAAGGAGATCAAGGCCAAGTGTGTGGTTTAGGGTAATGGAGTTGAGGTTTCACCCCAGAGCAACTTCTTACACTTTACAGTTTTTAGTATTCCTTTGGACGCTCTCTCTCTCTCTCTATATATATATATATATACACATTTTTTTTTTTTTTGAGATGAAATCTCACTGTGTCGCCCTCAGTAGAGTGCTGTGGCATCATGGCTCATAGCAACCTCCAACTCTTGGGCTTAAGCAATTCTCTTGCCTAATCCTCCCAAGTAGCTGGGACTACAGGTGCCTGCCACAATGCCTCGCTTTTTTTTTGTTGTGGTTGTCATTGTTGACCTGGCCCAGGCTGGGTTTGAACCTGCCACCCTCAGTGCATGTGGCTGGCACCATAACCACTGTGCTATGGGCACTGAGCCTGAACTATATATTTTTATTTATGTTTTGTTTTTCTCTACCATCTTTATTAAGGTATAATTGACAAATGAAAGTTAGACCAGTGCCAAAAACTGTACACACATTTTAAGGGATGTTATCTATATATTACTTTTCCAAGTTGAATTGAATTATGGTGGTAACGTGTAGTGTGGTGTTCACTCAAAAGATGGTGTTAATCAAATGAATGCCAGTGTTACCACATGACAGATATGAAAAGGATAGCTTTTCCTCTTAAAATGTGTATAACAGTTTTTTGGCACCTTCTGTATATATTTATGATATACAATGAGATTTTAAAATATGTGTATAGGCTTGGTGTCTGTAGCTCAGAGGTTAGGGTGCCAGCCATATACACCAGGCTGGTGGATTTGAACCCGGCCTGGGCCTGCTAAGCAACAATGACAACTACAATTAAAAAAAAAAAAGCTGGGCATTGTGGTGGGTGCCTATAGTCCTAGCCACTTGGCAGGCAGAGACAAGAGAATTGGTTAAGCCCAAGAGTTTGAGGTTGCTGTGAGCTGTGATGCCACAGCATTTTAACGAGGGTGACGTAGTGAGACTCTGTCTCAAAAAAAAAAGAAAAAGAAATAAGGTATGTGTATATGTTGTTAGATGATTGAATGAAGCTAATTAACGTACCTATCACCTCATAAACTTGCCATCTTTTTTAATGGTAAGAACATTTAAGATCTCTTAGCATTTTTTAAGTATATAATACATTATTAATAGCCAGAGTCACCATGCTGTACAGCAGACCTCCAGAACTTAATCCTGTCTAGTGGAAACTTTGCACCCTTTGGCCAGCATCCCCTCACCCTCCCCCCCGCCTTGGAAATAGTGTATTTCACCCACTCCATCCATTCCCACTGTCCTTCCCTCACTTTCCCCATCCTGCTAAGTAGCGTTTATTCAGTCTACTGTCTGGCCCTGTGATGGGTTTCCTTTAGTAGTATGGGTGTTTTTCTGTGTCTCTGGGTTAGGGAATTCTTATCTGTTCCTGACATGTGGAGGCTGGAATGCATCCTTGCATATCTACATAGGGGTGAGAATGTAGGCACCGTAGAGGCCAGAAGGGGAAGGATCAGTTGTCCTGTTGTGTAGATGTCTAAAATAGGGAGTAACAAGGATACAGCCTGGGTGATGGGTCCTCAATGTGAACATCTATTTTGAGCTTTGTGAGTCATAAACAGGGAGTCAGATGCAGCCAAGAAAGTGGCACCCCTACGGAACAAGCAGACGGATTCCTGGGCCTGCCATGATCACAGGAAATCAGGTATCTGATCCTCCCAGTCTCTTCCCTGTGAAGTGAGAGACTACAATACCTGCTTCCCTTCTCCCTTCTCATGAGCCTGAGAGTCTGATGGGGATAAATGAAATAATGATTCTTAAGCTCCGTGCTCCTTGGTTTAAGTTGATGTATAAATCCAAGGAAATATGAGGAGCTTAACTCCTCAAAATAATAAATGCCCAGAGGAAAAAACTGCACGTTTATATTTTGAAAGAAACACTAGAGGCAGCTAAAAAAAAAAAAAGTCGAGCACTCATGATCTAGCAGGAGGATTCTTTGCCATTGTCTGTGGGGTTTCTCCCTCCCTTTGCACTATAACTCTATCTCCGGGCCCCTGCGTCAGAGGGAGCCCGTGATGGATGGACGGATGGATGCGCCTTGTCGGGGTGTTTCACCACAGTTTCCCTTGGGGCAGTCTGTCTGTTGGCAGAGCACAGCCTCCCGAAAGATGGTATCTCTTACAAACTTGACAGCTAACAGACAGCTCCTCTCTTTGTATATTTCCCCAAAGAAGAACTGTCTTAATCTGTTTTCTATATGGCATATTTTATTATAATCCACATATGACTTGCAGGTTCCCAATCCTCCATCCCAAGCCATGTAACGAAGGAGAGAGAGTCAGAGGCTCCGTGAGCCTGTGACATCCAAGGCGTTTGCATTTTTAAATGACCTGGGATTTAATTACTCACTGTGTTCCCATGTTGCACACTCAGACTCATCTCGCCTGCATCCTATTAATGAGCTCGGTGGCTCCAACCACCCAGTGGAAGCTTTTCTTTCAGTGCTTTGGGTGGCAGGCTTGGGGCACCTGTGTCAAAACCTTATGGCTTTGATCTGCACCCGAGAGGATGGCTGCCCCGTCTGTAGCCCTGGAGAGAAGAAGCCCTTGCTCTTAACTGACATTTTTTTTTTTTTTTTGTTTTGCTTTTATTTGTGTTTTTTTTTTTTTTTTTAAAGACTTTCTATGCTTCAATCCTTGTTTGTCTAAGAGGTTTTTTTTCTTATTTGGAAACCGATTTGCTTCGGTTTGCACAGAAGCTGTCTCTGGTGTGATGGATCGTGCTGGAAGTCACCCAAGGAGTATCTCTGTTCCCAATTAGAAGTGGAGGCAGAGCTGCTTATGGGGGCCCAGGGAGGTGGCTGGCTTGGGTGACAGCTGCTGCCGCTCTGGAGAGAGTAACGATCCATGGGTTTATATCCATGTGTATAAAATCAGGCTAATTTAAAGATGAATTATGTGTGTGTTTGGACCATTTTCTTCTAATGTTAAATGTTCGATGGCTCTTGTCAGATTATGTGGTCCCCAAATTTGTGTGAGCTTCAAAAGAAGTACACTTTAAGAGTATTATTAAATCCTATATCCAGATGAACCATATTAGAATAAAATTAAATCAGTGAAATCCCTAAGGGCTAAACAGGAGTGTGTTTAGGACATAGATTGTGCACGAACTTGGACCTGTTACCTTCCCCCCTCCCCCCTTCACTCTGGGACCTTCTGTAGTTAGGAGCCAGAGAATCCATCCTCTGCTACTGGGTAGGGAGGGGTGGTTACCCTTTCACTCTGACCTTGCATTGCTTACCCATAGTACTTTGCAACTAGGGTTTGCTGGTGTTCAGCTAGAACATTGCTTTTTGGAATGGTGCTTCGCCGGACTTAAGTTGGCAACATTAAGAACCACATTTGAATTTCTTTTCCATTTTTTTAGAAGCAAAATTATAGTAAATATTACCTTTTAATGTTGTAAACCTGTGCTGTTCAACACAGTAGCCACTAGCCACATGTGGCTGTGGAACACTTGAAATGTGACTAGTCTGAATTGAGATGTGCTGTGGGTAGAATTCACACACCAGACTTTGAAGACATAATGGGACTAAAAGAATGTAAAATTTTACATCAATATTGTCTATATTGATTTTATGTTGTAGTGGTACTAGTTTGGAAATATTGGGTTAGATAAAATATCTTATTGAGGTTCTCTTTACTTTTAACAATATGATTATGAGAAAGTTTAAAATTATATAGGCAGCTTGCATTGTATTTCTATCAGGCAGTGCACCTGTACTGTTAAAATCAGAACTGTCCAAACTTCGGTAATGACATCTAGCATTTGTAGGGCACTTATAGAGTCCTAGACTCGTCACATATGTGATCAAGTTTTGAGTCTAAGTTTTGAATAGACTAAAACAAATAAGAATTGATAAACCTCACTTTCCACCCTGTTTCTTACACTACTGTGGACATGTGTGTATGTGTATACTTTTAGAGTTCTTTATGCAGTGCATAACCTTGTTTGATTCTTCTAGCAACTCTATGAAATAAGATACTCTGACCACCTCCATTTAATACATAAGGAAACAGAGACTTAAATAACCAGTTGATATGGTCCCCTACTGATTAATGGCAAGGCTAGGGTCTGATTCCCAGGGGGTCTGAAAGCAGAACCAAATTGAGTCAATCAAATATTTTAGTAAATAGGGAAGAATGACATCACTAAATGTCTCTGTGACCCTGGGAATGTCTCCGTCATTTTCCTCATTAAGGGATTAGATTTAAGATGCTACTGGAGATTGTTTTGAGCTCTTTGGGTATAAGGGAGCCCATTTTGATTCTGTTTTCCCTTTTGATTCTTATACTGGGTCTACCTGGTAAAGTTTGGGTAAAGAGGACAGAGAGAGTCAATTGAATTCTGGGAAAGCAGGAGGGAGGCATATTTAGCAGAGGAGGAAGGAGGGGCAGGAGAAGGAAGAGGATTAACTTCACAATTGATGGAAAATTCTGAATGGGGTTGACAATGATGAGGAAGTGTGAACACATATGGTGATGATTGTATAGAGAAGAACCCAGAATCATGACAGATCTGTCCTTGGTCTCAGGCAAGATCTGCCTTTAATCTTGAAATATGAAGATCATGGAGAGAATCTAGGAATATAATGAAAATGCACAAATGTTTGGAAAAAGACTTTTAAGGAAGGATTCCAGAGAGGCAGGATGGAGTCCGTACAGCCTAATTAGATGAATGGGTTGGAGGCTCTTGAGTTCAAGGCTGGACTTGGCCTCTCACCAGCTGTGTAATATTAAGCAAGTTCTCAGCCTCTGGACTCTTTACTGTCCTTATCTGTAAAATGGGATAATAACTGCTCTTGGCTGTGGTGAGGATTCAGTGATACATAGCAGTAACAGCTGCCTCATTTTGGATGTTTACTATTTGCTAGGCCCTCTTCATGTGTACAGATGTACCACAGCACAGTTGGGTCTCAGCCTGGGCCTGCCAGCTACTAATAAGAATGCAGTGAGTAGGGGCTCTTGTTATGATCTCAGTGGCTTCTTGGAAAGCTCATTTGACTGCATTGTTGTCCTGCTACTGGTTTGTGTTGAAGTTACTTAACTTTTCTGAGTCTCAGGTGACTCATTTGTAAAATAAGATGATTGAATTAGATGATCTGTAAGGCCTTTTCCAGCTCTAAAATGCTGTGAAATTTTGGAAATAGGATTTAGACGGCTACTGGGGGAAACTAAAATAAGAACTTCAAATATATATGTATATGGTTACTACAAGTTTGAGGAATGGTGTCAGCTGTTCTTTTTTGACTGAAGACAGACATGAGGCAATATACTTGAATTGTTTTAGATTAAACATTTGGAAGACTTTTCTGACTTGGGAGAAAAAGTAATGTGTTATCAGAGCAGGCTGTGGAGCTGCACACTCTGAACTCATTAAAACAGAGGATTGACTATTTTTCTGACACTCAACTTAAATGTAACTTCATCACACAGGACTTCTTGAATCCCTGCTCTAAAGTAGATGTCCCCCTCCTGCCACCTTTATTTTTTCAAATTTCACTCTGTTATTTTACTCCATAGCACTATGACAACTCACAATTACATCTTCATTTTGTATTTAGCATTTAATGTCTATTCTTCTTTTTTTTTTTTTTTTCCTTTTGAGATAGAGTCTCAGTCAGTCGCCCTGGGGTTGAGTGCTAAGGCATCATAGCTCACAGCAACCTCAAACTCTTGGGCTCAAGTGATTCTCTTGCTTCAGCACCCCTGAGTAGCTGAGACTTACAGGCTCCTGCCACAACACCCAGTTATTTCTTTCTTTCTTTATTTATTTTATTTTGTTTTTTTTAGAAACAGGATCTCGCTCTTGCTCAGGCTGGTCTCAAACTCCTGAGTGCAGGCAGTTCACCTGCCTCGGCCTCCCAGAGTGCTAGGATTACAGGCGTGAGCCACCAGCTGGCCTTAATGCCTATTCTTTAGACTGTAAACTGCCTAAAGACAGGGCCTGTCTTTATTTGGGTCACTTCCTATATACCAAGTGTCAACACAGCAATTGTCACTAGCAGGTGCTCAGTAAATATTTGTTGAATGAATAGATGGATGGATGTGTTTTAGGGGTAGTTGATTTAATGGTAGGGCTCCTTGGAGGGAGGTGGATCCTTTGCTCTTCTTTTTTTTTTTTTTTGGTAAGAAAAATCCCAAAGACTTTGTCCCTCAAGACACTTTAGATTCTGTCTCTCCTTCCTACCTTCTTTCTCTGGAGCTGGTCCCCCATTGGGTGTACATGTCTTCTGTTTTAATGGAATGCGTGTTTGCCCCTTCCTTGTGGATTGATTAGCCTACTTCTGCTTTTGGGGGAGGGAATGGAAAGGGGAGAGTTCTGTTGGGGTCAGGATGGAGTATGGTGGAGCAGGGCCTGCTGGTGCTGCTTTTTTCATTTGTCCTTCCAGATCCACCCTTTGTTTTGTCCTTCTTTACCCTGAAGCTGACCCTGGTAGACTGCAGCTGACTTGCCCTCTGGTTTCTGGTAAAGGTTGGCCAATGCAGAGGACACAGCAGGGAGATGGAGGATGGGAGGAGAGAGCAGTCTTCCTTCCTTTTGGCTGTCTGTTCCCTTGGTTCCCTGGCCTCTGGACTTTGCGGCTGGGCACCACGCCTCCAACCCAAGGGCTCTGCTGGTACTCTAGACAGGTTCTTGTAAACTCTCTCTTTCCCTCCAGGAATAGCAATGGTAAGGGCTCCCCACCTGCCCCTCTCCTGGGGTGTTTCGCTATTTTTGAGCCCTTAATTCTACTCCCTGCTATAGTCCTTACCCTCAACTCTTAATTCTCCCATAAAAGCAGGCCATTTGTTTCCCCTGACTCTTTTTCTAGGGTACTACTGCATCATAATTCTTGTACTCTCTTACTCTAAATGCATTGGAAGGGACCACACGTCTGAGTATTGCAGTGAGGGGAGGTGTTGGGTATAGGATCAGAGGAGAGGCTGGAGAAATATTTTGTAGTGAATCAGACTAGATCACTGTACTTTAGCTTTCTGTTTTTACTTTAAAAAGTCAACTTTCTGTCAGGTAAGGCATTTTGGATACTTTGAGGAGGGGTCAGCTCCTCTCTCTGGTCTCTCACTGGTAGGGCTTGCTCTGGCTGCCAGTGCTCAACTGGCCTGGAGACCTTAAGCCCTAGGTAGCTGATTAAACTGCTGGTAACTTCAGAAAAATCATCCAGGTACAGGGACCCTGCTGTTGCCGCTCTGCTGCTCTGGGGCCTGGTAGGTGTTTGCTGGGCTCCTCCTTTTCCCTCGGCTTGCAAGGCCTTCACCTCCCTGTGAGCTGAAGAGAGCAGTCTCTCTGAGGCTGAAATAGCCCTTCGTGGAGCTGAACCATTGCTGGCAGCCAGCATGGCCGAGAGGAGGTCACAGAGTTGCCAGACAAGAGTTGGAATAGAGGGAGGGAGAGTGTTTGAGTCCAACGTTGGCATGCTACTAGGGAGTTTCTAAAACACTTTAATGTGAGCCGAGCACATTTCTGCCCCACAAAACCTGTGGGGTTAGGCATTGTCACTCCACTTTGGAGATGCAGAAACAACCTCCAGGTTCCTCAACACCTTGCCTGATGGTACGTGACTGGGGAGGCAAAAACAGGACTGTGATTCAGGCTGTGTGAGCCCCTGTCACCTGGCACTTTTCTACTCTGCCTTAACTTTCTCTGAGAATCAGACAGGGTCTGAATCTGTGTCTGGGATTAGGAAATGGAGGTGGAAAACCTCCACTTGCCCCGGTGTTCCCATTCTACTGGCAGTGGAGAGCACAGGCCATTTCAAGTCCTACCAGGGAGCTCTGGTCCCCACAAACCCTCACTTGAGGACCATCTCGCCTACTTTTAGTGGCCTCACCTACCTTTCTGTCTTTGTTCTTAGAAGTGGAGCTGCCGCTTAAGAAGGATGGCTTCACCTCAGAGAGCACCACGCTGGAGGCCTTGCTCCGTGGTGAAGGGGTAGAGAAGAAGGTGGATGCCAGAGAGGAGGAGAGCATCCAGGAGATACAGGTATTCCTGTGTGTGCGGGGGCATCCCCATCACTGTCGTGTTTCCAGAACTCTGGCGCCAGCTCTGCATCCTCCTCCCCAGGGCCAGGGCTGCATCTCCAAGGGCCTTGTTTCTGTTGATAGGAAGCTCACGAATTCTTTTGTGATTTAACATGTCCCCCAGAAGAAATCATTCTTCCCCACAAATCTTCCTCTCTGTTGATCTCCCTATTTACCATTCAAAATGTGTTTACTGAGCCTGCTGAGCACTAGGTACCGTGTGTGCTGGTTCCTGGGGACACATGGTGAACGAAACAGACTTGAGTCCTCGCCCACATGGAAGGACTGGCCCATTATGCAGGCTAGAAATGTGGGGTGTCTGCTGCAGTGGGGGCCAGTGAGGCCTGGCTCAGCTGCACCTCCCTTTACACAGCCCAGCCCGGCTCTGGTTCACAGACTGCTCCGTCCTTCCCTGGCAGTGCCTGCTCATTCCTCAGCCCGTGCAATTGTCACACTCCCCACAGGGGTTGTTTCTCTGTCCCTAAGTGTCTACTCACCACACAGCGTGATAACATAGGGTGCACCTACCTTTCCTTATTTATTTGTCTTGAATCGCCATCATCTAATACACTGCTTGGCACACAGTATTCTAATAATAATAATTAATATTAACATTAAATAATAGCATCAATAATTCAATAGAATTAAATTATTAAAATGAAATATTTATATTACATATTAAATTTTTATATTTTATGTTATACATATTATATACTCATTAATTTTATATTCAATTTATATTTAACAATTAATTAGTATGTTAATTTATAAGCATTACTAATGATAATACCGTCATATGTTAGCAACCATTTTGCAAGTTCCATCAAGGCAAGGACTCTGCCGTCATGTTCATCACCGTATCCTCAGGGCCTCACATGCACCCAGCACAGGTCTCAATGAGGCATTGAATAAAACAGTGAATCTGGCCTCCTTCTCTGCTATTCCTGTATTAAAAGGAATGGCCAAGGATTTTCTGTTTAGTTGCCACAACATATCTGATATTTTTTCCTTCCTCTGCTTTCCATGAGCTACAGCCCTGGTAAGGATCCTCATTAACCATCACTGTTACTTGTCTAAGAGGCCTCAGCACCAGCTTTGACTCCTGTCTTTCTCTCCCATCCAACATCCGTTCATCATGAATCCTGTGGACTATGCCTGTGACGTAAATCCCACATCTGCTGCTGCCCCGGTCCACGCTGCTCTCACCCCTTTTGCCAACTGCTATGATTGCCTTCTCACTGGTCCCCTTGCTAACACCTAAGAGAGGGTCCCCCTATGTATACAGCTCCCCGTTGTCAACGTGGCTCACTTGAATGGTATGTTTGATATAGTCCAAAGACCTATGGTGACACATCATTACAACCCAAATACTGAAGTTTCTGTTAGGGCTCACTCTTGGTGTTGCATGTTCTCTGGGTTTGTACAGATGTGTGGGGGCATGATACCCATTGTTATGGGCTCATACAGAAGCTTTCGCTGCCCTAAACACCCTCAGTGCTCTGTTGTTCATCTTTCTCCTCTCTAACCTTTGGCCACCACTGATCTTTTTATTGCATTTAAGCTTCCTCTATGTCTTTGCATGGCTTGATAGCTCAGTTTAATGCCAAATATTATTATGTTGTCTGGATATATTTTAGGAGAGGGATCTCTTTAAAATTTAAGTCAGTTCCTGCCAAGGCCCTGTTGTCTCAGAGTGAACGTGAAGGCCCTCTCACCAGCCTGACTTGGTTCCTTCCTCTTCTACCTTGCCCTCTTTCTGCTGTTCTTAGGACATGCCAGGCATACCCCCACTTTCGGGCCTTTGCTCTGGCGTTTCCTCTGCCTAGAACGTCCTTCCCCAGGCACCCTCTAGGCTCTCGCTCTCACTCTCTGTCAAGTGTTTGCTCTCATCTCTTCTCTCAAGGCGCTCCCTGCCACTATCCTTCGTCCCATACCCCGTGCCACACCCGCCCTGCCCTCCCGACTCCCTTACTCGGCTTGGCTTTGCTCGTATCACTGTATCTTGTACTTTGTCATTATGTACTTAGCATGTTATTGTTCATCATCTGTTTTCTTCCAATAGAATGTAGACTCCTTACGGACTCAAGCCTTGTCTGCTTTGCTCACTGATACATTTTAAGCACCCAGGTGTTGTTTGGCACACACTAGGTGTGCAATAAAGATGTGCTGCGTGGATGCCAGTGAGTTGCCCCAGTTCTCCCCCTCGCTGACATGTCCTACTTTGCTGGCTGACCTTTTGTTCTAGCGCTAAAAACTTTTGTTTCCTACTAAATAAATCCAAAATGATAAGCGTGCCCTTCCTGGGCCTCCCCTCTCTGCTCCTAACCTAGTTTTCAGGCTTATTTTCCACTACTCCTTTCCTCCCTCTGTTCTTTGGCCTTCTTCCCTCCGTGCCCCTGGTCATGCTGTGCCCTATATCTGGCATGCCTTTTCTTCCATCTCCACGTGTACACATTCCACTCATCTTTTAGGTGCAGCCCCAGTGCACCTTTCTTGATCCCCCCATGGCCAGAGGGATCTCCTCTCCCCTCTGGCATTTAAGATACCTACTGCTTTCTTCTACACACGAGGGTACACACATGCACTATTGTGTTACCTCCATTTCTGCACTTTCAGATTTTGTGGTCAAGGTCTTTTATCTGTGTATTACCGGCCAGATTCCCCCTGCCCACCCAGTTTGTATAGTTTAATAGAATCAATGAATAGAATGGAGCATTGATACTCGTAGGGATATGTAACACTTTCCCCTTGCAGCTAGAGGTAGGTTCAAGTTCTTCTTTTGCAGCACTGGGCCAGTATACAGGTCATCATTGTCCTTTCATGGCCATGAACATCACCCGCAGTGTAAACTGAATGTCTGCTGGGTGCACAGCCTGGGACTGCTACCTTCTGTGCTGGAAGCCAAAACCAGGACCATGAGTCCAATGAGTTTACCTGTTTTTATTGCTTTACATTATTAAAATGCACACATAGTAAATGGACTATTTTTTTTATTTGTTCATTAATTTATTCACTCATGTGACCAAAGTTCAATAAGGGCCTCCTTCAAGTGGGCACTGTGCTAGGTGCTGGGGACACAGAGACCAAGAGAGACCTGTCCTTTACATGCCTATTTTAATGTGACATGAAGACGGAAAACAATGAAAACTAATAAAATAATTGCATTTTAGGATAAATGCCATAAGAAGCACAATCAGTATTGAGTACAAGAGGAGGGACAGGTTCTAGGTAGTGTTCTGAGGGAGACAAGGGATTTAACCCCAGTCGTATGGGATGAGAGGAGCCAGTAAAGTGAGAATCCCAGAGGAATTATTGTGAGTGTACGTCAGGTCCAAGATAGACCAGAGCTCATCGTGTCAAGAGGACAGATGGAAGGCCCACGTGGCCAGAGGACAGTACCGGAGAGAGAAGAGTCCATGATGGATTTGGATAGGTGAGCAGGCACCAGACCACACCTAGATCCCACAGGAAATGGAAGAGGCTTTTGGTTTTGTGTGTACTGAAAAAGGAAGCCATTTGGAATATTTTGACCAGGACAGTAAATTTATATTTCATAAAGATCTCTCCAGCTGCTGCATGCAGAGGAGATTGGATGCAGGGCTTACAGCAGAAGGAGGGAAGGCAGGAGACTTTTGCAGTATTCCAGGCCAGAGATAATGTCGTCTTTAAAAAGGATTTTTTTTTTTCAAACACAACCACAAACCACTGTTATCATGCCCATAAAGACTGTTTAAGAGTAACAGGGAGAAATGTTATTTTAAAATGTATTTATTTTCCAGATAATGTTCTTGGACAGGGAGTGCAAGTCTGTTAGTGGGGAGGGGGGCAGCAGACACTATAGGTGGGCCCCTCCTGCCCCCCTGCTCCTAATACAGGACTCCCCTCTGCTTCCTGAGCTCTGAAACGAGCTTTGCTTGTTAGCAACTCCCGGCTCCTCCTGAGTTATATTGAGAGGCTTCCTGGGTCAAGGCCATATCACAGGAAATGCAAACACATGGGGGCAGCTGCTGTCACATGTGAGGCCCAGGGCCTAGACAGATATTCTAGGGTCACAGGGAAGCTGACGGGAAGAGGGAGGATAGAGCCTTAGGGAGAAGAGTAGTCAGCTTACTCCTGGACATTAAGGCCATATGGCACTCTGGGGGACGGGCTTACTTGCCTTAATCCAGTCTTTCTTTTCATCCAGAATCCAGATAGCAGAGAATACATAGCCTTATAGTGAAAAATGAGAGTGAAGTCCAAATTGTACTGAAATGTCAGAGGCAATGATCTTTAAATTTGAGGCATTTAGCACTTACTATGATTAAATGACCTCAAGACATGGAAAATTTGCGAGATGGCTATGTGAACGTCAACAAGAGTCGCAGCAACCGTACCTGTATTGTGTCTTTTCACCAAAGGCTGCAGAGCATCTGACTTGTCATTGTCTTACTTGACTTTTGCTAGTGTTACCACCTGTAGGAACCCAAGAAGCTTGCTCTGGACAGAGGTCATGTCCAGCAGAAACAATGCTAATTCTCTGTTAGATGGCAATGCTGTCCTAGAAACACATAAAATAAGTAAGCGCTGTCAGCTGCTTCCCACACAAACCTAGTAGAGAAGCCAGCGAAGGCTCTAATAGACCTGCTTTGAGTTCTTTGGGTGGGTTGGGTGACTAGCGGTATCCTGACTCTTGTGATTGGAGAACACTCTGTCTCTGGCAGTGCCAGAAGATTGCTGGCTGGTAACTTGTTCCCAGGCTTCCTGCTTTGAGGACAGGCAGAGGCATTGACCTGAAGTCCACTTGAATGGAGAAGGTGATATCAGGTGTTGGTGCAGTACATGCTCCCTTCTCAGCCTTTTCATAGTTTTTGTGATTTTTTGAGCCATTATCACAAGGATGGTGATGGTTCTATCTTGTGTAACATGGTACTACTTCCTGCCTACCTTACTATATTCGCCTTAGGTCATTCCTCTCTAAGTGCCTGAGCTTTGGTCACACTGACCACTTTTTGGTCCTTGGATGAGCCATGTTCTTTTCCCTGCTTCACAGGGTTTGCACCATGCTGTTCTCTCTGCTTAGAACATTTCCCTCTCTCCCTCTGTCCCCATTCACCAGGCTAGTCTTTGCTTGTCCTCCAGATCTCAGCTCCTTGAGGTCACATCTTTTGGTAAGCCTTCCCTGACCCTCAGCTTAGGTAAAATTCCTTTCTAATTCCCTCTCGTAGTGTTTAAGTTGTCTGTCACTCTTTTTATGACATGTATAGTTATAAGATTATATATAACCCTGCATATATATATATATATATTTTTTTTTGTTTGTTTGTTTAAATCTATTCTCTTTTCATTAGACTGTAACTGCTAGGATCACAGGCGTGAACCACTGCACTCGGCCCTCCTCCCCTTCTCTAGAGAGAGTGAAGAGTATGCCATGATGCATCTGGGAATCCTTACTCACAAGGGCTGAGCAGTGGGAAACTCTGAGCTGATGGACCTAACCTTACTTTGGTCATGGTTTGACTGTATGTTCTTAAACAGTCAAAACTGCTTTCAGCCTCAGTTTATTTACTTATAAAATGGAAATTGGATTCAGTGTTGTAATGTGACAGAATGAGAATTTGAATTCATGATCTTTAAGCTCTATCACAGGTCCCATGCTAAATGAAAATTGATTTTTCTTAAAAAAGCAACAGTGGATTATTATGACACAATGGATTATTATATTAAATCTGTTCGGAAGAACAGAGAGTTACTTATTTTCATCACACAAGGAAGGGTTCCAGTACGGCAGGGAAAGGAGAAACATATTTTCATATTTCTGAGGTGGTGCTTAAGGAATAAAAGGAAACATTACATGAAAGAAACGAAGTTTTGATAAAACATCTTGGCCCCACATACAAAAGTACAACCAGAGCAATCTCTTGTTAGAGAACTCTTCATGGGCAAACGAGTCAGAAAAGGATGGCATTCTGGGAGGACTTGGCTGGAAGGGGCCAAAGGGCTTGGGAGAGCATTGGTCCCTCCAGGAGCTCAAATTTCTGGGCAGCATTTTGCCGACCCAACTTCCGAACTGACAGCAGCATCTTCACTTTGTTACCAAACAACAACAAAACAAAACACTCCCAAATTGTCCATGGTGGTTTTCTGTTTTGCATTTTATTTCTCACTTCTCTTTATTTTCTTGTCATTTCAGAGGGTTTTGGAAAATGATGAAAATGTAGAAGAAGGGAATGAGGAAGAAGATTTAGAAGAGGATATTCCCAAGCGGAAGAACAGAACAAGAGGACGGGTAAGTTAGGGGCACCGTGAAGGAGGGAAGAGGCCAGGGAGGCTGGGGCCAGCACACTTTTGATCCCCGCTGCAGCCAGATAGAGATCACAGGCATGATCTTACTCTGAGAACACTCAGGAGGAGACCTCTAGGAGGGCTCTGAGTGAGGTCATAGCCTGGAAGAATTTAGAGCTGGCAAGGAGAAGAGGATGCAGAGGGTGCCCTGAGGGGATGGTGAGGTCTGGGGAGGCCTGAGGGCTGGACTCAGGGTGAGGGTGCAGGACAAGGAGAATGTGTCTGTTGTGCCCATTACATAGTCACGAAAGAAGGCCAAACATTGCCTGCCTTATCCCTGGGTTCTTGCCGCAGGAGGACAGAATCAAGACACCTGCTTTTGGGGTGTGCTACAGAAGGCAAGAGAGTAGGAGCATTCTGGGAAAGCATGGGGGCCACATCTAATGGTTCTCCAGTGATTTGGTGTGAGCTTTGGAAGCTTGTGGTCCCAGAATGGGGAAGAGGTCGGAGCCTGGGCAATGGCAGAGGGGAAATCCAGGGTGGGAAGAATAGAAACATGAGAGTGATCCTGGAGGGGAGAGAGCCCAGCCTGGCTAGCACTTCCAGAATCCTCATATTCAAGCCTAAAGGGGCTTTCTGGGTTCATCTTCAGGGTCTGCAAGGGCATGTGACAATAACCAGGTGGAAGGGGACCTCCAGAGGTAAACTGTTACTCTTTACCTAGAGAATTAACTCTCTTAGGTGTGAGGAACTGGCTCCTTTAAGCTCTAGGCAGGACCCTTACCTCTCCCATGCATAAGAGTCCTTGGTGCCCTGTTGGTTGATTACAGCAAGCCTCTGTACTCTGTGGTTCTCATGCCTTAGCACACAGTATCACTAAGAGAGTTTATTGAAATGCAGATATCCAGGACCCAAACCACGAAATTCTGATTTAGGTGGTCCAGGGTAGGACCTTAAACTTTTTTTTTTTTTTTTTTTTTTTTGAGATAAAGTCTTGCTCTGTCACCTGGGCTAGAGTGTGATGGCCTTACCCTACCTCATAGCAACCTGAAACTCCTGGGTTCAAGTGATCCTTCTGCCTCAGCTTCCCAAGTAGCTGGGACTACAGGTGCCTGCCATGACTGACTAATTTTTCTATTTTTAGTAAAGATGGGGTCTCTCTGTTGCTCAGACTGGTCTCAAACTCCTGAGCACAAGCAATCCTCCTGCCTGGGTCTTCCAGAGTGCTAGGATTACAGGCATGAGCCACCACTCCCAGCCATGTATCCAGGCTGGGAGGAAGTTCCCAGGTGGCTGATGCAAGTAGGCCAGTGCTGCCTACACCATGAGCTGAGATGCTTTGGCTTGTTGGCAGGAGCTGGTCAGGGCAGCCATCTGATGGTGTACCCTTATACAGTGGGCACCCGTCCAGCTTTGTCAGCTATCAGTATTTCAAGTCTCCAGTCCCACCTATTCTTTTCTCTTACTTTGTGTTGGTTTATATGTTTGATTTTTTTTTTTTCTGGAGTATTTGAAAGCCCATGCTAGACATTTTATCATTTAACTGGCACCTAGGTCAGTGTGTATCTCTATAACAGATATCACTATCATATCTAGTAAAAATAACACTTATTCTAATATATACTATCCAGTGCCTGATCATTTTTCCCCAGTTTCCCTAGTTTCTCAAAAATTCCTTCTTATAGTCGGTTTGTTTGAAAGTGAAGTCTCGTATTCCGCAGCATGCCTTTCCTTATTACACCTTACCTCACACTTTCTTTTCCTCATGCCGTGTATTTGTTGGAGAGCTTGGGCTGTATTCTGGTGGAATTTCTGACATCTGGATTTGGTGAAGGGGTGGTGTTTAATTTCTTTCTTTATCCTCTCTATTTCCTGAAAACTGGTAGTTTGATTAGAGACTTGATTAGATTCAGGATATTTATGTGTCGTGTGTGTGTGTGTGTGTGCGCAGACATGTGTGTGTTTGTGTATAAATATTCTTGGGGGGGCAAGAGTCTTTCCTAGGTGCTGGTAGGTACGTCTTGCATCACCTCAGGAGGCATATATTTTCCAGTTGTTCTGCTTTGAGCGGTATTAAAATTGACCAGTGGCTGTGAGAGTTGTCAGTCTGATTGCTCTTTTATAATGTTCCTCCTCAGGTTTTCACCAAATGATTTTTGTAGTCATTGATGAACTTGCCTAGACCCATCAAAATAATAACTGATTCCATCATTACAGGAGACTTTCGAGCTTGGAGTTTCTGGGCCTTTTGTGAACTCTAAGAGCTGTATACTTTCAAACCTTCTCCCGTTCCTTCCCTCAACCCAACCAAACTGACTAGCATAGAAAATGGTTCTTTCACACCTTCTCCACTCCTAATCAAAATCTAGAAGATTGAGCTTGTGGTCAGTGAATGTGGATTGGGCATCTTCTCTGCCATCAGCAGTGGCCACTGCAGCCATTTATACTTACTGGAATTTACTATAAACCAGGCATTGTGATGGGCTCTTCATAGTAAGAGCTTCCACACAGAGAACGATGGCTTTGTGCCAGGGACCTTCTCCTACCTCCCTGAGTTCTATCCTGTTCATTTTTACAGCAGCCACTGGCCATATGTGGCCACTGCTTGTCAGTGGCATGTGGCACATCAAATTGAAATGTGCTGTAAATGTAAAATACATACCAGATTTTGAAGACTTAGTATGAAAAAAGGAACATACAACATCTCATTAATTTTTATATTGACTAAATTTTAAAATTGAAAAATTTTTAAATGATAATACTTCAGATATATATTAGGTTATATAAAATATGTTATTAAAATTAATCTCACTTGTCTCTCTTTAAAAATGTAGCTACTGGAAAATTTAAAATGACAAGTGTGTGCCTGGGCGCCCATAGCTCAATGGTTAGGGCCTGAGCCATATGCTCTGGGGCTGGTGGGTTTGATCCTGGCCTGGGCCTGCTAAAGAAACAAACAAACAAAAAAATAGCTGGGCATTATGGCAGGCACCTGTAGTCTCAGCTGCTAGGGAGGCTGAGGCAAGAGAATCATTTGAGGCCAACAATTTGAGGTTGCTGTGAGCTATGACATTATGGCACTCTACCGAGGGTGAGACTCTGTCTAAATAAAAAACAACAACAATAATAAAAGGACAAGTGTGGCTCCCATTGTATTTATGTTGGTCAGAACTTCTTTTTCATTCCCTTATATTGCTATTACTGTCAGAGTGGTAGAGTAACTTGCTCGAGGTCACTCAACCTTTTAATGGTAAGGAAGAGGCCAGGATTTGAACACAGACCTGTGCTTTTCCCATTTGTCATGCCTGGTCCAGTGCCTAGCATGTAGCCAATGACCTACTTGTTGAGTGAACTAGTGAATGATAGAAAAGAGAAAGAAAAGGCACACGTCAGCTTTATGGGAGCTGAGATAAGGCTTGAATACAATGAGGGGCCTAGGCTAGCTCTGGGTCCACCTGACCCTGGCCATGTGGCAGGTGAATGTGGCTCTGTGTTGTAGAAGGACACTGTGAATGTGTTAGCCATGTAGGTGTACATGAGTCTCTCTGTACTTGGAATAAGTGTTTGAAGCTGCTTCACCCATAGCTTCAATTAAGCTGTCTTCCCTCACTTCTAAAGTGGCTACTCGAGCTGCTGCTGGCACTGGAGAACAATGACTCCCAGTGTTTGCTGTTAGAAGTGAGAGGCAGTCGGAGGCCTGGTACCTTCGTGAGTGGTCTCTGGATTGCAGCATTAGTATTACCTAGGTAGGAACTTGCACACAGAAGGCCAGACTCCATCCTAGACTAATTAGGATTAGAGTCTGCACTTTGATGTGGCCCCCAGGTGCTTTGTGTGCTCTCTGAAGAGGGCAGGGATTGGGTAGTGATTACAGGAATAGGCTCTGCCTTATTTGAACTTAGACTCTATGAGTTCAAATCCCAGCTCCATCTGTGACTTTGGCCAAATTGCATAAGTACTTTGGCCTTTAGTTTCTCCATGGGTAAGTTTTGAGTGTTTAATGAAGGCTAGATGTCATTAGGAGGGTGCAAAGCAAAGAGAATAACTCTCGGAATCTGATAATGGGCATTTCCTGAGGGGTGAGAGAAATTCAAATGCAACAACTAATAATTGTGTCTATGAGAACTTTAGCCCAAGAAATAAAAGCTTTTTAAAATTCGTGAAATTCTTGTGAGTCATTCATGTAAGTATTATCAGTTAATCAATCAATCACTCAGTAACAACTTTCTAATGCACTGTGGTATAGTCCAGGGCTTCTCAAACTTTGCAGGCAAAGCACCGAGGGATCTTGTTAAAATACAAATTCTGATGCCACACGCCTTGCTAATAAGCTCCTGGTGATGTGGGGGCTACCCGTCCGAGGACCGCACTTTATTTTTTATTATATTTATTTTTTTTAGGACCACACTTTAAACAGCAACAGTGTTGAGCAGTGGTTTTCAAATTTTTCAGTCTCAGGAAATCTTTACAATCTTAAGAATTATTGAGAAGTCCCCAGATCTATTGTTCTGATTATGACCAGTGATACTCATATCACTAATGATGTTTGCTAAATTAGAAATAAAAAAAAAATACATATTTAAAGTTGAGAATATACAAGCAGCCAACGATAGCATTAGCACATGTCATGTAGCCACTGGAAAACTCTGTTGTTTACTTGTGACAGAATGAGGGTGAAAAAGGCAAATCTTGTGTTAGTAGTATTCTAAACATGGTACGTCCCCTCCCCCAAAGGGTCTCAGGTATCCTCAAGGATGCTTGGGTTACTGTTTGAGAATAACTGATGCTCTCTAGTAGGTGTGGTGGCTCATACTTGCAATCCTGACACTCTGGGACGCCAACATGAGTGGATTGCCTGAGCTCAGGAGTTCAAGGCCAGCCTGAGGAAGAACAAGACCTCATCTCTACTATAAATAGAAAAAGTAGTCAGACATAGTGGCATGTGCCTGCAGTCCCAGCTTAGGCAAGAAGATTGCTGAAGCCCAAGAGTTTGGGGTTGCTGTGAGCTATGACACCATGGCACTCTACCCAGGGTGACAGAATGAGACTCTGTCTCAAAAAAAAAAAAAAGAGAGAGAGAGAAAAGAAAACCAGCTTTCCGCTTGAGTCTGTCCTAGTCAAGGGTCTTTTAGCTTGAGCAAAACTGGAAAGAATGTGAAAAGCTGCTGGGCCACTGCCCCAGATTTGAGCATTCTTTGAAGATCCAAACCACAGGAAGGGTAGGAAAGTGGCAGGGATTTAGGACTAAGAAAGAGTAAGGAGTCAAGGCAGCTTCTGGCCTCTACTTTTCCCTCCTTCATTCTTCTCTCTAAAGACTGATTTCTCAGTGGCTCCATGCACACTCCCGCATAGCTCCTGAATTTATGGGTCCCCAGTTCAAGTGGACTGTACTAACTAGGGTCACTGTTCTCCAATTCCAAGTTCCTTGGAGGTAGAATGTGATTGGCCCAGCTTGGGTCAGGTGACTACTCCTGAGCCAGCCAATCAACTGAGGCTAGTGAGGCAAGGTGGGTGGTACCAAGGCCGTCATGGCCCCTCCTGGCAGGGCATGTGTGGAAGGTGGGGCAGGGTAGAGTGGGATATGTGTGTGGTTCTGGGGGTGAGGGAGAAGGTTGGTTTCTTTTGCTTAGTCAGCATCAAAGTCTTCCATAGCAGAGGCAGGGGACCTAGGGCCTGCTCCTGCTGCTGGCCCTGTGACTGGGGACAGGCCAGAACTTGGTTCACCAAGTGCCAATAGGAGTAATAACAATGC
>NW_003852591.1:2234588-2244042 GCF_000181295.1 Otolemur garnettii | reverse complement strand
TCCTAATAAAGAATAAAATGCCATCTTTGCCCTCAAGGACCATAGACTCAACTGGGGAGAAGGTGCTAACACCAGGATACCATTAGGAAACAGCAGGCTTCTGGCTGTGCACTAACCCAGTGCAACAGGAGTCCGGAGGTCGGAGAGATCAGCAGGCCAGGAGGGAAATTACTGGGCACTTCCCATGGACTCAGCGCTGTCCCTGCAGTTTCAAATCCTCTTAGCTCTAACGCTCTCAACTCTGCTGTCTCGGTGCCATTGTGCCTGTTTTACAGTTGAGGAAACTAAAGCTCAGAGAAGTAACTTGTCCAAGGCACATAGCTTGTGTTTAAACCTACGTCCCACTGACTTTAGGCTGATACTCTTCACTCCTCAGTGTGGAGGATTCTTGGACAAGTGGAATGGTAGTGAGGGTGAAGCATGGACGGATGTGGATGGGCAGAGGAGAGACTGGTCTGTGACAGGGATCAATAAAAACAAGACATGGACTTAGCATGAGCAAGGGGTGAACCTAACGGGATTGGGACTAGGTTGCCACTGGCTGTGTAAACAGGTTGTAGGTGGCAATGAATGAGTGACCATGGGCTCCTGTCCTTCACCCCTTTTGTCTAAGTGATCTGGTGGCCATGCAGGGTAGACTGGGGGGCAGCATGGAGGTAGAACCCCATCTAGTGGGTTGTTTGAGCAGTTCAGGGGTCACTCAGTGAACTCCTAGATCAGGGTGTGGAACAGAAAGGAAATGCAAAGCCTGGGGCAACCCTTGAAGGACGAAGCCAATAGCCTTTGGATATAGAGAGTGTAGGAGAAGAACGAAAGATGATTGACATGCTGCCTGCCTGGCAGATCTGTTTTCAAACATTTACTTAGTGCTGCTTATGTGGCTGGCCTTATGCCAGGTTCTGAGAATAGTGGTGGCCCAAATAGACATGGTCTCCACCCTTACATGGAGGAGACAGAAAATCGGCAAGTAAACCAACATCCGTGTCTGCTAATGCCAGGGAGTGCTCAGTGCTGTGATGAAAATTAAAGCAGGGGAGGGCAAGGAGGATGAAGGAGAGGGTGTAAGTGGACATGAGTTGCTCAGGGAGGGCTTTGAGGGAGCGACAGTTGAGGAGGACAAGTAGGAGTTCACATTTCCAAGCCTGAGATCCTTTAGGAGACCGTAAGAGTACTACCTCAGGAAGAATCTCTTGCACATGCCCTTGAGTGCCCTGTAGCCATGATGCCTGTTTTGCAATTGAGGAAACTGAGGCCCAGGGAGTGTGGGAGCACATGGGGACCCTGCCTGCCAGCCCTGCAGGGTAGGATTAAAGCCTGGCTCTAAGCAGGGCTCTCGCCTTCCTGCTGGCGGCTCCCCCACAAGCAAGGGTGACTTCCAGCCCTGCACAGCTCCTCCCCTTCTCTCCAGAAGTATTTTTAGCCTGGCAGAGCCCCTTCCCAGGGTCTGCTGCTGCCTTGCCATTCTGCTTCACTTGCTTTCACCTGCTCAGAGGCAGCAGTGACAGGGCTGCGGGCAGCACATCAAGCTGTCCCTGGCTTCCTCCAGGGGTGTGTGGGGGAGGGCAGCTGAGGGTGACCACCCTCAGCAGCGTGGGCAGGCGGGAGGCCTGTCAGCGCCTGGGGTGACTGCCAACAGATCCCTCTTGGGGTCAACTCTGAGTAATGAGGGCGAGGGGAGGAGGGCTGCTGGCTGTCAGTGTGGGCAGGGGTGGGGTGGAGGGAGACGGTGGGTGGGAGGGAGGGAGAGAAGAGGAATTTGTTTTGGAGAGAGACAAGCTGAAGAGGTGGCAGAGGTGGCAGCTTGGCAGGTGGCGTTGATGTGAAGTATGTGTTTTTGTGAGTGTGTGAGTGTTGAAGGCCTGGGTTGTAGGCCTTTGCACTGTGAGGTCCCAGTGAGTGTGTGCACTTGTGCGTGTATGTGAGCGTGTGTGGGAGCAGCCCCATCCTTTCCATTGTGAGGTCCCAGGACTACTCTTCCAGGCCAGGCCCCTAGGACTGCCCTATTTCTCTTGTACCCCAAGCTGCTGTCATGTCTTATTCCTCATCTGCTGCGCCCTCCTCTCCCCAAAGACCTTGGCAGGCCCTTTTCCTGGTTGGGAGTTTACTGCTACTCGTTACCAAAGAATGACCTGGAGGAGGCAGGGGTGCTACACACGTGACCAGTGTGGGACTTACAAAGGTTTAAAAATAAACCTCGCTGTGTTCTTGTAGCCACCATCCTGGGGCTGTGGAGCTGCCAGCGACCTCTCTGGCTGGTCTCTTTGATTCTTGAAGGTAGAGCTCACTCTACCCCCACCTGAGGTCACGGTGACCCTTTCCGGGAGATGCACACAGCATGGTGGTGTCAGGAATCCAGCCAGGAGACCAAGAGGGGCAAGGCCTTTGTCACTGCTTGGAGGCCCCAGCAGACCACACAGGGAGGCCTGAGCAGACACCTGCCCCCACACAGTAGGCCAGGCGTGGCTGAGGAGCCAGGGACTCTGAGCCAGGCTTGTGCCTTGAGCCCAGACACCAGGCCTGGCTGGCTCTTGGGACCCTTGGGGGGTGGGAAGTGTAGGCACAGGAACCTGGGTGACAACTGCAGTTACGCCTCTTGCCCCATCAGGACTTGCTCTCAGTAGACTCATGAGCTGGTCCGTGTGCAGAGCAGGGCTGGCATCTTACGCTGCGTCAGTGAAGCTAGAAGGCTAAGGAGGCCCTGGAGGCAGCGACAGTGTGAGGGCATTGGGCGGTTACGAGTTTTTCATTCAGTCTGAGTTCAGATCCTGGCTCTGCACTTAGTAGCTGAATGACCTTGGGCAAGCTCCTTAACCTCTGTCTGTTGCCTCATTTCTCTGTTGTGTAAAAGGAGGAGCATAGGAGTAACTCCTTTGGGGGTTGTGATGACTTAACAAGATGTACAAGAGAGTAATTGAGTGATTTGGGGCAAGTTATCCAACCTCTCTGGTCCTCAGCTCTGTGGCCTGTACAATGGGGTTGCTGTGGCACAAGGGCGCTATGGGCAGCTTGAGGAGATCAGTGTGGCACTCAGGGCCTCACAAAGTGAGCTTGCCCCGTAGAGATGGCTGTAATAAGTATCCCTTACCTCTTGTCTCCCCAGGCTCGTGGCTCTGCGGGGGGCCGGAGGAGGCATGACGCTGCCTCTCAGGAAGACCATGACAAGCCTTACGTCTGTGACAGTAAGTATGGGCGGGTCCCACTCTCCTTCCTTAACCCTGCCCCTGCCCACCCTGCCCTGTGCTTCGTGGCTGTCAGCTCGCCAGCCCACCCCCAGGCTCGCCTGCCTCTCTCAGGCTGTACCCCAGCTTGCTGCCCGCCACCTCCACGGCAGCCCCCACCTCCTGCGGGGGTCTTTGTAGGGGAAGCCAGTGGGGGCCTCTGCCCTGGCTCTGTGCTGCCCTCTCTGCAGTGCCCTCCTGTGTGCACTGCTCCAGCTCCCTCTCACTTGGTGTCCTTTAAGATTCATTCGCTATTTCTTTCTCTGTTTCAGAGAGTTACAAACAAAAGCATAACTCAAAACCATCCGACAAAGGTACTTGGCTTTTGTGGCTCTTCATTTGTTTCCCTTTAATTTCTCTCTTTTCTCTCTCCTGTCTTGGTAGGGCAAGTTATGAATCTTCCTATGCAATGACTTACTTAATAAATGGTCCTCAATCCATCTCCAGCCATTTGCTTGTTTCAGAATCATCATTTGGACAAGTGACTGACTGGCTCCTGGATGTAGGGTCTCCAGATAGTGCTAGGGAAGGCCTGAGGGACAAGAGTGTCAGGGAACCTTGGCATCTTGAGGAGGATGTGGTCTGCTTCAGACAGCTTTGTCCCTCTTACCCGCCAGAGCACTGGGTGGTGACTTTGAGGTCTTTGCCCGAGTTGTCTTCCTCCTGCATCAGGTGCCTTCTGCTGTTTCACTCAGGGCAGCTCTCAAAGCCACACTCCTGCCCGTCTCCCCTTCCCATCTTCTCTCTAAGGACGCAGACCTCTGTCATTGTAGAGAAGGGGCTGCAGTGAGGACAGCAGCAACCCAGCTGAGGTGGGACCCTGGCATGGCGTTCCTCAGGGCTCCTTGCCCATCTTGCCAGGGTCTGCAGTCCTTGCTAAGGCAGAATGGAGAGAGCGGGAGGAGAGGGAGGGGGCACTGGGAACATGCTGGGGGTGGTGTACTTTTCCTTCCTCCCCATTGGTCTCTTGCCTCTTTTGATTTCAAAAAGTTGTTCTGTGCTCAGTGGAGAACATTTTGCTAGAAGAACTCAAACTCCATGACCCCCAATTGGCTACTTATACACTCGACAGATGCCATTCTTGAGACAACTCCTGCAGGTACCATCTCTACCCAAAGCAGTCCACTCCAGGCCAAGGAGGAAGCAGAGTGTAAGGACTGACGCCTCTTGGCAAAACCAGGAAGAGCCTGCTTTGGCCTGGGGTCTTGTCTTCTGACACGTAACAGCCCAAGCCTGCTAGCCTTTGGGAGACTGGCTTTGGGCTGGGACAGGTAAGGGTCAGCAGACTCCCCTGGAGCAGGCTTCCTAGCTGTGTCTGGCTGGAGCAGCCCATCCATCAACAATGCCAACAGCTGCTTTGGAGCTGGAGCATTGCCACTCTGTTCCTTTTTTTTTTTTTTTTAAAGCGGATTCTAAAAATCATGTGATTTTCTGCTACCGTGGAAAGTGGGATGACTTTCTGCTCTATCTCTATAGCTTCCATTGGACCCCCAGCCAATGCAATCCCAACGTTCTCAGTCACACCGTGTGCCCCTTTCTCTGACCTCTCCCACCCCCACTTGCTCTCTTCCCACCTTTGTCTCTGACTTTGGCCTCCTTGTGAACTGTCTCCCTGCCTGGTTTCCCTTTTCCTGCATGAAGTACCTACATCAAACCCTCTCCTCCAAGCCCCTCTGGCTTTGTTATAAGCTCTCAGTGCTCTTTGCTGCTTCCTGTTCCCCTCCCCACAGAGTCTCCTCCTCCAGTGCTCTAGTCCTGGGAGGCCTAATCACAGGCTACTGCCAGCTTTCTGGAAGTCTCCCTGGCTGCTGTCTTGGCTCTGCCCATGCATGTGCTGCCTCTGTCTTCCTCTCTCGATGGAGGGAGGGTCACTGTGGATTACCCTTCTCTCTTCTGGCTCTCTTAGGAAATTGTGTGGCAGCTCAGTGATTAATAGATTTTATTTTTATCTGGTGCCCTTCAGACATACGATCCTTTGGGATAGAAATGACCTTTGGAGAGGTCATGAGGCCCACCCCCAGTCCCTGAACTGGGCAAGGAGTGCTTTTAATAATCTCTAATGCATCCTAAGTAGAGAGGTGTCTGGATGCCTCCTTGAGTGTCCCCAGGGGATGGTGTTACCACAAGCTGCCCTTTCTTCCATGATGCCAGCTGTGCTTTGAATGATTGTTTTTCCTTAATAGGAGCTGAACATTTCTCTCCTATGGGTCCCCTTGTCTTTTGTGCATCTTTCTCAAATAAATCGGCATGTTCTCTTAACATCCCTCCAATTCTTGGTTGACCTAGGGCCCCACCCCCATAATCTCTATGGTACTCTGCTCTAAATTCCCCAGGTCTATATTTACAGACTCCCTTTGGAGTTAGCATCAAGGTCGAGTGGCTCAAAGAGCAGCAGACAATTTTTTTTGTTTATTTCATGCATTAGCTCTTAGCACAACCCCTGTCTACACAAAGTAGAAGGCTTTGGCCACCCCATTGTGTGTCCACCATCTCAACAACCTCCAATTGCAGCCTGTCCTTTCTGCCCGCCGTCTGCCTCTCCAGGTGCTTGTTCTTCTGCTTGAGCATTTGATTATTCCATCTTCCATTAATCACCCTGCACTTGGATAAACACATCCAATAATCTGACTTCAATATACAAGATTCAATAAAGGCAAATTTAAAGACATTGCCCAGTAGTTAAATTTCATTCTCCACAGATTTGCAATTCCTGCCATTTTTGTATCATCTGTGGTTGATTTGCATAATTCCCATTCTATCTTTCAAGTTATTTATGAAAATATTAGGTCACCTTGTATCCCAACACCTCTTTGTGGGTTCATGTGGTGTGGTGAGAGCCATTTTTCAGATGTAGTTGTATTTAACCTTTCCTGTTGTGAGTTCCTAAATATGGTGGTCCTATTGTGCTTTTGGTCCAAGCTTCCCTTCCAAATGGGTGGTTGAAAAAATATTACCTTGGCTGCTAACTTCAGGTGACAGGTAGTTTGGATAGTTTGCCTGTTGCCTTTCACTCAGACATTGAATTTATTCTATCTCAGAGAAATATTAAATCATCTGAATATAATTTATTTTTTACCCAATCCATGGTATGTATATGAATATTTCATTTTTTCTAGCAAGTAACTAACCTCTATTGACTATATTGAAAGTTTACCAACCTTAGAGATTAAAGTACTGTTTCTTCCCTTCAATCTCTTGCCTAAGGGAAAGTGTTCATTGCCCACAAACAAAGCAGCTGAACAGGCTTTGTGGGAAAGGCTGTCAGTATTTCGGTGCCACCTGCACAGATATAGCTACTAATTAAAATGCAGATTCCCGGTGCCACACCAGACCTTTATCAAAATCACAGAAGGGCAGGTACAGGAGTCTGTATTTTTTTTTTTTTTTTAGACAGAGTCTCAAGCTGTCGCGCCTGGGTAGAGTGCTGTGGTGCTCACAGCAACCTCCAGACTCCTGGGCTCAAGTGATTCTCTTGCTTCAGCCTCCCAAGTAGCTGGGACTACAGGTGCCCGCCACAACGCCTAGCTAAGGAGTCTGTATTTTTTGAGAGCTCAAAAAGGGATTCTTATGTATACTGAATTTGGAGAGTGACTGGTCTACATATTCAAATTCTAAAGCTTCTGGACTCTGACTGCCCAACCCTTTTGTTATTCCCTGGTTTTTGCATCTGGAAACTCTCGAGTATCCAGGAATTCTCTAGGCAGGTTGCCACTGGCTTGCATCACTGTTTTAGTTGGTCTCCTTAGAATTTTTCTTTTCCAGTTTTTTTAGCTTTGATATAAAACTCAGCAATCCAGCACTTGATTTAATTTACTTAGTAGCTTTAAATCCTAATAGTATCATCAGCACCATTTTGTAGGGGGAATGATAACTAGGGACAGATGAGTGGAAGGAATCCTTGTGTTTGGCTACTAGAGTGTTTTAAAGGTCGTTTCAAGAGTTTGCCTCTTTTCCTAACTCCTCTCAACCCTGAGCTTTTCTGTTCCCGTCCTTGGGGCAGACTCCTGATGAGAGACCCACTTTTCCATTTTCTTTGTTCAAGGAACATCATAGAAAAGAAGTTGGTGAGAACGGGGTGATATTCAGGAAGAACATTTTGTCTCTAAGCATTAGCTATTTGGGGAGGGGCAGAGCAAGCCTCTGCCCTTTTGAGGGCACAAGGGGAGTGATTTGTTAATCCCCCTACCTCCTGGTTTCCAGTTTTTTCTAAATCGTGGTAATAATTCCTGCTAATGGATGCTTAACGTGTGGCGTGTGGCGTCACAGCTCACAGCAGTGCACCATGCTGTGCATTTGTCTGGATGGTCTCTGTAGATTCCACCTTAACCTGGAGAGGCAGGAACAAGTTGATTTCATTTTACTGTGAAGAAACTGAGGCTCAGAGAGGTGGAGGGATGTGTCCAGTGTCACACAGCTGATTAACCTTTACCTGGTTAATGCTGAAGTGGGGATATGAATCCCACTTTCTCCACTTCTGGAACTGACACACCCTAGGACATCATCTGTACAAATTGCTGGTTAAATATGCCTTCCTATCCTGGAGTTTGGTTTTCCTGAGAGCTGAGGAAAAACATGTTTTAAAAGTTAGTTAATAAGCTTGCACACCTTATTTATGAGGCGAAGCCCTGTCCGCTGTTGACAGACTGCTAGGTGTCAGATTGGCAAGCTGGAGTCAGGTAGTAATTATAATTGAAGTGGGATGGAATGAATTATGTGATTTTGAGCCTTTTAAGTGGAAATCTATTAAAATCTCTGCTCCCCCACCCCAGGGCCTTAGGTGATTAGTGACAAAAAGCAAATAGACAGGACTAGAGCCCTCCTAGGAGTGCAGCTCACCCCTGTCTGAGTCTCCTGTCTGGTTTCACACCTCAGGGGTGGGTCCTCTCCACTCAGTCTCCTTAACGTTTGTCTGCCACTTCTATGCCACAGACATGTATATTTTATTGTGTGGCCTGTGGCTGGAAACGTGACAATATCATGGTGTTGCCTGTCTTCTGGACCCTGGTAGAGGGTGTAACCAGCTCTGTGGGGCCAGTGTCAGCTTAGGGTCTGGGGTCTCTTCCTGCTCTGCACTGTCAGGCTCCTTGGTGGTGGCATACTGCGGGGAGAAGCTATAGGCTGAAGGCCGAGTCCAGAGTTCTAGTCCTGGTTCCGCCTCTCACTAGCTATGGCAACAGTAGCTCTCTTGGGGCTGGGGACTGCCCTGATCAGCACCCCCCCCCCACACTGTGGGGTCCCTTCTTCCCCCATAATAGCTTACCAATAAGGCTCTTTACCCTCAGACAAGATGTTTCTAGGGCATGGAAGGATGACTGGACTGGGGGATACCCGGGAAACTGTGCCCCGGGCTAAGAGGGATGATGGAGGGGAGCGATCCCACTGGCAAGGCAGACACAGTCGAACTGGATACGGTTCCAGAAAATCTGCTTGACTTCACCCTCCTAATTACTCTGGTTTCTCCCATACCTGAGTGTAGAAGGGAGAATCAGATGACTATTATGATCTTATTAAAAATTTTTTTGAGGACGTTAAGGCCTGTTACTCCTCATGTGCTTTTAGCCTTGAGCTGCATGGACGAGCCAGTGACGCGGCCTTCAGGCTGACTGTCCTCGCTGCTGGAGGGAAGCAGGCTCATCACTCAGTTGTCGTATGGGGCCTTGGATGGAAATTGGGTGCGGGGAGAATGGAAAAGGCTTGGAGACCCAGAAACTTGATTTGTGGAACGGGCCTGTGGCATGGGATTAATCCCTGGAGACTGAGTGTGTGTGTTATGGCAAAGCTGGGTCTGTTTAAATATTTAAGTGCCATTGAGTCATGGGTACAGGTTGCAGTGTCCAAGCAGGGCTGGCCAGGGGAAGGGCTGGGGAGAAGTAAGCATTTCTCTTTGCTGCTCTCAGACCCTCCTTTCTCTGCCTCCCTTGCTCCTGCAGCATGTCCCCTCCCCTTTGGGGCTGGCACTTTGCCTATTGACTGGCTAACCTAGGCTCTCTGGATTATTTCCTCCTGCAGTCAGATCCTTGTTCTCAGCTACTGCTACTTGATGCAAACTTTGTGATAAATAATTCTCGTTACGGTGTGGACAATCCATAATAGGGTAGATATTAACATCTGTAGAAGTTCTTTTTACTATTTTTAAAAATAACTTTTAAAATGGAAATTGTATTTGTTCATTGCCAAAAAAATCAGAAATTACAGATATATAAAAAGGGAAAAATTAAAATCACCCATAATCTCAC
>NW_003852591.1:2226579-2234443 GCF_000181295.1 Otolemur garnettii | reverse complement strand
ACAACAATAATTGAGGAATGTACTTTTTTTTTTTAGAGACAGAGTTTTATTTTGTCGCCCTTGGTAGAATGCTGTTGTGTCACAGCTCGCAGCAACCTCAAACTCTTGGGCTTAAGCCTCAGCCTCCCAATGCAGGGCTACATAGTATCCATTGTGTAGACACCACAGTTTGTGGACATGTCCCAGTTTGTTCAGTCAATATTCTCCTTTTCAAATGGTGAGACATCTTACAATCTGTTCACTATTAAAAAACAATACTATACTGTATTACTATATACTGTATAATAGTCTGGATTACTATACTATATAGTATAGTAAACAATACCATAGCAATCCTGCTATATCTTTGCTCAATGTTTTTATTAATTTCTGGAAGCAGATTGTGAAGTCAGAGGGCCTGGTACACAGCTTTGTTTTCTCTTATTTCATGTCATAGTGGGCAGTATGGGAAAGCAGGTAGTCTGGTTGGTGCCAGCCAGGTAGGCGAGAGCTGGGTGAAGCAGAATGTCCACTGATTTGGGGGTGGGCCTGCCGCTTGTCACCTGGGATGTTGAGAAAGCCATTTTGCTGCTGAGTCCCCATTTCTGCAGGGGATGGTGCGTGGCTGGGAAAGCTAATAGTGGTGAGGTATACAAACAGGTTTGCACCTGGTACGGGCTTCAGGAAGGAGTCTCTTACTTTACCCTTTTCCTTATTTCTTTCCTTTTTCTTTAGTAAGATAATGGTGATATCACACAAGGAGATATCACACTGCTGGGCAGTATTTAATTGCGGCAACAGTGAACATTGTAGGAACAGGGAAGGGAGTGGTCACAGCAGGGGAGACTGTCTCCAGGATGCCAAGAAGGCCCTCAGCGAGTGTGGTGGTCTCCGTGTGAATGTGCGTGCATGTGTGCGGGCTGGGGCTGGGGAAAGAGCTAATAATAGTAAAGCTAAAGTTTGTTGACTTATATTATGGGACTGGACAGTTCACTGGACTTCATCTATATTAGCTCTTCAACCCTGGCAATATTGCCGTGAGATAGATGTTTTGGTCATCTCCATCCTGCAGATAAGGAAACTGGAGAGACGAGGGGGTGACTAAGTTTCCTGAGGCCACACAATAAGTGGCAGAGCCAGGGTTAGTTCCCAGTTATTGATCTCTCTCTCATACACTCTCCCACCACCTCCAAGACGCTCACACAGTCACTCCCCATTTTTGGAACTTGCTGGCACCTTGCTGGCACCTTGCCTCCATGTGGGCCACCTTTCACATTGTGTAGTAACAGTTTGTCTATTTTTCCCCCTCAAGCTGGGCTGTGAGCCTTCTGAGGGCAGGGCCTAGGCCATAGTTGATTGCATCCCAGCCCCAGCACAGCGGGGCTTCCAAACTGTTGATGAATAGCTGGAGAGGGGATGTGGAGTGTACGTACCAGGCAGAAGATAGGTGAGCATGGCCTACACACGGTGTTTGAGTGGGTAGATGAGGGTGTGGTGGTGCACAAGGATTTCTGGGAATGCCAGGCTGAGTTGCATAGTCAATGGTGAATTGTCACAATTCTGGAGACATTTCTAGGAAGGTGAATCTGCAGGATCAGGTGTTTTGGGGAAGAGAACCTGAAGGCTGATAACTAAGAAGTGCCTTTTCCAGTCAGTTAGGAGAAGATGTGAAGTCTGGGAGGTAGTGACAGTGGGAATAGAATGGACAGGGCTTTGTGGGAGAAGCGTCCACAGAGCCTGGCAGATGATAGGCAGGATGTGGGGGCAGGAGAGAGGAGAGAGGGAGGTGGCAGTGATCACTTTTGACATCTTGTACTTGGGGTAGTTGAGATACAGGGGAGAATATTCTAAAGGGTGAAATAATTTCGGAGAAGTGGTGAAACTGACATATGAGTTTGTAGAAATGGCAGGAAATCCTGGCAGAAACGTCTAGCAGATGCTAATGGACATTTGTTTCCCCAAAGGAATTGAGGAACTTACAAAACTGGTATAAGCTGGTCTGAGTTAGAAGAAGGCCTACCTCAGGAAGCAGCAGCGAATCACACTCCACAGGTTAGGACCCACAAATAAAGCCTGCTCTGCATCTGGGCAGCAGCGATGTCAAATCTCTCAGGCATGGGAGGCGTACAGAGATCCTGAGAGAGAACGCTGGCAAGATCCCCAGATGTTTGGAGGCTGGCTGCCCCATTTTCTGGTAATTGGGTCTGACTTTTGACCTTACTGTGTTTACCTTCCCCAGAAATGTTGACCGTGATATTTATTGTTTACATTATTTTTATTGTAAGGTTAAAAAAGATTCTATTTCACCCTTTAAGCTAACTAAAGACATGCTAATGGAGGAGTCATGAGAATAAGGGGTCAAAGACAGCGCCTTGCCAGGGATGATAGGTTGGAAGCCAGGATCTGAGTCTCTGGTAGGTTCCTAGTCACCACCTCAGGCAAATCCCAGAACCTCTGTGAGCCTCAGTGTTTTTGTCTGTTGAGGGAGGACAATGTTATTAGCTTTAGAGGGTTTCCCAGAGGGTTAATTGAGACAGGTTGCAAAAATGACCAGCTCACTGGTTGGTTCACACATGTTCTCACTAAATTTTTGTTTTCTTAATACCAAGTCAAGAAAAGATACTTAATTTAACACCACAGCTGGGTCCCAGTGGTGTTCTGATGCTGCCAGAGTTGTCAGGGTCCAGGAAAGCCGGTCTGAGAAAGTTCAACAGGCCTGGTGCTCAGCAAGTCACAAGGATGAACTCATTCAGTTCTCACAACGCCTCTACGAGGCACAAACTGTTATCCTATTTTATAGGCAAGGAAACCGAGTCTTAACAGAGATTACATAACTGCTCAAGGTTACATACAAATTAGCTGACTCAGAAAGGCTGACCCTGGAGGGTACCAGCATTCTGTTACTCTGTTTCTCAGCAAGACAGGAAATAATCCCACTAACACAGTTAATGCTTTGGTTTGGGGGGTTTCTGAGGTTTCTTTGCTGGGGATCTAGAATCAGGTTATATAGGGTTTTGAAATGAGAGTCTCGTGCTTATCTCCATTCTTCCTGTTTTTAACCAGGAGTCACATTCACATGTAGTAAATTCCTAAAATAAGCAGAACACTCTCCCTTGATAAATACACAGGATTTGTGGGTCACTGGAGTTTGATAGATCCTGGGTCAGTGCCAGGCCCCGAGGAATGTGGCTATAAAAAATCAGGACATTACGCCCTATCCCTATTCCAGCCTCCTGTGTTGTTATCCAGAAGAATTCAGTTTAAAATAAGCATCAGGGGTGGCCTGAAGGAAGATATGAAGCTCCAGGGGGACAGCAGTGCTGGGGGAGCAGTGCAGTGTAGGGAGTGGGGGTGGACATAGCCAGCCCTTGGGCATGCTCTGTGGTGGGTAGCCTGTATCATTTTCAGTCACAGACCGTGGAATAATGGCTTCAGAAGGAAAACACAGGCTTTTGAAGACCCGGAGAAAGCAGAGTTGTGAAGTGCTAGAGTGGGTGAGATCCAACCTCCATATTTTATAGCTTTAAAAGGTATGGGATTTGTCCAAGGTACACAGCAGGTTACTATCAGACTCAAGGCCAGACCCGTGGTCTCCAGGAGGCCACCTATTCTGCTGGTCTCTGAGCTTCAAGGGTAGGATTAGAGAGGGGGGAAGCCCACCTGCGTGTGGGAGCCCTGGACTTGCTCAAGAGGGGATTCTTGTCACTTTAAATGGAGGGAGGAGGCTATCACAGGACTGGACAAATCATGAAGTCTCAACTTTTATCCCTTTGAGTTCTGCAGAGCCATCATTGGCTCTTGAGAGAAGCCTGGGTGGTTAAAATCATGGTAGGTAGGGATTAATAGTCTCATCCTGAGTACATAAGTCTGAGCTAATGGCATTTTAAAGTAGCTTCTGGTTTTGTCCTAATCTGAGTTCGTGTGTGAGTTACAAGTCACACAGGGCTTTTCTCACACTGGGCTTTTCCTCACTAGGGGGAATTGGTGATGGGTAACCCTCCCTCCCCTAGATGGTTCTGTGGAGAGAAGTTGGAGGGTTGTTGGAAAGGTGTGGGGATCCCAAACTACGAGTCAGCCTCGCAGAATTTGATTCTCCTATCAATCTGCCAGAGCCCTGGCAGGACACAGATTCTGCTCGGAAGAGCTGAATGGAAGAAAATTTGATACCAGATTGATGGTGGAGGTGTGGCAGGATAAAGGTACCAACAGAAGAGGGTAGGGAGCCCTTTCATCCTCAGCCCCAAGGAGCAAGGGGGGTCACATGGTTCCCAGAGCAGGGGAATGCTGTGGCCCAATCAGTGCAGGGCAGAGGTCCCTGAATTGGTATCTTCTCTCTTCTCATTCTCTGTTCTCCTTCTGATTGTGCCTCCTCTGGCCACACTCCACCAGAAACAGAGAGCAAAGGAGTGTGAGTGAGGTGGGCTGTGAGGTCAGCCCCAGGCAATGGGGGCTGATAGGGAGGGGCAGGGACAAATTGACCAGCATGCTTTTCAGTGCTGTGCTTCAAAGACAGTCCTGGGTTTAAATCCTGGCTTTGCCATTTAGGTAGCTGCTTAAACTCACCCAGACTCAGTTTCCTCATCTGTAAAGTGGGGATCCTCACCTCATGAGCTATGAGAGTCTGTGTAGGAATGTGTGCCGTGGTCATCTGTAGGTATGAAGCCTTGGAGGCATCGGCAGACAACAGGCTCTGTGAGCCTGTGTTGGAGAGGGGGAAGTCATCTGCAGAGACAAGGGAGTGGTGTCCTCAGGGCTGTATGTAAGTGCCACGGGGCAGAGCTGGGAATGAGATGCGGCTGGTGACTCCCAGGGCCTGGGCTTTGTCTCCTGGACGCTCATCCTGTAATTGCTTTCCGTCTCTCGGAAACCACTGGCTCAGATGCCCACTGTGTGCTCCAAGTTGGGCTGATGAAAATGTGCCAGAGTCATTAAGTTATCAGTGGGGAAGGCGGCCGCTTCTCCCAGGCAGGAAGGATTCTGCTGTCTGCTGCAGCTGGCTTTGTTCACACAAACTGCCCCCATTCACCCTCCTCCTCCTCTCCCTTCTCCCCCAACCCCTGCCCAGACAAGGAGTTAGCAGGGTAGGATCAAACGGGAGACAGGGGCATGCTGTAAATATTTTGGGGTGACACTGAAGGCATTTGCAACTGCAGACAGGAGGCCCTGCAGGAAGAATCCAGTTCTGGATTGGGAAGTGGGCAAACACTATTTCTGCAGCTTGACAGATGGATCCGCCCCAGGGGGAAGGAGAGAGAGAAGGCAAGCTGGACCTCCCTTACTGTCACAGCCGTTGCTCTCCACACGCACTGTGCCAGGAACACAAAATCCAGGTGCAAGCTTGCCAAGGTGAAAAGAAGGACTTTAGGCTGTGCACAGGCAGAGCTGACTGGTCCCAGGGGGTGGTAGCTTCCGAGGTGCAGGATGCAAAGGAGCTTGCCCCCAGGAAGGAGTCAGAGGCGGGAGGGTGGAGCAAGGCCCTCTTTGCATGCTTCATAAGTCGAGGGGCTCGGTCTGATTCCACAGGACAGACATTTCCAAAGTGAGATTGCCGACAGGGTAGAAGGATAGCAGATGGTTTCAATACTTTATTTTCAAAATGTTTCCTTCCCCATTCTCTTTTCTTTGCTCTTCTACCACCCAAGAGACTTCAAAGGAGAAATGACTAGATTCCCCCCCTTTCGGGTCTATTCTCTTTGCCGAGACACTTTGACGACAGCAGTGGTGATAGGTGAGAACGGCTGAGATGTCCTGTGAGCCAGGACTGTTTGAAGTGCATCTTCTCACATGCTTATTCACTACAGACCCTCCCTCTCTGAGGGCAGGGTTGACCCAGAAATAAGGCCAGAGCAGTTGATGGCACTGGAATGATGACTACTGGCTGGCTAACTGCTCTGGCTAGACTTCCAAGGTTATCTCAGAAGGGAATTGTACTCTTGACTCAGGGCTGGTTGAGACCTGGATTCACCTTGGCAGCTCTCCTGCTATCAGGTTGGCTGTTTGGAGTAGCTTAGTCCCAATTTCCATTCCCAGCTCTGCCAGGTCTCCAGGACTGACTACATGATTTGTAGGGCCCAATGCAAAATGAAAGTGAGGAGCCGCTGGTTCAATAAATATTAGGAATTTCAAGATGGCAACAATAGAGCATTAAACCAAGCAGGGGACTCTTCTGAACGTGGACCCTGTCGGCATGCACAAGTCCTGTGCACATGAGTCTGGCCCTTAGTATTTGCGGTGACGGGAAGACATGATTAAATACAGAAGGTGAAACAGTGCAGGCGTTTGCAAGCCAGTCAAAGCAGGGTTTTCAAGGCATTTCTTTCAATTGAAACACTGCAGACTGATCCTGATGCAATCCAACCTAAATAAATCTTGAAAGTCTTGGTTGTATCTCTTGCCCCTGTAATGAAGTCATCGAAGGACTACAACTTGGGGTCAGAAGCTTCCTTTTGGGGTGAGCTTCTTGCTGTATTAATTCCAGTTCCTTCTAACCTTACCTGTTAAGCCTCCCCTTCCTTTTAGCTTGTGAACCCCCTTGAGGAACCACCCTGGTAAAGCACAAAGTCCACCCCAGCCTTCCCTGCCCTGTGCTTCCCTCCAGCCTCCCCCTTCCGTCCTCCGATAGCCATGCTGGGAGGACTCCTATTAGCCCCGTCACCACATCTGCTTTCTAGGGACATCCCAGCCCTATGTGTCATCTTATCCTTCATGAGGATGTAGATTCTGTTCTCACTAAGAGGGCCTCCTGCTTGCCAAATCTAGCAGTCTCTTCCCATCCCCATCCTTTGACCCTTGTCAGGCACCCGACCTTGCTGGGCTCTGCTTCTGTGCAGAGTCTGCTCACCTTTCTCTGCAGTAGGGGTGCGGGGCACAGTGAGCAAATGTACCTGAGACACTCGGAGTAGTGTGGCCCATGTTAGGCACTCCAGCAGTGTGCTCAGGAACTCTGCTCGTGGCATCATTGTCATTATCATCTTGAAACCCCACTCCTTTGGCTTCTGCTGCTCACTCCTGATAAAAAAGAAATCAGTTTTCCTTCTCTATGAGTTCTTAGGATACTGGTGTTTTCTGAGTTCTGTCCCATGTCTATATCTCTTTTTCCTCTCCACAATCTCTCATGGTATTTCTTATTTCTCTCCATACCTATAGCATCCACTGCCACCCTACCAACTCCAAAATTCACCCCTCTTTCTCGAGCTCCAGGTATACAAAGCCAACCCCAGACTGAAATCTTCCTTCTCTAAATGTGATTTTCCTCCTACATCTGTCTACCCAGTTGCTCATGTCAGACACCTGGGCATCGTCACTGCTTCCCTTTGCTGACACCAAGCACCTGCCACTGGTCATGGGGGATGTGACATGTGTGAACATACAGGGCCTGCCGTGCTTATTGCTGGGGGAGACCTATACAGATGCTCCTCAGCTTACAATGAGACTACATCTGGTAAACCCATCATAAGTAGAAAATACTGTAAGTTGAAGAAGCATTGAATACACCTAACCTAGCCTACCTGAAATATGCTCAGAACACTTACATCAGCCTACAGTTGGGCAGACTCATCTAACACAAAGCCTACCTTATAATAAAGTGTTGAATATCATGTAATTTGTTGAATACTGCACTGGAAATGAAAAACAGAACAGTTGCATGGGTACTCAAAGTCCAGAAATCCTAAGTCAAACCGTTGCACATTGGGAACCCATGTGTATTGACACAGGATTTAGCCCCGGGAAGGTAAAAACCTGGAGTCCTGACATTTGAACTGAGATCTGAAGGATGATTAGGCAAACTGGAGATGGGGGACATTCTAGGCAGAGGGAAGAGCTTGTGCAAAGGCTCTGTGGTGGAAAGTGAAATGTTTAATAAATGCAAGGGCCAGAGGGCAGG
>NW_003852591.1:2200333-2226468 GCF_000181295.1 Otolemur garnettii | reverse complement strand
CTGCCTCAGATTCTCTTTGGTTAATGCCTCTCCCACTCCATGAAGAACCTTCCCATGTCTAAGTCTTCATAGTTTCACTTGTAGACAATTAAAATAGCCTCTTGCCACTTTCAAATCTATCTTTCGCACTATAGTCTCAAGCAGTATTTCTGTCACTTAAAGTCCATTAAGTTGGTCCTCTGGATAAGATTATCCCAGTAAGCCCAGCCCAGCTTGCTCTCCTGTTAGCCCTCACACCCATGCTGACCCTTTGGTCTCCATAGTTTTATTACACTTCTTGAGTGCTGGCTGGTGGGCTTTGGTGCCTAGAATGTCCTTGCCTCTTTTGTCTGCTTGGTAAAGTCCTGCTCATGTCAGGGGCTGTTTCTCTGGGAGGCTGTTTGCTAGCGCTTCTGCAAGGGCCTCTTTGCCTGGCTTGTGCTCATGCTGCTGCGTCTACCCTACCTCCCTGTTCACCTGTGTACATCCACATCTCCTTGACAAGCCTGTGAACTCCTTAACAGAGGGGTCTGGGGCTTGTTTATCTTTGTCCTTCTAGTGGCACAGGGTGGGCATGTCCAGGTGTTTTGTAAGTGTTTCTTAAATTGAAGACCTGTTGATAAAGGAGTGGCACATTACATGCAGCTAGTTAAACATGAAGCTCCATCCAGAAGGCTCTTCATAAAGGAGTCTGGCTTCCAGGACCTGTTTACTGTGTGGTTCCGATTCTTCTCATAACAAAGCACAGGTCTCAAGGCAGCCTCCCCTGCCCTTGCCGGCCACGTTCATCCATCCAGCAGGTGGACATGGGTACATAGAGTCAAGCCTAAATATTTAATATGTTCAGGCTTCTAGCATAGTGGTTCTCAAACCTTAGTGTGCACCAGAATCACTCTGGGCCTCACGCCTGGAATTTCTGATCATAGACAGTCTGGGGTGGATCTTGAGAATCTACATCTCTAATAAATTGCCAGGTATTGGGGATGGTGTTGGTCTACTCTTTGAGAATATCTGTTCTAGCAAAAAGATTTGCTTTAGCAATTATTACTCTCTACTGTGCTGGGGAAGGAAATAGAGGGAGCTTTTTTCTTGGGTATGGTTTTACAGATTTTAAGAATAATTATCTAAGTTCAAAATAATGTTTTGAAGGTATAGTTTGTGCACGGCCACATACAAGATGGAGTTGATGATATCAATATGAAATAGATATGAAACTGTCGTTAAGAGAGGTCCTCCAGTTCAGATTTAGCCATAACTCAGGGAGTCCAAAGGAGAATTGCCTGCCCTGATCAGTAGTGAGTTTCCTATCAGTAGAGTTTTCCAAGAACAGGCTTCTAGAGATTCCTGAGAATAAAACAGTTCTATGAATGATTAGAGTAAATGACCATTAACATCCTGAAATTCTGTGATTAAGGAAAGTAGTGGTGATTGACATGACAAAACGGCACAAGTGAGATGTTGTGGAGTTTATTCTGGGAGATCTGCAGAGGCTGCTGAAGCTGCCTTAATTAAATATTTTAATCAACACTTATTCCTCACCCATAGTATGCTTGGTGACTAAATAGATTTATATCCAATGACCCCATAACTTGCTGCTTATTAACCTCAGATCATTTAAAAATTTAAATAGAAAAAGCCATAGGCCGGCCCAGAGTGTATTTCAGGGGCCTGTTTGGGTCCTGCTTCCAGAGTCACATGAAATTGAGATGCATAGAGCCATTTTGTCTTTTTTGCAATATTTATGAGAGAGAGGTGAAAGAGTGACAGAGAGAAAGTGCAATTGTAGGCCTTGAATTTATAGTTAATAGGTAACCAACTTGAATTTCAAACTCCTGTCTTACCTTATTGAGGAAGTCCAACCAGTTGCCAGATTCCATGGAATAAGACCAGGTGTCAGAGCCCCCTTTTCAGTCATTTACTATTAATTGAGCATCTATTAATTGCTGGGTACCAAGTGAGATGCTTTACAAGTACTACTTATAATCCCTTTACCCATCCTTCAAGGTAAGTTCTGTTATCCTCCTTTACAGCTAAAAGAAAAGGCATAGGCAGATATATCTTGTCCAATTTCACACAGGAAGACTCTTCAATGCATTTTTGGATGTTGACACAACTGTAAAATAGAAACTCATAAAACATAATCCAAAAATTATAGATCTATCTCAAGTCTGAGTACTGATGCGAAGTACAAGATTAGCAAATAGAATGCGGCAGTATATCAAATGAATAATACACTCTGGCCAAGTGCATTCTAGGAATGCAAGAATAGTTCAATAATAGGAAATATTAGGAAATCAGCATAATTTACCTTATCAATGACTAAAAAAGAGTTATACATTAGTAGATGTGGGAGGGCAGTTCATAAACTTCTCTTATAATAAAACTCTAAAACAGGAATAAGAGGAACTACTTAAATTTGGTAAAGACTAAGAATGAGCCACATATATTGTTCTTTACAGTGAAACACTAAATCCAACTTCCTTAAAGTGGGAAATGCTTGCTTTTGCTATTTGAAAATATTGCCTTAGTAGTTCATAGAAATGAATTAACTGAAGATAAAATAGTCTGTGTAAATATGGAAAAGAAGATAGGGCATTATTTTTGCCAACAATTATCTAGCAACCCCCCTAAGAGAATATAGTAGGAAAAGAAGCCCTACCAGAAGTAATAAGGGTACTGGGCGAGACCACTGGATACCAGCTCTTCTCTGTGTTGTTGGGGTCATGCAGCTGGTGAACTTCAGCAGCTGAGCTGGGATTTGAACCCAGGTATGATGCTGAAGTCTGTGCCCTCTCCACTCGGAAGCTTTTATGCTCATTGGTATGACTCGGTCACATCAGCATCAGCAGAAGGGAGAGAGTCTGTCAGTTTGTGACCCTCAAGCACTCCAACAGGGGAGGTCAAGCTTGCCCTGCTGGGGAGGGAGGAGACAGGCTTAGAGGCTTGGCACAGAAGTTTTACTGTGAAGAACCTCGAGGCTTCTGCTAGCAGTGGTACCATCCCCCTTGGGGCTGAGGCATCAGACTTGTATGTGGGAGGTTGAGGGTGTGTCATCTTGAGCCATTAGCCAGATCTCTGTCTCCCAGGTACTGAGCAGCCACCCAACGGAACTGCTCCCCTTTCTTCTTGGCTCCAAGGAACCATATTGCTTGCTGTGCCCTTGTCTCGGCTGTTTCACTTAAGAGGTAGTGCTTGTGGGAATGCTTTTTATTAATTTGGGGTGTCAGAGGCTGCCCCAGGTTTCAGGGCCACAAGCTGTTGGTTGCCATATCCACCCACCAATGATGCCTCAGCTGTGTGGTTTACATAGTGGGAGTGGAAGATGTGTTTATGCCACAGAATCTCTGGATGATACAGCAAAAGTATTATCCATATAAAACGTTTCCTTTTCATACAGTGTCAGCCATGGGGTGGTGGAAGGAACACCACATAGGAATGCAGGAGACATGGGTTTGGTGGCTGTGCCACAGCTAGCTGTGTGTCCCAGGCCAGTCCCTTAGCACTGCCAGCCTCACCCTCCTCATCTGTGCTGGGGGATGTTGCCTTGCATAGATTCCCAGTGCCCTTTGAATTCAAAATCATGCCCTGTACCATAGTTAGTGCTTTGCATAGAGGTTAACTCATCACAACCCTGTCAGGTAAGTCCTTTTATTACTCAGAGAAAAAATGGAGGCACAGAGAGGTTAAGCGACTTGCCCAAAGTCTCACAGCTAGGAAGTGGTGGAGTACTTATATGGCTCTTAGCCTTCATGTTCACATGTGTGGTTTTTCTCTACCTGAGCCATGTGATTATAGGGGTGTTGGTTCTGTCGGGTAGGGGAATGGAGTGTTGGGGGTGGGAGCCATTTCTTAAGCTGGGCTCTGGGGCGGATGGCCGGGGGCTGCCGCCTGGGAGAAGGATAGCGATGGTTACAGAGTTGCTGATGTCTGCTTTCCTCCTTTTTTCCTCTTTTCCTTTCTAGTCTGCGGCAAGCGCTACAAGAACCGGCCGGGACTCAGCTACCACTACGCTCACACTCACCTGGCCAGTGAGGAGGGGGATGAGGCCCAAGATCAGGAGACCCGGTCCCCCCCAAACCACAGAAACGAGAATCACAGACGTGAGTGCCCGCTTGTTAGGTCGGGCAGTGAGGATGTGGGTGGGCAGGGCTGGGAGTGTGCCTTTGTTTCACCTCTGGCATCTTCTGGTGGCAACTGCTGAGTTGGCCCTTTCATATCAGCCCGCTGTCCCTGCGGCTCGGCTGAGCCCCACATTTAGAGTAGGCTGGGCAGTGCTCACACATCCAGCTCTGCTCACTCAGGAAGGAAGGTGAGTGTAAAGCAGGAGAGCGTCTTTTCCTGGCTTCTGTCAGATGCCAGGCCTGCAGCTCTTTGCCCTCCACTCCAGAAGACCCACTACAACTGCTAGACTGAGTTTGGGCAGATATTCCGAATGTTGGCATGGCCTCTCAATGCCTTAGAATGTTCTTATTTATTGCTGTGGCTTTGTGATAAGGTGTTTCAATTTTGATACACAGCTCTCCTGCCTTGGCAATACTACCTGGAGACTTCATGTCAGTTGCTCAAGCACAGAAATGACAAATGTGGTCTGGATGGATTTATCATTTGGGATGTTGTATTCTGAAGACCCAAAATGATCCTGAAGATTTTTGTTTTCATTTCTGTTCTTTCTTTCCTACCTCAACTTCTCGTTATGAATTAGGGATTCACCTGGCATTTACCATTTACCATTTGACATCCTTCTAGAACATCCCTTATGGTCTTAGGGCCTATAAAAAACTCAAAATGGGGTGAGAACACGGAACCTTAGAGCTCACTTCAAGATGTGAGCCATGCTGAGATCTTTTGTGAAGAGTATTTGTGAACATGCCTTGTTTTTAAAAATTTTGTTCACAAGATTTTGTGGTAGGTGTTCTTAAAGTGAACAACTCAATGTCATTAAAGGGACCAGATCTTTAAAAATATATGACTGGGATTTGGGGATGATTCCTGTGCATTCCCATGATTTCCTGGGGATTAACTTAGTCAGCTGATGTCAGTTGGCCACCTTCATCAAATATTTGGAATAACTAACACACCTGTGACAAGACCTTTAGTGGGATTAGTATTTCTTTGTTTCATCTCTGGCATCTTTGGTTAACAATGGCTGAGTTGACTCCTTTGTGTCAGCCAGCTGCTTGGTTTGCCAGGACTTTCATAGCAAAATGCCACATCCTGGGAGGCTCACACAGCAGACATTTATTTTCTTACAGTTCTGGAGGCTGGAAGTCCAAGGTCAAGGTGCCAGCAGGACTGGTTTCCTCCAGGGCCTCCCCCTTGGTACCTCATCACAGGATCATCCTTTGTGTGCACATGCCCTGGTGTCTCTTTTTGTGTTCAGTTTTCCTCTTCTGAGTTCAGGTGCCTTCTGAGGACATCCGTCAGATTGGGTATTATGGTCCACCCAACAGCCTCATTTCAACTTTACCTCTTAAAACACCTCTTTAAAGACCCTCCCTCCAGTGGTTTGGGGTAGGAAGCACTGTTTAGCTCATAGCATCATCTTTAATTTTTGCTTACCTTCAAGGTTCAGGCCTTGAGCGTGACAGACCCCTGTTTCCTCACCTATTGTTGTTGTCCAGAAAGAATCTGAAAAGCAGAGGAGGCGGTGTCCCACGGAGCCTGCCTGCCTCTCCTCAGAGGCCCGAGCAGCCCCTGCACTGCCTTCTCTCTAGGAAGAGGTTTCTTTGGTTCACTCACCCTTGTCTTTCAGAAAGGAAAATTTGTTGACCTTTACCGAGGCAGCTGCTACTTGCATTTCCCTGTCTCTTCTCTTTTCTCTGGTCCCTCGCAAGGAGCTGTTGTCTCCTACCGTGAGGAGGCTGGGAATAATCTCCTTTGATTTTGGTCACTATCTGGAAAGTATTTATTAGCGATTGTTGCCCTCCCTAAAGTGTTTATTGGCTGGGTATTATTTCTCACTCCCTGGGTGCTGGCTTATCTCCTTATGTCTCTTCTCAAATGTCAGGCCATTTTGTTCCTGCATCTAGGTGCTTTATTCATGCTCTGGGGTTTGGAATGCTTCTCTCTTGTCTGTGCCTCATTTTTCTTGGTTCTCCTATAGCTTTTTATGAGCAGAGTGTGTGTGTACGTGTGTGCATATGTATGTGTACATGTATATGCATGCGTACGTATATCTCTATGTGTACGTGTATATGCAGGCATGCACATGTATATGTGTGCGTGTATGTGTGTGTACATGTATATGCATGCATATGTGCGTATGTGTGTACATGTATGTGCATGCATACATGTGTCTCTATGTATATATGTGTATGCATACATGCATGTGTACATGTGTGCGTGTGTGTACATGTATATGCATGCATATGTGCGTAAATGTATGTACATGCATACATGTGTCTCTATGTATATATGTGTATGCATACATGCATGTGTACATGTGTGTGTACATGTATATGCATGCATATGTGTGCACATGTATGTGCATGCATACATGTGTCTCTATGTATATATGTGTACGCATACATGCATGTGTATATGTGTGCGTGTATGTGTATATGTGTGCGTGTATGTGTGTACATGCTTCTGTGCATATGTGTGCACATGTATGTACATGCATACATGTGTCTCTATGTATATATGTGTACGCATACATGCATGTGTACATGTGTACATGCATGTGTGTGTACAGGTGCATGGCATTGGCGACAGTAGGGAAGGTCAACTGTAAACCCTAAGAGAAAGGAGGCAGTCTCTTCAGCTTTTCCCATGGTCCCCTGCAGACCCCTCCAGGTTGGCTGTTGACTTCTGAGGCATATTTTATTCTGTCCACCAGGATCTCCTCCACTGGTAGGTGTCTTTGGCCTCCTGTGGCTTCCCCTTGCTTAGGAAGGAAGCCGGGTCTGTCTCTCCTCCTATGTGGAAATGCCTCCTAAGAGGCCTCACGGGATGCTTCTCCTCTCTCGGCTTTGTCAGGGAGCATGCAGGTACCAGCCTTTTCCTCTCTCCCCCGTTTTCTCTTTCTTACCTTGTGGATGAGAAATTGGGTTTATCAAAAAGGACCATTTGACTGGCCAAAGGTTTTAAACCTCAGAGAAAAGAATAGTTATGCCTGAGTGGATCTAGGGCTTCCTCACATGAAGAAAGTTCTGGAACCCTCACAAATACCTTTTTAATGACATCTGCAGGCAGCATCCTCTCTTAGAGCTCTCTGATTAACCCTAGTTTTGCTGGTGGGGAGGGTGCAGCAGAAAGCCTTTAGCATCCACCTAAGCCATCCTTTCCTTCTTTCCTGGTTTCTTTGGAAAAACCCAAGAGACAGCTGCTCTTCCTGGGTTCTCTGTACCACACTCACCGCTGATTTGCTTCCTGCTCCAAATGTGTGCTCTGTTCCCTCCCACGTTCCCCTGGTGAGCAGCCCCCCAACCATTTTCCTGTGAGCACTAATTGCCAGTATCATTAATACCCAGTCATTAGCTGCTCCCACTGTTTGGGGGCAGGGGGCGGCTCCCATCCATCCTGCCCCTAAATGCCACTGGGGCTGTGTGCTGAATTGAATGTGACAACTTGGCAGTATCCTGAGGTCTCAGCTTCGTGAGCCTCCTTTGGCAGGGCTTTTGCGGAGGGGGAGGGAGGCAGTAGGGCCGAATCCAAGAGGCCAATCTGCAGCTCCCCCTGGGGAAGGGCTGGACACCAGTGGAGAGAAATGCTGACTTCCCCTGCTTAGCAGAGCTACGGGGTGGCCCAAGCTGCTTGTGAGTGGGGGCTGGGGTTGGGGGTTGCCATAGCTAGTAGAGAAACAGCCCTGCAGACCCAGGGGTTTGCAGGGGCACGGGTGTGTACTGCCCACAGCTGCAGAGACCTCTGGACTTTGCTCTTCCTGTTGTCCCTTGCGCTGTCCCCCCAGCTGTGTTTTCAACAGAGCCCATTGCTCACCTGCCTGCTGCGCTCAGAGGGCAGAGTGACGTTTCCCAGCCAGCGCTGACCCCCCTCCTCCAGCCTGCTGCCCTGCTGCCAACTCAGCAGTGACTACCCTCCCCACACAGGCTCTCTCGCCTTTGTTTCTCTCCTGGTCTCTCATTTTCTCCTGAGCATACATTTCTTGTTTCCTGTGGATTTGTACCTTGCCACTCTGCCCTACCTGTGGCAGCCCAGGGTGCGTAGGGCACAGATACCCCCTCGGGAGAGAGTAGTTCTCGGATGGAGTCTTCCCTATGTGGCTGCTGCCCTTCCTGTTCCCATGTGAGGCTCGATTCTTCCTCCCACCATTTTTCTCATCACCTTTGTCTGCTTTCTACAAATACAACATGTGCGTGTGTACATATGTGCAGACATACACACATAGATGTGCATATAGAAAGGGAGGGGGCTAAGTAGGGGAGGACTCTGAGGGGTGCACTCAGAAGCACCCCACTGTTACTCCTTAGGCTTAGGCAGCCCCATGGGGCAGGGCAGCAGAAGGGCACTGGATTAGAAGTCAAAGCCCCTTTGACATAGGCTCACAATGTCTACAGTCTTCTTGAATTTCTTTTTACCTTCTCTTCACGGTGGCAATTGATTATAGATCCTTTAAAGGTACTTTTTAGGGTGGGGATGGGCAGTCACGAAGTCCTGGACCTAGAGGACAAAGCTGTGTAAATAAATTTGTTTAACCCTTCCGATCTATCCAGCCAGCCAGCCACCTACCTGTTTAATAACCATGTATTGAATCCTGTCTGTATGCTGGGACTGAGAAATACAGACGAATAAGGCTCTGTCCTGTCCTTGAGGAGCTCACAGTCTTGAGTGTGAGTGTGTAAAGGGTGTGCACAGACTGGTCAAGGACCTCAGGGGTCAAGGGTGCAGGGTATTTTCTGTGTCTCACGACAGTGGTCTTTCAAGTGTGGCATCAACTCCACCTGGGAATTTGCTGGAAATTCAGATTCTCAGGCTTCACTAGCCTTTTTGAAAGAGACAGTCCAGGGTTGAGGAACTGCAATCTGGGTTTCAAAAGCCCTCTGGGAGGCCGGGCATGGTGGCTCATGCATGTAATCCTAGCACTCTGGGAGGGTAGATTGCTTGAGCTGGTGAGTGGGAGACCAGTCTGAGCAAGAGCGAGACAACGTCTGTAAAAACTAGCCAGGCTTTGTGGTAGACACCTGTAGTCCTAGCTACTTGGGAACCTGACGCAAGAGAATCTCTTGAGGCCAAGAGTTTGAGGTTGCTGTGAGCTATGATGCTATGGCACTCCACTAAGGGCAACAAAGTCAGACTCTGTCTTAAAAAAATTAAAAAAAGTCCTCCAGGGCATTCTGGTGCACACTGAAGTTGGAAGACCACTGCATCAGGGCTTTGCAAAAGCTTCACTGAGGAGGTGACATTCAAGTTAGCCCTTAGAGAGTGAGGAGGAATTTCCCAGGAGGGAGAGGGCTTCCCAGGTGGAGGTACAAAGGAAGGGAGGTGTGAAATAGCATGGTGTGTTCAGACACTTGGTCAGACAGTCATACTGGGTTTAGGGGATGTGGAGGAGAGACAGAAATGTAGGCATAGGCCCAAGTTAGAAGCTTCTGTGCCAGGCTGTATCATCTTTGCCCTGCAGCAAATTGGGGACACAGTAGCAATGACTGGAAGGCAACAAGAAATGATTTATGAAGAAATCTGTTTGGAGTCATTGTTATGTGGTATATTTCTTTTATTTAATAGTGTAAATAAATATAAGAGGCTCTCTATGACATGCTCAGAGCACCTAAGAGGGAAATGTTTTTTTTTTAAATACAGATCTATAAAATTTATTTCAAGCTTATTTTTCAGGCCCATGGAATTAAAGAGGCTCGTCCTGGGTCCCTGGAGGCCTCAATCTTCTGTGCAGTTGTTATATGTTTGGTACAAAGTTAGGTTTCCCATTTCCATTGACAGAAAAAAGGCAGCAGCCCTCCTATTCCTTTGGAGGGCATGTTGTACTCTGCAGAACTGAAAGGGGAGAATTGAGTTGATTAAGGGTAATGTCTGCTGATTAGGTAATCCGAAAATTAGTCTGATAATGTGCAAATTATCTAAAAGAAGCATCTGATGTCATTGGTGCGCTGATGGGAAAGATCTAACAGATGTTAGTCTTCTGGCATCTCTTGTCCTCTCACACACGGCCTAGGGGCAGCTGACAGCTGTAATAAGTGTTAGAATGAAAATTACCTTTGAAACAAACTTAAAAATTTTGAAAGGTGCCTGAAAAGCCATAGAGCCCACACAACCAACTACTTACCCCATCTTGACACAGGAAATCCAGCCTTTGTCATGGGGGAGAGAGAGAGGAAAATTTAGATATAGGGCTTGTTCTGGAAAATTGAACTGCTTCTCACTTCCCGAAGAGCAGATTTGGAAAGTAGCAACAGGTATTCTTTAGATGAATTGTTATTTAACAGTTTGCAGGTTATAAAGCAGAGAACCTGAGAGATTACTCTCTTAGAGGTATACTGCATGGGGTTAGTTTCCTAGCCCCAGGGTCATGCGCATCCCTGACCCTAGTGGCTGAGGGAATGGTTTTGGAATTATTTGGTGCGGGGATATGGATCATGACCCTGCCATGCTGCCATCTTCTAGCTGAGTAAATGTGGGTCACTCACTTATATTTCTCTGTTCCTTACTTGTCTCATCTGTAATGTGAAGATGATGGTCATACTGACCTCATGGGGTTACTGTGAGTCTTAAATGAGGTAATATGGTGTCAGGTACTGTGTCTGCACATTGTGAGCTGATTTTTCAGGTCCATGAAATTGAAGTTGTCCCATTTGGACCCACAGAGCATGTCTATGACCACAGATGGCTAATCTGAGTCAGGAACTCCATTGGGGCAATGTGTTGGGATGTTTCCACCACTGTGTAGCTAACTGCCCATGGAGTCTTATTGACATCAGTTTTGTAACTACACATTATCAGAGTCTTCCCTGGCCCTGGCACATACTTTGCTAAATCTTAAATATGGGACACTGATCCTTCTTTGCAGGCTAAACAAGAGTATTTATTGAGTACTTTCTGTATGTGCACTCAGTTTGGGGGATAAGTGTAACTGGGTCTCCAGAAGGCATAACATGTGATCTCCCCAGCCTAGGAGAACTTCCGGTGTAATTGAGAAATAAGATGGATGTATAAAACCCAGCAAGAGAAAGCTGTTGAGTGGAACCTAGCCAAGGGTGGCACCACCATTTCCCTAGGATCCGGCATCTATATGTCTCTTGGCTTTCTTGGAACCTCTTTTATTTTTCTCACATTTTTGGCCTAATTACCTAGAATATTTAGGATTGAAGAGATCTGTGTGCCATTCACATCTCTGACAACAGTGCCACTGGCAGCATCCCGCGAGTATGTCAGACACTGTGCTAAGCATGCCTCACACTAAGGTAGAGGCTACCATGTCACTGAGAGGACACCAAGGTGCACGAAGACCAAGCGATGTACCCAGGGACACAGAGCATGAATGTGAACTCATGAGTCATGTACCGGTTCTTGGGAAAGCTTTTTCTTTTTTAGACGTTTGATTCTTTTCCTACCTTATTAGATAGTTTGCATGGAGGAGGAGAAAGGAATGACGGAACGTCTGCTGATGCCAGGCATTTTACATGTGCTGTCTTGTAATGTTCATAAATCCATCGGGCATATCCTGTTACTGTCATTTTACAGACAAGGAACTGAGGCTCAGAGAGTCTGAGTAACTCATCCCAAGTCGCACTGTCAACAAAATGGGAAGCTAAGATGTGAATGGGTCTGAGTTGGATACCATCCAGTTATGTTAGGACGCTGGAACTCCAAGTGACGGGTCCCAGTTCCCAGCTTGCTCTTTGTCATAGTTCTACTGATGTTCCTTAATTTTCACTGCTGGACCGATTACCTAATGCAACGTATCAGATAGCAGCTTTTTAGAGAAATGAACACATTAATAGGCACTGTGTTAGCTTGCACTGTCATAACAAAATTCTACAGACTGGTTGACTTAAATAACTATAATTTATTTCTCACAATTTTTAAAAATTAAATTAAAAAATTTTTTTTCAGATTAATATAAAGGTCCATATGATTGGGTGATATTGTATTTCTCACAGTTTTGAGACTGAAAGTGCCAGCAGGGTCAGTGCCAGTCTGGTGAGGGCTCTCTCCTTAGGTTGCGGGCAGCCACTTTCTCTCTGTGTCCTCACGTGGCCTTTCCTCCGCCTGTATAGGTGGAGAGAGAAAGCGAGGTACCAAATCCCATCATGGGGGTCTCACCGGCATGACCTCACTAAACCTGATTACCTCCCAAGGGACAAATACTCATTCCAAATACTATCCAGCGATATCTGGGGCAGGAGGAGTTAGGACTTTGACATAATTTTAGGGGGTCAGGGGCATTTTTTTCTTCAAAGCTCTTTACCAACTTCAGGTGTTTGTGGTGTTTATGCATCACACCCTGTGATCACAAATTCCGGTTATGGCTTTAATTGGTAAATGAGTTTTATTGTAGAAAAAAAAATACACCTCTGTTGAATAGTTTCTCTGCATCTCTCTCATTCTATGTCTTCTTGTCTTCTGTAGCTGATTTTTTTTTCTGAACTTGGTCATTAAAAAAAAAGAGAGAAAAGAAAAGAAAAGCTTGTGCCTAAAACAAAAGCCTAGGATTCATGCTTTTGTCTTTGGTTTCACTCCTCCAGAATACACCCCATGTCTTTCTCCCTCTCTCCGTTCCCTGGCCACCAGTGGCTTCTGCCCAGGTCATCACAGCTTCCTCTTCCTCAAGCCTCTGCTCTTGCAGAAGTGATCTTGAAAGATATAAAACAGATCATGCCACATTCTTTCCCTCCATATGTTTATCATACTTGAATGCAAGCCATCTCCTCACCTCTGATTGTGTGGTCAGCAGCAGAGTCACTTGAGACTCAGGTGACCAGCTTGCCTGGGTTTTCCCAGTTGTAGCACTGAAGTTTCATACCTTGGGAACCCCTGGGTCACGGGCAAACCGGATGCTTGGCCACCCTACTGGATAGCTTGTATGTGGCACCTCAGCCCCTACCCCAGAGCCATGGATTCTAATCAAATTTTAATGAGCTACCCAAGTGATTTGCACAGCAATATTTGGGAAGTTCTAGCATATAAGGCCCTGTGTGCTTAGGTCCTGCCAAGCTCTCTGATTTAATTTCCCTCAGGTCTTAGCTGAACCACCAGATATTGCCCTACCATGAAAGGGCAATATCTGGTGGGTCAGCTAAGAGCCATATTGCCGGTTCAGAGCCAAGTTGGCAACTTACGTGTGATCTTAGATAAGCTGCATAGTCTCCTTGTGTCACATGTGTAAAATCAGAACATTAGTTGGCATCCATCTCACAGGTTATGATAATGATTAATTATGTGAACCCATAGAAAGCACAGCATCAACAGAACACATATGTGGTACAAAGCATATGACTGTCATATGTTGAATTAGAGCCATGGTTCCTAAGCTTGAGGGCATATCGGAATCACCTGAAGGGTTCCTTACAACACAGACTGCTGGACCCACCTCGGAGTTTCTGATTCAGTGGGTCGGAGGTGGGGCCTGGAATATGCCTTTTTAACAAGTTTCCAGATGAACCCTTACCATAGAGAGATCTAGTTCTCTAAGACTGATGTCTAGTCAGTTGATTTCCTTAATTCTTTTTTTCTTTTGGATGTACTGAGTTGGGTAACTGGCTGGGAACTGGGCTGTACTGTTAAATCTAAGGGGGTAGACTTGGTTTTTGTTTTTTTCCTAATACTCTATCCCACATAGCACAGACATCTCTGCCTCCCAGGACCTACTACTTCTGGGCCTGACTGTGGATGTGTCCCCTGCCTGGGCCCCTGTCTGTAGGTTATGCTGACCCTTAGCTCTGTGGTCCCTTGACTTTTTCCTAATCCTCAGGTCTGAAGCATGAGGCTCATCCTTTTCCTTTTCTTAAATGCTGTATTTCAGTCTAAAGAACATAGTCAATGCAGGTCCATTTGTGGACTGTGCCCAGTAGTGGTGGGAGGGTAGAGAAGGGCAGGTCTGGGAAAAAGGTAGGGGGCTTTTAGAATTCTAATCATGATAATAATATCCTGAAAACTTAAGTTGATAACACCTATCCAGCTCTGACACACCAAAATGTCCTGGAATTCTTTAAGGCTAGGACACTACATTGTTCAGAGCCAGGCTGTTGATATAGTTACTTTCAAATTAACTCAACTGACTCATTTGGTGGCAATAACAAGTTGCTACGCCAAGGCATGAACTGGCCTATGTGACCTTCCACTAGAAAATTGAAATATCTCATTGTGCTTTCCCTAATCAACACTGAGAAAATTCGTACACTTTACTTGGTTTTTTTCTCACTTTTCTGAAGCAGTAATGACAGAGCTGGAGTTGCCCACCTAAGGCTGGAGTGCAAAGTGCATCCCTTGGGGAGGGAATCTGACCTGTCTGGCCCCAGAGCTGGTGATATTGTGTACGTCCTCCTAACAAATTGTTGCAACCTTTTGGTAAACTGCAAATTGCAGCTCTAACCAAATTACCCCCCTGGAGATGGAGATGCCAGTGTGATTGGATATCTGTTTTCTGTTCTTTTAAAAATTTATTAATTATTTATTTTATATTTTTGAGACAGAGTCTCACTCCATCGCCTGTGGTAAGTAAGGTGCCATGGCATCATAGCTCACAGCAACCTTACACTCTTGGGCTTAAGTGATACTCCTGCCTTAACCTCCTGAGTAGCTGGGACTACAGGTGCCTGCCACAATGCTCAAAATAGTTTTTCTATTTTTAGTAAAGAAGTGGTCTTGTTCTTGCTCAGGCTGGTGTCCAACTCTTGAGCTGAAGCAATCCACCTGCCTCGGCCTTGCAGAGTGCTAGGATTACAGATGTGAGCCACTGCGTCCGGCCATATTTTCTGTTCTTAATGGCATAAGAGTAAATATTCACAAAGTTTGTAACTAAAGGTTTGAGTTTTATATCTGATAAACAGGGAAGGCAGCCATAGGAAGGGAAGGAGGCTGAGCTCACATTTTAAAATTTTTGTAGTATTTCTGTAGCCACCAAAACACAAAGACAGAGCCTGTTTTCTCGTTGGTTGCTGCTGGGCCCTTGGTGAGAGACTGCATGAGACTCAGGGTTCTGGGGCCAGCTGAGTCTGGGAGTTCTTGATCCCTTCCACTTAGGGTGACCAAGGATTCCTACAGGAGGGAAGACCCACTGCTTTTCCACACACAGCTTTCCTCTTTCCAATGGGTCCCTGCCCCAATGTGAAAGGACTGTTTGCAATGCCTTAGGTGGGCCACTCCGCCCCCAGGGGACTTTACATGTTTTTAATTTCTAGTCTTTAACTTACTTTTACCTGGCAGATTTTTTCCTCAAAAATAGCCTGTGAAGATTTATCCATCCTTTTATTAAGCATTTATTGTCAGCTCTGCATCAGTCACTGCCAGGTGCAGGGGACAGAGATGAAGGACACTGCTCCTGGCCACAGGATTGCATAGCTACTAGGGAAAGATGCGTGTGCCCAAATATAGCACAATGCTGAAAGGTGGAACTCCCCTGGACTGGGAAAACTTCACTTTCTGTTTCTTCTTTTATTCGATTATAATGCTCAAATAATAGGCCTAAAAGGGACCTTAAGACATCACCTAGAATACTCTGTTGCCTTTATATTGGCAGTGCACTCAAACAAGTGGGCATGGAAGCCCCTTGCCTGTGTGCAGAGGCCTCTGCAGAGAAGCCCAACCTGTGCCCATGACTTTAATCGTTTAACCACCTTCATTGCCAGCTTTTTTGTGGCCTGTGCTGCCAGTTCAACTCATTCTGTCTCAAGTCGTCCTTGACAGTATGGAGTTTGATGATTAATCAGCTCCTTCCATAAACTTGAGGACTTATTCAATCAGTTCTGGGCTTTCTCTTCTGCAGGCGCTAATTGCGGCACCTGAAGTCACTCTGCACTGGCACCCATGCCTACCCCCTTATATCCTGAACATAAACTCACTCTGTCCTAGGTGCCAGGTGGCAGAATAGCCCTTGAGGAAGAGGGGGTTCTGGGCCATCAAGGGCTATGATGGCCTAAAGGTCCTGTGGTGAGCAGACCCTGGTGTCCATCTCCCTGCCAGGCTCCTGGCCTTCCTACCGTGGGGAGGAAGGCTTCATTTGTCGTCTTCTTGGGGCCTGAGGTGCTATTAGGTGGCCACGAAGAACCAACCTTAATGGAAGCCCAACACTTTTATTCCTTGGATCTATGGGATTTATTTTTTCATCAATTCTAGGAAAGCAATGAAAAAAGGTGCCAGGCCATGGGGATAATTTATATGAGTAAACACGTAAGGAGCAGGGCAAGCGAGAGCATGAGAATTAAGGCCATTTATCCAGGCTTTGATGCTCTGTTTGCCCTCTGGTCCAGCCTTCCTCACAGTCCTTAGCACGCCACTTTTAACCCTCTCCTGCCTCTACTCACGTCCCTGGGCCTGCCGGATCTCCCTGCAGCTGCCTGCTCTTCCCAGCCTGCCGCCTGCCTCCCCTCCCGTCTTGCTACCCTCATTAAAGCTGGGCAGAAGGTAGCAGGATGTGGCAGTGGCCTCCAGCTGAGGCCTGCTCCTGATTCTGACAGGCATGCGCGTCGGTTTGCATCCTCCCTCCTCATCCTGCCTGCTCCAGCTCCAGAGCTTCCTCCTCTGGCTGGTCCTGTCCAGCGTGTCCTGTGAAGCCAGCTTGGCCAGCCTCTTTCCCTTTCTTTCCTCTGTCTTCTGAAGATAACGCTCAGCACAGCCAAGTGGCACCAGGCTAGCATGCTTTACACTTGAGAGATGAAGTAATAACAGGTGGCAAGAGTGGAGCTGCCGCAGCCCAGGATCCCAGTTGCCATGGAAACATGTCAGACCTGTAGAGGGACACAGGAACTGTCAGCCGTGGAGGGTAGGGGACAAGTGAGAGTGGCAAGGAAAGGCATATATCTTCCCGGAGGGCTTTGCTCACTGCCCCTGAATTCCCCAGGGGCTGCATGCCCCAACCTAGTGGGCCCCAGAAATAGAGCTTCCCAGCTGGGCTGGGGCTGGGTGCTGGGAAGTGAATGTGGCTGCGTGTTTGTGCACACTAGGCCCTGTTGTCTGCTCAGGATGTGAGGCCATGCTTTTGTGCATGTGCCAAGGAGGAGCCTAAACTCCTGGACTGCTTCCTATTCCTCTAAGACACTTGGGATGCGGATCTGGTCTCAGCAGAACCCAGATGAGGGGCTGTTACTGGTGGCCAGATTGTCCCCACTACTCATTCTTTTCTGAATGGCAGGCACATGGCAGCAGGGAACAGATTGAAAGGGGGAAAGACAGCTCTGTCTGGTGGTGGCTTTATGGAAGATCTGGATCCTTGTTTGCCTGACTTAGTGCAGTGATCCTGTGGGGTGTGCACGAATGCATTTCTAGAATGCCTGCTCTCTCGTCCCTGAGCATGATGGCGGGACCTCCTATTATTTTTTCTACATTTCTTCATGAACTTTGTTCCTGATTTCCATTTTTTTTTCCTTTGAGCTTTTTTAGATTTATCTTCCCCAGGTAAATTTCTAAACTCTTAAGACTACTTTATTTTCTCAGCAGCTTACTTTTATCTCTTATATGATCTCAGCTCATGAGCATTAATCAACAGAAAACCAAATTCATCATCACAGTTGCTGACATAAAGATACCACTTGGGTCTTTGCCCTCCTTGTCATCTTACTCTATAAAGCAGGACTCAATTTCTCATAAGCAGAAGCAAAATCTCTATTTAAGTCCCACTTGCAAGGTCTAGGTGAACTTCCTATTTATAGTAAAATCTTTTTTATAATGATCTCATATATAGTACCAGGAAATTGCTCATGGCTGGGTCAGGCCATAAGCCAATCTAGCCATGGTATGAGCTTTACTTAAAAAAAAAAAAAAAAAAAAAAAAAAAAACTCCTCCATGAGCCTCTGAATTCTCCAAAGAAGTGTTTTCACAGGAGTATATAACAATAAATATGCAAGGTATGGACAGAAAGTATTTGCCTGTGGCCTTCCCAGGAGGTAAAGAAGTGTGATTAGAGGCAGAATCTCTGAGGATACAGACAAACCAGGGGGAAATCCTGCCTCCAAAGAGGTATAACTGGGCCCTGAAGATAGCACTTTAATCTCCTTGGATTTCTTTCACCTCCTCTGTCAAATGTGAATTCCTACTTCGCAAAGTTTTTGTAAAAATCAATGAAATAACATATGTAAGGCATCCAGCATAAGATCCCCACCCCCCCATTTTGTAGCATAATAAATGCCTGCTGCTTCTTGTCTATTGAGTAGTTGAACAAAAGGGAGGCTGAGTGGACAGGCACCACCTGATATCCTCTCCTCAAGAAACAGTGAATCACATCTTGGCTTGTGTGTTTGGACAGAATGATACGTCACCTTCCGTAGGAGGGGTACAGTGTTCTTTCCTCTAGCAACACAGGGTCCTAGGCCACCCACTCCCACGTACTCCAAGAGCTGGTTGTGAGACCAGGCCAGATGACTGCCCAATCTATCTAAACACAGACCAGGGGCAGTGAGTGACATTCAGAGTGATGGGTACTGCTGTCGCAGGGAAGCAAGCACCATCCTTCCTAGGAAGAGGTTCCAGGGACAACCTGTGCCACCTACTGACATCTCTGCCACTCCTTTCTAAGTCATTCAGTCCACAAATTACCGACAGCCCTTTTTGATGTGCAGGGCATGTAGGTGTTCCAACAGTGAGTGTGACATAGTCCCCTCCCTGAAGAAGTAAAAGACCATGTCATATGGGGATATGAGGCAGGTGTACACACGTATCAGCAAATGGAGGGTCATAATAGTGATGCTAGCAGAGTGCCCTCCCCAGCGCAGGACTGGTGATTTCTGGTAGGAAATTGGGAGAGCTCCATAGGAGAACCTTCATTCTGAATCTAATCCCTAAATACCAAAACATTGTCAGAGAACCAGATGTATAAGCTACTAGTCCATCCCATGTCATTTTACCAAAGGGATGTTTTGAGCTCACTGCTGTAAGAAGAGAGTAGGAACTGAAGCAATCACGATTTGTCTAAAAAGAAAACATAGCTGGGCACTATCACTAAATACTGGGCCATTTCCAGATTGAAAATGCACCTCCTCACCCCTGCTGGCCTGGCATGTGACAATGGCATATGCCAAGGCCTGGAGGTGGGATTTTGAACCTCCTTCACTCCCTTGGACAGGCTGGACAGGCACGTAGTACGGCCAGCAACCAACATGAACATGTACATGTGGGGACCCTGCTCTGATCCAGTCTCCTCACAAACTTCTTTTCTTCAGATGAATTAAATGCTTTTCTTTTGGTCCTTTTGCCTAGGCTCAATTTCTCCATCACTCTGCTGTGCTCTACTAGGTCATTTCTGAATTTTTTATTTCTTGCAGTATTAGAGGTCATGATTTAACAGAGTGTTCTACCAATTGTCTTTTGGTGGGGAATACCGTAAAGAATTATCTGGAAGTTCTTATACTCTGTATTTTACTTTTTCATCCTTGTACATCACAAGGGATATGGTGTGTTGGAGAAAAGATTTTGTGACTGGGGAGGAAATCAGACATTATAGGAAGCCCCTGAGAGGACAGGAGAGAGACAGATGAGGAGACCGGACCCCCGGAGAGTTTTTGTGGAATGACACACATGGATTCTTTGATCTCTGTCCATGCACGAAGCTACCTAAATTGTGTTCGGCCTCTCCACATTTTGTATCTAGCTTATAAAATTTAGCTTTGGTTCACCCATCAGCCCCTACCTTTAACATACCCTATTCTTCTTTCTGTTCATTATTTGATGAACTTTTGTTGAGGAAACCCTGAGTTTATTTGCTTCATAGACAAGCTTGGATTTTTCTAGTAGAGTTCTAAAAACTGACAAAGATGACAATTGAAGGAGAAGGGAGAAAAGGGATGCTGCTACTTCTGGATTTAGGCAATGGAAATTTTATAGGCAGAGTAAAATTTTTGCAGATGTGTTGGTTTGGGGAGGTTAATTGCAAAATCATTCTGTATTCCATGCAGATCTTTTTGAGATCCAATGACTGGTAAAGAAAAGCCCATACTCAACGGACTACAGAGTGTGGCTAGCTCCCCTCTCTCTCCCAAACAGCCGACACTTTTCTTGCAGAGAATTATCTGCCTCCCTGAAGATGGAAATCAATGACTTAGAAACTGATTAAACAATCCAAATAGCAACTGATAAATGGATTAACCCTCTGTAATATAATTCTGCTAGCTTTTGTCTTCCGCCTTCCCCAGGTAAGTTTTCTATTCCTGGAGGCAAAACGGAGGCATGGAGGAAGTGAGGGCCAGAGGGAATCATATTAAAGTGGGTGAATCCGTTTATCACTTACTGTCTGGATGGCATTTCTGCTCACATATCTGCTTCCTTTTACAGATTTGTACCCTACGGGACCCTGATTAATGTTAGCTGGTGAATAATGAAAGATAGCAGACATTGGGTACAGTGAGGAGGAAGATACCCCTGTGGTTAAGGCTGATCCCATAAACAGAGAGACTTTCTTCCTAGTAGCAAATAGGGAGTGTGAATATGACAAAGAAATGTCTACAATAGGGAGGGAGAGACAGAGGAAACTGGAGGCATTTTTCCCCTTGTAAAGAACCTTTTCAAGACTTGTCAACCACCCCCAGAAATTGAATGATTCTGCTGTTGAGGATGGGTGCTATACTCATGAGGCTTTGTTTTCAAGGCCATGTCCCACGGTCTTTCTTTGCCTTTGTTTAAGGATTTTCAGAGGGGCATGTTATGAAGTTAAGAGTGTTTAGTTACCTGTAAAGATCTTAAGCCTAGAGACATGCCCACTCGCCTACCATTTAACCCATCTCTGGCATGAAGCTGAGCTAGTAAGCACCTGGTAAACCTGTATGTAGGCTGGAGATTAACTTTTCGTGAGTGTTTTCCATGATCAATGAGTCTGGACTTCCTGGAAGTGAGGCTGAATGAGAACAGACACCTGCATACCTGCCAGGATGCTCATCAAAGTCCCCAAGATATCTTTGGTGTCCATCCTGGACGTGACCACTCATTAGTGCTTCTTTGCTTTCTTTTTCAGAGATAGGAAGGATGTCTGCTAAATAAGAACACCTTTCCCAAGGGCAAGGTCCCAGCAGTGACCATGTTCTCTCCCTCCAGTTTCACTGTAGTTTATGGTTGCCACCTGATGTTTGGAGTCTTGGCCCTGAGGGCTGGTTGTTCAGGGCTGAGTAGTGTTCACTGAACCAGTAGGCCTTCTGGATGGTTTGGTCATCAAGGGATATAATTAGAGGAGCAAGGTGATTTCTATAAAACACAGAACTGGGAAATATTGTATAAATTAAACTCTGGATGACTTGCAAGACATGACTAACATTGAGAAGGATCCAGAAGGATCCAAAAGAGAATTTAGACCTATTTAACAGCTTGGTCACAACAAAAGCTCAGATTGTAGACTTCTTGTTCCTTGTGAAGCAGATTCTCTGCCACACCATGGGAGGAAAAGAGAGGGTAGTAGAAATTCTTTTCAGCCTGAAATTAGAATTCTTTTATAATGTTCCCACAGCTCAGAAAGGACCGGATGGAACAGTCATTCCCAATAACTACTGTGACTTCTGCTTGGGGGGATCTAACATGAACAAGAAGAGTGGCCGGCCTGAAGAATTGGTGTCCTGTGCAGACTGTGGACGCTCTGGTGAGTGTGGCCCTTTCCTGCCTTGGGTGTCCATAGGCCAGGACCTGGTCCACCTGTGTTCCTCTGCCATCTGGTGATGGTGGGCTTGGAGAGTGGAATGGAGAGTGATGGTGGTAGTGGTTTTGAATGGAGAGGGCTTTTCAGGTCATTTTGATATTTTTCTTCTTTGGGTCTTAAAGGCCAAAAGTTATGCCCTAGGATCCAGGAAAAAGGGCAGAGGGAAGTTTTTGACTTGCATCAGGGTAGATTTTCCTTTGCATGCATGAGTTGTCGACCACAGTGAGGTAGAGTGGAAGTTCCTGAGATGCAGGCAGTGTGCTTTCTTGTATTGGGTGATGCACCAACCTAAAAAGATGCCTTTGTTCTGTGAATGTATCTGGGACAAACCCAAAGAGTATGAAAACGTGAATATTGGGAGAGCAACCAAACCTGGGTAGGAGTCACAGACCCCTGGGCAGCCTGCATGAACACCACCCCCACTGGCCACTCATCCTGTTTTCTCACATGAAATAGGCAGAAGATACCTGGGAGATCAAGAGGGCGAAAGGGCAGACATTTTTGAGAGCTAATCTGGAGTTGATTCGGTGTTTTGTTTTTGTTTTTGTTTTTCATTTTTAACCTATCCAAAAACTAAAATAACAACCAGAGACTTTGGGTTTTGTTCTTTCATTCCTAAAATGAGTTCAGGTCTTCACGTTTTGTCAAGTGGTTGTTTCGTTTTTCATTTCTAACCAAACCATTATTTTTGGCTGATCGTGGTTGGTTGGTAGTAATCACTTTTCAAATTGTGTTATGTCACAGCTAGACCAAAGTGCAAGGCAGAAGGGGGCGAGGATTTGGGCATCATTTCTAGTCTCCTCAACTACTGACTAGGAGGTGAACACAGTTCGATTGGGTGGATGGTTCCAGCAGTGAAGAGTCGTTTCTCCTTTCTACTTTTCTAACCAGTGTCTTTTGCACTCTCAGTCCTAAGAAGACTGAAATGACCACATCTTGGTTTTCCACAACAACTCAGTTCTTCCCTTGCTTTGTCTGCAAACTTTGGCTTTGGCCCTTTTGTATTTTGATGTTAAGATTGTTTAGGGCTTAAGACTGACTCAAGTGGCACATCAGTAATTCAAAAAGGACTGGTTTCCGTTGCACAGAACCCTCAACTCTCAAGGACCCTGACAGGGTGGTCCATTGTGCAATTCCATCAATTCATTTACTGTTCAAAGATGATACCTAATGCTGCACTTTTTACTGTACTGCTGCTAGTTGAGACGACAGGGCCCTTGTGATAGTGGACTCTGGTTTTTAGATACTTAAAAAGAAAACAAAACAAATGAAATTCAATTCAGAGTTTTTAAAAAGCAAGCAATCAGACAAAATCTCTACTGTGAGAAGCAAGGTCACTTGGTGGAGTGATATTCTAAGCAAAGCGTTGTGGACTGCTATAGGCTTGGATGGGGTAGAGAGGGCAGCTTCAGAAATCCCACTGCAAACTGCTATAATTTCCCCTTTTCTTTCCTACAAAAGATAGGGTACTTGAATCTAATCCATGGGGTATCAGAAGTGGGAAGTTGATTTCCTATACAAAGCTCTTTCCACAACCTTCACTCAGCATTTCCCCCACAAGGTTCTGTCTGCTATGTGACTCAGGGGGCCGTTTTATACCAGCCTACGTATTCTCACTGCATTTTCTAAGGACTAATTTGGGTGGATCATTTAGTCAAGGTCTGACTCTGATGTTGCTGAAATAGTCGGTACCTAGGGAATAAACAGGTGGCAATATCCTAAGGGATGTGCTTGTTAAGGCAGGTGGGCAAATACTTCTCTGGGGCCTCTCTAGGGTCCTTCCAGAGAAGAGAGTGAAGCTTGGAAGATCTGTCTTTCCCTTTCCATAGAACTCACTACTTCCATTTCCTGGGAGAAAGTCTAATTCTTGAAATCGGCACCTTCAGTGGTGCGTTCTGTGAGGCAGTCCCAGGGCCCGTTTATAATGTAAAGAGGCTCGAACCTGAATTTTAGACTTCAGGATGCTCTGTTTTATTAGGCCTTTCACTTTAACTCCTATTTCTCACCTTACTTCTCTGAGTTAGATTGAGAAACTCTGAACTTTCTGGAGTAACCAAGCCTTAGGTATGTTTAGTGGCTAGAGTGTGTATGTGTGTGTGAATGCGCGCACAGGTGTGCACGCACGTGTGTGTATGTGGGAACAGATCACAGAAATTTCCTCCAGCGTTAAATAAAACGAGAAGCTCTTTTATTACCCACCACTTATCAGGCTTTCCAACCTCCTTTTGCTTTCAGTGCAAATGAACCACACGGTGTAAGGGCAGAATTGAAAGGGTTCCAAAAGAATGGGATTAAAAGCAGGCAAAAATAAAAATGAAATGGATGGAGGCTTAACCACCTTGAATGGGTTATCTGACAGTAATACCTTTGTACAGCTGACTGTCAAAGTGAAGGGCAAACATTGTTCAAAGAAACACCAACAGAAAACACCAAAGAAATACCAACCAGGCTTTAAAACCACCAAGGAAAATCGTTGTCTGGGGCTGGGTTGAGTGAGCGTGCATGCTTATGTGTGCAGGCGGAAGAGGAGGAAGATCATGCTTGAAGCTTCTTTCGCTGTCGGAAGCTGTGGACACATGTATTATGGTAGCAATGATGCTTTTTTGGGGAGGGGGGAAACCTCTTCCCTGGAAATGTTTGCTTTGTCCCAAATCCCTATCACTAGGAAATATACCTGGTTACTCCCTTTTGGTGTGACAATGGTTTATTATCTTGCTATTAAGAATAGCGTTGTAATAACGTAATGAGAATATTAATGATGCTGTCTGTTGCTTAACCCATGTGCTGATATATTCATCATACATGTCAGCTCATTTGGGAGGAGAAGGCAGGAAGGAGAAGGAGGCAGCGGCCGCAGCACGCACCACGGAGGACTTATTCGGTTCCACGTCAGAAAGTGACACCTCAACTTTCCACGGCTTTGATGAGGACGATTTGGAAGAGCCTCGCTCCTGTCGAGGACGCCGCAGTGGCCGGGGTTCACCCACAGCAGATAAAAAGGGCAGTTGCTAAACCCATGGACAGACTCTCTGGGCAACTAGCCACCCCTTTGACTTTGCTCATTGTGCTGGTTCTGATAGACTTCTTGTAAGGAAAGACAACGTTAGGTTTTCCCTTTATCCTTGCTTTCCCCCTCACCTCCCATTGTCCCTTTCCCTCCTGCCATCCCTCTATTTTATTGAACGTCAGAAGCACAAACTACTGAAACAAAACAAAACAAAACAAACAAAAAACGAAAGAGCAGAATGAGAGTTCTTCAGAGAGATGGTGTTGCCATGTGCTATTTATTTTCTATAGAACTAGGAAGGTAGGCAGATTATCTCTTTTTTGAGGGGAGGGGGGCTTTTTGACATGAGCAGAGTTGATTTCCTCGATTTTCATATTTATTGGCCAAATGAAGAGAAGAGTAACTTTGGGTTTAGAACAGAGAACTGATAACATTTAAAAATTATTATTTATATATTCTAGCTATTATTAGAATCAGACCTTTTTTTGAGAGAGAGTGAGAGAGAAAAAAAGGGAAATCAAAGAAGCCACAGTAATATCCTATTTAGAGGCAAGCCACTGGGGGGAGAATTTCCTCACTGGGAGATGATTGCACTTTCTGTGTCCCACGGAGTTGGAGGCTCCCCAAGGCAGACCCCTTCCCCAGGTCTCCTCCCTGACCTTTCCGTCTTCCTCTCTGCTTGCAAGAAAATGTCAGCGACTCCAGAGAAGTCAGGGCACCTGTGTCTGGCCTCCTCCAGCACCAGGGCCCTGGCCAGCCGCCTCTTTGACTTGTCCTCCGTCAGCAGAGCTGCTGTTTCATTGTTGCTGGTTTCCCTCACTTTCCTCCTGGCGAAGAGCAACTTCCAAGTGCAGGAATGGAACACAGGCAGAAAGCCACAGGCTCAGCGGAGACAACACAACCTGGGGCCGTGCTCACTGAAGGAAGAAGGAGATTGCACAGTGTCTTCCCTTGCCCCTTGCCCCTGTTTAAAAACATAAAAATGCTCGTTGGATGATCAAGTCTCCTGTATTTCTTCTATTTTTTTATAGTGCCTGCCAGGCACTTTGTTTTATGTTTCCAATAGCACCTGCTGAAATAAACGAAAGCAACACTGCTCATAGCCCTGGATCAATGGAGAAGACCACCCACCTCACTGACAGTCCCAAGAACCACCGGCTGCAAGGTCCTAGTCAGAGGTATGTCTTGCCGACCTGTCTCACAATGTGGGCCAAACCATCATAATTTTTTTTTTTTTTTTAGTTTTCTTTTTGTTTCTTTTTGCTTTGTCCCTTGTCCTCCCACCAGCTTTTTTTGTTTTGTTTTGTTTTGTTTCTGGGTTTGGACCCCCTTCTTAGTGTGGAAGTGGCTACTGGAGTGTCTTCCACCTGCCCTTTGTGCCTGTGTGTGCATGTGGACCCACATGG